>NW_024366726.1:0-385399 GCF_014805655.1 Passer montanus
CAGCTGCCCCACTCCCAATCACTACAAATTACCCCACTCCCAATTGCCTGTCTGCCTACAGGGAAACTTTTGAATGAGGTTTTGTTTTGAGAACCATTCATTTCTGTAGCTCTTCGAACTAAAGGTTCAATATTTTTAACAAGTGCCAGGAAAACTTCCTAGCTGTCCAAACACTGACAGGAATAAAACCAAAAACTCCAAACTGCTGGCTTGATGGGTGGTTCAATCTAGAACAATTCAAAGCTCACTCATTCATGCATCTGCTTTTTGGTTTTGAAGGTGTGCTGGCTTTGCAATAATTAATTTTTTTGTGAGGAGAGAAAAAATTAGCGCCAGAACCAGCACATGGGGGTGTGATGTTTTTTATGCTTTTGACTAAAGTTATGTTAGTAGTCTATATCTTTGCAACATTTTTAACAGGTACACCAATGGAGAACCTACCTCATCCTTTTAGATAAATAAAATGTCTTCTCCTGATGTGAACAGGGAAATACTGACAATATTGAGAATACTGACTAGACTCTAAATACAGACAATATTAAACAGAAATCTTCATAATTAGAGACATACTGTATGTAACACATCTGAAGTACTTTCCGTTTTGTAGTAGTATTATTTAAGTCAACAGTGGTTGTATTCATTAAATTCCATTTGTATCACAATAATGTTCTCCATAAAGGTATGTGGGGGCAAGGTATTATGCCATTAATGTGTCAGTCATATAAATAGTATTTCTTTGGTATTGTCAGTATCATTCAACTAAACTTTAATCCAGACGTCTCAATTATTTTTTAACCTAATCCCGTGTGTATTGTGACCTGATGTAACAAACAATAACCTCCCTGCCAAAGGCCAGTCTTCAACACTTCCTTTGTTAGTGGGCATTACTCTCTGTGTGGAGAATTTCTCAGAAAATTGTTTGAAGACATTGAAACTGATATCCTGAAAATTCATCAGAAAGGAAGTGATTAGCACTCAGATACACTGGTGAAGCTGCCCTAAAGCATTCTATAAAGTTTATAGCTCAATTCATTGTTACTTTTCCCCAAGAAGTTAATGGGAGAAAATTCTAGATTCCACCTCTCCACAACAAGAAGCATTTACACAATGAAATGTGAAGACTGTAGACTAAAATACACTAATAAGCTTGATAAAAGCACCACAAAATACAACTTGCTTTCTACTTTGGTATTTCATTTTTTAAGCATAAACTCAATGTTTAATATTTTTTGCTGCCTCCTCGCAAAAAAGATCAACTCTTGCTTCACCCTATCACCATGGGGTTAAATCTTTGTTATTGTTATGCACTGGAATGGACATTATAGCTTTCAAATTTATAAAATAAAAAAAAAATTTAAAAAATACAAGAACTAGCCCTTAGAATCCAATAAGTCAATGAAAGTCATTAGAAAATGGGAACAGAAAATTACAATAAATGACTTTAAAAAACACTACCAAAAACTTTTTAGACTTAAGTTTCCTCAGTAGTTTAGCCTCTAAGCATCCTCTGCTCTGAGAAAGGTGGTTGAGCTAGCCTGGTACATGTATGTAACTGCTCATTCTCCCATCAAAAACTCCATCTCTCGTCTGACAAATATTTATCCACGAATAAAATAACCTTGTAATTTTCTATCAAACATAGAAGTTCAATGGAATGGTTATGCTTCAACACTATTCTAACTACTATAGTAACATTTGGTTAATTTAATCTCTGTTACTCTCTAAACTGACTACTGTTCCACATAATATAAATATTTCCTCGAATCATGTGCTGCATCCATACATTCTTTACAAGTGTACTGCATTCTGAAATTAATATCAATAAAGTTTCATAACATTTCTACACTATCCTCTAGTTTGTTGTGCCACCTATTTTGGTTTTCTTTTTTTTATTGTTATTCTAACTGCTATTGCCTCCTTTGTAGTGAATCAGTTACCATAGAAACAGTTGTACATGCAAACCTGAGTTGAATTCACTAGCATGGAATAAAAAAAAATATTATTTGATTGAATAGTTTGAATTGGTAGAATAACAACGTGTGAAAATTCATGTGTGGGTTACAATTCACACCTAGCATAGATTCAATATCTGATGTAAATAGTGAAATGTTATAGTTTGGTAATAAAGAAACAAATAGCAATGTTTTAAGCATGCTTAATCCCATCTAATATCATCACTGAGTTATGTATTTTATTGAATTGTTCTTCCAGTGAAAGGCTTTAAATGTAAAGATTTATTTCATAATAAAACTCTAGGTGATTCATCATTCCAGTAATTTGTATTAATTTAAAGCTGCTGGATCAATTTACTACAATAAATTGTCTTGTGTTGATAAAATGAACTGCACTGGGTTAAAGCTACCAACATTAGGATGTCTAAATTTTCTTTCAGTGCTTTATATAAATTAAAGCAAGACCAGGCTGAGACTTTAAAACTGATTTTTCACCAATTCCTTCCCTGGTTAGTAAATTAGATTTTTTTTTTTTTCTAACAGATAAGAAATATGAAATGTACATACACCCTGCAAATAAATTTTAATACATTTGTAGACTGCCTTATCTTTCAAGATTATAAAAAAAATCACAATTAATTGGCTTCCATAATGTGCTATAGTTGGTTTAAATAGGAATTGTACTGCGTGCCATCTTAACTAGTTCTGCTTTAACAACTAATTACTACAACACTGAAAAAAAAGCTCTTAAAAGCTTGCTCCAGCCTAAATACCCATAATGGTTTTTACAGGTGACAAAAGCCTTTCAGACAGCCAAAATCAGAGCTGACAGTTCACCTTCCATCAAGAACCATGCTAATGAGCTTTTGATGTCATTTCTGTGTGCCCTACAGACCCCAGCTCCTCCAAAAACTGCTGTTCTGATTTCCTCAGCTTTTAGCCTGTTCCTTACACTTAAATATCTATGCCAAGTTGAAGGGTTTTTTTAAACATATTTATTATTTGTTTCACTCAGGACCTACACAGAGTGAGACTATTAACTACTATTATTTGTGCTGAACTCAAAACAAAAATGTTCCAGTGGTTTCAAAGAGCTTTGAATCAGACCCAAAGGGCTTAAATTTGATCTAATTTATTCCTGGACTTTACTGACCCTCTGCACAGTGATTAATTTCACCTATCCTAAAATTACTAATTAAATAGACCACGAATATATTTTTAATGTCTTTTTTAATTTAAACTACACTGAAAAATTACATCTGTAAGACTTGGAAATTTTTCTGAAAACTTTTATGGATCTATATTATGGTCTATGTTTTTGTAAATTTTTTTTTTTTTTACATCACTCAGTTATTTCTGAAGCAGTAGATGATACTGATTAGCATATGCTGATTAAAGAGTACAATTGCGTGACAATGACTTTAAATTTTAAGATAAGGGAAACTGATAAAAATAGAAGGGCATAATTCAGGGAACAATTATCCACCTCAGGTGAAGGAGTTCTACAGACTTAATTACAAAAATGTACAGAATGCATTACTGTCAATTAGAGTACACCCTGTGCAATTCATTAAAGCCATCTCCCCTGTGCAGAAATGACAAATACTTCATTATGCGCTGGAGAAATAGGGAAGAACAAAAAGTGGTAATGTCAAATGAAAAAGAGACTGATCTGTTCATAACACAGAAGTATAGTGTATATATTATACATATATATTAAAGAATCTGGATAAAAGGGATAAAACTAGAGAGGAAAAACTGCCTAAGGAGAGGCCTAATTTGTTTACAGAGGAGGTAGGATGGAGATTTGCTACAGTAATTAAGCTATTATTCAATGACAAAATGAAAAAAAAATAAGCAATTACTGAAGAAACCCCACTGACACTTGGCCTAAAAAGATACATACCTTGCCAAGAATGGAAAAGGTAAAATAATCAGCAACAGAATTTTTTAAAAAATGGTTTTACTTAAAACCAAATTAACCAAGTTAGTCCTATCATCATGTCATTTTTCACTTTCTTAATCTTTTCCATATTCTTCTCCTGCTGGACTGAAATATCCCTCACAGTTCCCATATATAGAAATAGAGACAACTTGACATCATTTGGAAGAATCCTCCTCTTTATCACTCTTTAAGTATTTAGTTTCATTAATAGAAATATAAATTTTAAAAAATAATAATATTTTGGGTAACATTCATGTTGTGCTACAGAGTAGTTGTACTCTTATTAATATTTCTATGATTCTTGATTCAGGGACTGAAATTTTACATTTGCAATGGGGACCTTTTTCAGTATATGTCTTTCATACGCCTTAGCTAAATTCCAATTAATCAGGCAATTCCAGTAAAGTGTGGTCTATTAATATGAAGATGAGATTTCCCACTCCTTCTAAAATAAGTCTGAAGTCACTACAAAGTTAATCTAGGTAACTTTACACCAACATCTTCCAAGTCAGCAAACAGCAGGCACTCATCCAGCCCAGCATTGAAGTCATATAATATATCAAAAAGAGGTAAATCCCATGTGAAAACCATGATCCAGTGTAGGAAACACCTGATCTCAAGCTCTTCTGCTTTAAGCCTGCCTTGATAGTTTTAGAGCTTACTGGCTGTTGCAAAATTTAAAAATTAGTATTGACTGCTTATAATTAAGCAGTTTTGTCTTAAAGCTTTAGACGGTTTTTTTGGCAGTTTCCCCTTCTTTTTGCATTTCAGGTTTTTTCTCCCAAAGCTATTCTGTGCTTTGCAATACCCTACTCAGACAAGTGATAATTATTTCCTATGCACAGATTTACACATAACCTGCTTAATTTTAGTAATTAACCTCAATACACTGCTATGCGAGTAAAGGATGAATGGAAAGTAAATTTCTTAACTTGCCTGTCACAAGCAAACGCGCCAGCTAAATTCCAATTAAAGGCTCAGTTTAATTAGACAGGGGGTTGCATATGAGTATCTAACTGCTATGACACCATGCAGGAGCTCATTCTCCTTTTACATAATCAAAAATATATCAAAATGCAAATCAAAACAAATCACATGTATGGCGGTGATTCAGGTCCACTCAACTGCACTCCTAAGGAGAGGGAGGGAGATGCTGAAGCTGATCAGTTTGATTATATTGCTAGTTCACTTAACACGGAAAAAGCCTCTCAATGGTCATATAGTCAGGGAAAATTAACTGCAAATTAGCACAGGGGAGGAGAACACCTTTCTTTAAGACTTCTCTGAAAACAGAAGCTATTATTTTTGAATAAATAAGGTAACAACTAGCCAAGTCAGAATAATGGAACAATAATGGAGTATTGCACAGCACTCTACTCCTGAATCCTCATATCAAATTTCATTACAGATAAAGATAGTCAGATTTATCAAAACAACTTCGAATACTGCAACATAACCAGGTCAGGTATAAATCCTTGCTTTCTACACCATGCCATACAATGCCAGTTATTTCAACCACACCACAGGTGGGATTCAGCATCCCACCTTCAACAAAATTTCTCTGGCAACTGCACTGCAGCCCTGCATGTGGATATTAGAAGTAACTGAAGTACAGAATGTAATCTTGAACAATATTGTGGAGATAACTATTTAAAAATTACAGAACTGTAGACTCTTTATGTGGTAAATACCTTTAAGATCATCAAACTCTATTTCAATTGCACCAGGGTTGACAATTTGCTTATCTCTACCATTAACTTACTCAGTCTGCCCATCTTGCCTGCCAGACTTTTACTGCTGATTTTTTCTTCAAAGTTAAAAGGTTCTACACCTTCTCAGGAGCATGAAGGGGAAGTGTCTTTTAAAAAATTAAATATAGGGACATTCTTTGGGGGTATGATTGCCTATTGTTCCACTCATGTCAAATACAAGTTGATAAGTTTAAGTACAATTTTTCATTATTGATTAATGCAACAATATCTGGGTGGGGGAGCAGAGGCTGGAATGGGTCATGATGATATGGGAACACACACATACACACTTTAAAATAAATAAATAAAATATACTTTATGCCTGTACTTGGTATGTTCAGTATAAGTGTCTAACAGCTGATTTCAAAAACATGAGTTCAGATTTGAAGGAATATTAGGAGAGAGAAAGAGGTGCAAAAATAGTAGCATTGTGAATACAGCAACCGGAATTCTTGATCTAATGAAGAAAAAAAGGGATGAAAGGCACAAAGGTATCATGATTTGCATGGTCTCATGTACCCATAGATAAGACCATAATTTTCAGTGAAGATTTTTCTCTTCAAGAGCTGAAAAGGCAGAGGCCATCTGATAATTTTCCTGTTTATATCCAATTATAACCCATCAAAAGTATTTCTGCTTTATCATGTTGCCAATTGTAGTCCACCAAAGAATCAAAACATAGAAGCTCAATATGCTAAATTTGTACCATAGTTATACACTTAGGAAAGCATGTAATTTTTACTTGTTAAAAAGAAAAGCAACCAAAGAGCTAAGACGCTGTTAAATCACTAAGGCATATTACAAATAGTCATGCCAGTAATGTATTTTTATGTTGCAAAGAACAGCACTGAGCAACAGTTATGCTGAACTATGATTTCTTCATTAAATGATGGATCTTGTTCTATTAATTATAGGAAACATTCTCTAGACAGACATGTTATTCAATTTGGTTAACAGCGATAATTCTTATTAAAAAAAATACAATTCAACCTGCAGAATGTATTTGACCAGGTTAAATTTATTCGGAAAGTAAAATACGCTTTCCTCTCTCATATGTAGTGTGACCTATTTTATCTAAATTGAGAATGTTTAGCCTTCAGAAAGGATACAAAACAGAACCCTAAATTGCAGTACAATATGCAAAAAATCCTCCAACATATTGAATATGTATCAGGGAAAATTATTTCTTCTCCAAATGAACACAGAATTTCTAAAGGGGATTAGGAAGCGTTTTGGGAGAAATATTGCAAATGCATTATTGGAACACAAATGTGCCCTTTACTTCTTGACACTTCATTTGGAAAACACCAAGTAGGTATTAATTAAGATAACAAGTGACCCATACTTTTAATCTTTTGCTTTAATGACTGATGAAAATTTATAAACTTTAATGCTACTTCTTCACTGATGCAGAGCTAAATATACCAGAAGAGAATAACACAGACTTAATTTAGCTAGTAAAAATTCTGACTTTTGATTTCAACGTGTACCTCAGAAACATAGGCAAAAATTCAAATATTCCTTGATTTCCTTCCCTTGGGAAATCTCATTGGGAAGCAGCAGACAATTTGTCAGTTTCACATAAGAACCGTCAGCTCATGACAGGTTACTGGAAAAAGCTCTGCATTGTGTGTAGGAGCTAGTATGCCTAAGAACAACTGTATCAAAATGAAGTCCCTGCATTTATCTGGTTAAATTTCCTACTAGAAAACTGAGTCCTACCTCCCTTCTAACTGCAAAATTAATAAAAGAAAAATGAACATTTGCTAATCATTTAAAAGGTATGTGCCAGCTAATTCTACACATAACCTTGTTATTGACAAGAGCTTATTTATCTCAAGGAACAAGGGGAGTGAGTTACCCCTCCTGCAACAACAGAAATTCAGTTGTACACTTTCTTTAGAGAACATAGAGTAAGACTTACATCGATAAGCTATTCCTACATTTACAAAATGTTTACTTCAAACAACAACATACCAGCTAATACCAAGTATTTTGCCACTGTTTGTATTGTGGTATCAGCTACATTTCCAAGGACTAAAGATGTTAAAATGAAATAGAACATTATGGTTATAAAGTTCTCTGAACTTGAAAGAAGGTGAGCAAGTCATTTTGAGAGCATATCAGTACAAAATGACTCAAAAATAAGATTTATTTCCTTGTATACTATAGTTTGGTAGAGAATTATTACAGGCTCTCCAGATAGGCAGTTCTCAGCATAGCTCTTCACATCAAAACTCACTACTTTACATAAGTGCCCACTAACTCCTATCCCCAAAATACATCCTATTTTGTACTTCCCTTTTTACTCAAAGCAATGGAACAACACTTGGGTTCCACCTTAGTGCTGAAATGCTGGAGTACTATAACACTGCCCAACTGCATCAGAAAGGTTCTAAACTTCAGTTCTGTTTTCTGATATGGAGCATTTCCTTCAATTTTTATTTATTTAGGCAAGGCATAGGCAGATAAGAAACTAAAAATAATTATATTTTTGCAAACCCTAGTTACTTAACTGTTGGTAGAAATGGTGTCTTATCTTTAAGAGGCTTTTAGACGCTGCTGAGCATGGAATGGCTGAAGCAAGCAAATATTAGCATTTCCCATTGCCCTTTTCATGATGTCCACTATCAGCATTAGCTCCAGGAAAAGAGTCACATACCATATTAAACCATCAGGGGCTACATTTGTAAGTAATTTGGCAAACTGCTGGTTTCCGTAGACCTTTGCCTGAATGTCTCTGTGATTTGCATATTGCTAATAATTATATTCAGCACAGAAGTTTTCTTTGCAATTAGTTCTTTTAAGTGCATCAGAGCTTTAGAAGACATATATTCATTTGACAGCCTTGTAATTGCTTTTTATGTTGTCATCTTTAAAGCAAAGGAGCTTTATGATCCTAAACCTTTAAAACATTTTAATTTTTCTGAGAACTTGATATAAAGGCTGAGAACTGTGGTCAGATTAAACCAGTGTAACTAATTTGAAGACACATGAAGTCTTCGCAATGCATCAGTTCTGTCAGTCCGACATTTTTCCTCTTTATGAGGCTACACAAAAATATGACAAACCATATCTTGTCTTATGAGAGTAAAGATTTTCTTCATACTTATTATTTTTCAAGCTTACTGTCTACACCAGGCTAGCCAGATTGCTATAGGAAATTTGTTACATCTAAATACTATCTAAATGCAGATTGTTTCCTTCATACCCACGTTAAATGACTGTGAGAGACTGAAATGTTATGGGTGATGGTTTAAATATTTTTATGTAAGAGTTTTTGCCCATTATGGCTACACTGAATAAAGAGGCTGAGACCACCCAAGCCCACCCCTCCTTCACCTGACTGCAGATTTGGGCTGGGACTTGAGCTGACAAACAGAACCTGAGATGCAATAAAGGTGACACTTGTTCAATCACCTCTGGTCTAGGGACAAGGAAACAAGGCTGAGGCAGGAGAATGTATCCACAAGAAAGCCAAACCCAGCAGCTGTCCTGAAAATCAGCTGGGGCCAGGCTCGGGCTGGGGAGGCCGTAGCCCACAGGCTCCTCTGCTGAGGCCACGTTTGCACACACTGCCCACAGCCAGGAGGGGAAGAGGAGAGTTCTGGAAGATCCAAAGGCTGCTGCAAGATATGGTGCGAAACTTTCCTCCTCCAGGGAAGGTGTCTGGGAATTCCCACCCAGCCCAAGTGTGTATCAACCCAAAAACTCCATCTTTGCAGGGGACCTTCAGCACCAAGAAAATCTGATGGAGAGCCATTGACTTGTCCCACAAGACACCATTGGGATTTACAGAGTGGTGATGTTTTCTACTAAATCTATCCCTTTCACTCTTTCTCTCCCTTCACTTCCTTTCTATTTCTCTCCCTCTCCCTCTTGTTTCTTGTTAAATAAAACCCATACTATTGACTTTGGCATGCGGTCTTGTTTGCACCTTAATTCAGGCAGAGGCCTTTCTGATCATTTTAATAAGTGGGTCATACCAAAGGGCTAGAGGCCCACCCACCAGAGCCAGGCCTTGCAGGGGGTATACCAGGGGCACAGGGCCCGGCACTGCCCAGTCCCAGGAGAGCCCCTGGCTCAGGAGGAAGCAGCTCCCGGGATCCCACTCTGCGTTCCAGCAGATCAGACACGGAGGAGGACAAGGTGAAGGCAGCTGCAGGCACCCAGGCCCTGCCCGGCGGGCTGGCAGGCCGGGCCCTCAGCGGCAGTGGCTGGGGGCGGGCGGCGGCTCAGGCCTGCCCCTGACGGACTCTTAGGAGGGCTTGAGATCCTTTGCCAGGATGGAGGAAGAGTGGGAATACAATGTAGATCCAGAGCTTTCCCAATCAGGAGAGGTTACCAGCCAAGACCTTTGCCTTGGGGAAAAAGTGGCAGTCCAAGAGTTTTACCGACAGCAGGAAGAAGTTTCCCCATGTGGAGTTGTGAGACGCCAAGAGCAGCATCAGTGTGAGGTAGGTGTGAGAGTCCAGTGGGGAGATGGTGCACAGCAAGAGCTAGAGATGTTCCACTGGGAAGAAAGTGTGACAGTCCAGGAGCTCCCCCAATGGGACAAAGAGGATGAGACAAACCAGGAGCTGTCACTGTGGGAAGGGAAGGGAGACCAGGAACTGTCTCCTTTGGAAGATGTAGGAGTTCATCTGCACATGTACCAAGGGGAAGGAGACCAGAGAGAGCCAGAGTTGTCACAAGAGGGAGACAACAAGGAAAAGGGGCTAACCCAAGCAAAAGGCTATAATGTCCAGCAGTTGACTCAATGGGAAAAAGATGGGAGCAACCAAAATCTGTTCCAAAGCAAAGAAAGTGTCAGCAGCCAGGGGCTGTCTCAATGGGAAGAAAGCGTCAGGTACAAGATCTGTGACAAACCCTTACACCCAGAGAAGGACAAGGACACCCAGCCTTGTGCCCAGGAGGGCCCTGCCTCTCCCAGCAGTGTGAGCACCCCAGTGGCAGCAGAGGCAACACCAGGAAGGGTCCCAAAGGGAAGACTTCAGTGAGCAGGAACTACCCCAGGCAGAATCCAATGGATACCAGGAAGGGTCCCAAGGGTCCCAAGCCAGCACTGAAGAGGAGTCATACCCTGGAGATGTGGATTACTACGTGGAAGGGTCCGAAGGGGTAGCCTACACTGAACAGGAGGTCTCCCTAGAAGAATCGGGGAGCCACCAGGAAGGGTCCCAAGAAGAAACCAGCACTGAGCAGGAGCTGTCCTCAGCAGAATCTGGTAGCTACCAGGAAGGGTTTCAAGGGGAAGCCCGCACTGAGCAGGAGCTGTCCTCAGCAGAATCTGGTAGCTACCAGGAAGGGTCCCAAGAGGAAACCAGCACTGAGCAGTCCTCAGCAGAATCTGGTAGCTATCAGAAAGGATCCCAAAGGGAAGCCAGTGTTGAGCAGTAGTTGTCCCCAGAAGAAACCAGCAGCTACCACAGAGAGTCCCAAGGAGAAACCAGCACTGAGCAGGAGCTGTCCTCAGGTGAAACCAGTTGCTGCCAGGAAGGGTCTCAATGGGAAGCCAGCATTGAGCTGGAGCTGTCCCCAGAAGAAACCAGTAGCGACCAGGAAGGGTCCGAAGGGGAAACATGCACTGAGCAGGAGCTGTCCTCAGCAGAATCTGGTTGCTACCAGGAAGGGTTTCAAAGGGAAGCCTGCACTGAGCAGGAGCTGTCCTCAGCAGAATCTGGTTGCTACCAGGAAGGGTTTCAAAGGGAAGCCTGCACTGAGCAGGAGCTGTCCTCAGCTGAATCTGTTTGCTGCCAGGAAGGGTTTCAAAGGGAAGCCTGCACTGAGCAGGAGCTGTCCTCAGCAGAATCTGGTTGCTGCCAGGAAGGGTTTCAAAGGGAAGCCTGCAGTGAGCAGGAGCTCCCCCTAGAAGAGGCCTGTAGCCACCACGAGCTCTGTGATTGGGATGAATGTGTTGAGGAAGAGCTGTCCCATGGTGATGCTGGGAACTACCAAGAAGTTTCGGATTGGGAAGAATGCACAGAGCAATGCCCTTCTCAAGGACATGCTGGTAGCTCCCACAATCTCTCTGACTGGGAAGAATACAGCGAGCATGAGCTGCCCCACGGAGATGTCGGCAGCTGCCAAGAAGTGTCAGATTGGGAAGAGTCCATTGGCCAAGAGCTTTCTCAGCAGAAAGACTCCATTGGCCAGGAGGTGTTCAGAAGGAAAGGTAAGAGACCCTCCATGGAGTCCAGCTGGGCGAGTGATAGTGACCAAGACCTCACGCAGGAGAACTGGGAAGAGAGCACTGGGGCCAAGCCTCTGCTGCAAGAGGATGATGAGTGGGATGAAATAAGCGTCCTGAAGCTCTCTGAAGATGAAGACAGAAAGCCAAGATTGACAGGTTTGACAGGAGGTGGGTTCTTTATGCATGTCCCCCATGAGGCTTGGGTTGAGCTTGGGGCATCTGGGCCGTGCCTCGGAGGGCCGCTCTGTGCCTCATCTCCCCCTGTGGAAGCCCCAGCCCCCAGAGGACACACAGCCTCTCCTGCCTTCCAGGAGCAGGTGCCAGAGGCTGGAACACCACAGGCACTGCGGGCACTGCGCAGCCTGCTCTGCTTCCCGTGCATGATGCCACCACCTGAGGATTAGGGCACGCTGCTAATAAAAAGAGTATGAAAAAAAAAGAAAAAGAAAAATAAGGAAAAGAACAGGAAAATTAATAAGAATTAAAACAAGAGAAAGAAAAAAAAGGAACAAGAAAAAGAAAAAAGGAAAAGCTGATTTAGAAGATAAAGTAGTAATAGGAGTAAATAGAAGAAGGCGAAGGAAAACAAGGAGAAGGAAAATAGGAATAAAAAAAAGAATAAGTAGATGTAGAAGATAAATTAGTATTAGATGTAATTACTAAGAAGAAGAATAGAAGGATAAGAAAAAGAAGAATGAGAATAAGAATAAGAAAAGGAAAAAGAAAAAACATAAGTTGATATATAAGATAAAAGAGTAGTAGAAGTAGATACTAAGAAGATGAAATTGTAGTACTAGCAAACTACTATTATTATTATTGCTGTACTATCAAGGTAAAATGCACATCTGCATGACAGAATAGTTTTGTTTGAGAAGGACCTCAAAGATCTTCTAGTTCCAAGAGATTTTTCCTGCTCTTTCTTCCTCTTGGAGATCTCTTCCATATTTCTTTCCATCTCTCATTTTCACATTTCTTGTTAAATAAAATCCATGTTAATAAAATCTGGGTGTTGTCATCATATGGTTTCATTTGCACCTCAATTTGGGCACAGGCATCTCTCCCTAAACTGACTGGAACACATTCTCTGCCCAGCCTGCCTTCAAAGCACAGGTGCTCCAGCCCTCTGAGCATCTCCATCTCTCTCCTCTGAACTCATTCTAGCAAGTCCACATCCTTATGCTGCGGCCCATGTAGTGCTCCAGATGGGGTCTCACAAAAATGGACTAGAAGGCCACAATCACCTCCTCGACCTGCTGCTCTTCACTCCTTTCCACACAGCCCAGCACACATCTGACTTTCTGGGCTGGCAGCACAGATTGACAGCTCATGCTGAGCTTCTCCTCCATTTGCACACCAAGTGCTTCTCCTCAGGCCCTGCCTTGCTCAGCTCCCCGTCCCCTACAAAACCCATGCTGAGAGAGAGCTCCATCCCCTCTCTGCATCACTGGCAAAGCCATTCAAGCACCCAGGGGCCAAAGCAGCCCTCCCTGCTCCTTGCAGCAGAGCACTGCTCCTGATACAAAGGGATGCCACAGATCCAGAGGCTGCTGCCAGAGACTGTGCCAAACTTGCCCCCTCCAGGGGAGGCACCTGAGCATTCCCACCCAGCCCAAGTGTGTATCAACCTCCATGTTTGCAGGGAACCCTCATCACCAAGATCTGATGGAGAGCATCCACAGGATGCTGTTGGCATCCACAGAGCCAATGTGTCTCTATCCCTTTCTTTCTCTCCCCTGAAACCACCTCTCTGTCTCTCATTTCCTATTACATAGAATCCTTGCTATTAACTTGGTGTATGGTCTCATTTACGTCTTCATTCAGGCATATTTAACAATTTTAATCACCAGATCATAACCATGACCTTTTCTCTTATTTACCTGGGAAGATTTTCTTCTACCCTCTAAGTTTTTTACTCAGTTATTTGTGAGTTCTCCCCTCCCATTAGTACTCAGTATGGTTCTAATCCTAATAAAAGGCTCTGCAAGCTTTTTGCTCCAGTAGTACTAATCACTTTTGCCATTCTACTTTCAACCTTTTTATTAACAAAGGCTGGGCTGACATTAACAATTCAGCAGAACAGGAGATCAGTAGATCAAAGCAGATTAAAGAAGATAATGCTGAGCATGCTCCATTGCCAACCCTGCTTTGAAAGTTTCAGAGTTAGACTTAAGACTACGTGTCTTCTGGACTGAGCATCCCAAACACACAGTTCAAGGCTGCCTCAAGGAGCAGTGGATTTGGACCCTCACAGTTCGGTTAAGGAAGAGCAGTAGGTAAGCTACCAGCCTGACATTCTAAAAAAAACACCTTCTAGTTTGTATGATTGGTGTAATCAACACCTGCCAGGAGGAAACGCTTCAAAAAACCAGTTACCCCAAACTGAAATACTAACTAATGAGCAGGAAACTATCACATGGTAGCAATGAAAGGAAAGCAAAAACCACCAGGACTATAAACACCACAAACTTAGCAAAGAGATAGATGCACTACTATAACAAATTAGCTTTTACATGGATTTTGGTTTGTGAAACTTAACTTGAGGCAATAAACTCTTATTTTCTAACCTCCACGTATGATCTTCTCTTCATTCAGTCAGTCAAAAAACTCTTCAGTACTGGTAAGTGCCATTTTTTGTAATTCTTTCTCTGGCCATTTCCAGATTTCAGTAATGACTCTATTACACAAGTTTTGAACACTGTTTATTCAAGTCTATTGACCTGTCCAAAATTTTACTTCTATTAGTGTTTCTCTTATTTGACTAAATTTTTACACAGTTATTCACAGTATTTGACTAGATTTTTACAGTTATTCACAGTGGGAGGAAGAAAAAAAGAAAATTCAGGGAAAAAAAACCCATAAAAACACCAGACCTCAGGGCTCAAATCACAACTGCATTTTGGAGAGCAAGTTGGTTTTTTTCCCCTTTTTGATTAAAAATTATTATTTTATTACTCTGTTTACTGAAGGACAGGGTAATAAAAACCTCCAGATTTTTATGAAGCCACAGAATTAAAACACTGCAGCTTTTTTTAGTCCAAGGTTTGGTCAATCCAATTGTTCAAATCTCTCATTATTAGCTTAAGAAAGGGGAAAACAATCCACAATATAGTGTCTAATGTTGCTATTTTGCAAGTAAATGCCATATGAGATGAAACTTATTTTTGTGAGAGGAACCTAACTAATACCTAAGACCAAGCTAAGCTTTCTGTTCTTCTGTAATTGGGCAACTTTAGTAAACCAAGGCCTTCCCTGGTTCATCTGGAGACTCTATCACAACTGGTTAAGTTCAAGCTCTTTTGTGAAATTTTTTAAATAGATTCACAGAATATTTCAAATAACATCTAACATTATTTTTATTTTGTGGCATATGTACCATGGAAGTTGGTTTTATACAGACAGCTAGTGCAAACCTGCAATTTATCAACTCTCATTCTAGTGACAATATTTGTTAAATACTCATTTCAAAAACTGAAAATATTTGGAATTTACTACATGTAGTAAATTGTAAGTCTTTGCTCATGTCAGAGTTTATTACATTGATTTCCTGTCTTTTCATTTAATTGCTGGGATATTTTCATAGTTTATGTAGATGTCTAACACTTTAATCTCCCCTCTCTTGTTTGTTTTTTGGGGATTTTTTTTTTTTTTTAGAAATTGGAAATACTTAATTTTCACAGAAATTTCTAGTGCAATAATCCATCATAAAAGCTGTACTTAATTTTATCCTTGAGGAATGAGGAGTCATTTTTCATAAAAACTCCAAACATAACTCTGAATAATTGCTTTGATAGAATAAAACCATCTTTTTTAATGCCCTCTATGTAACAATCAACTATCCACTTACTCTATGACATAGATGCAAGAAGAAAATTTACACTTAAAATAATCACTGTTGTTAAAATGGAATCAATTTTTCAATCTGTGTACTTTTATCACAGTTGCATAAACCATTCTTAAAATTGTTTGAGATATCCTGAAAGCTATTTGTAATAGATATTATCCAATGTCATAAATATCCTGTGCAGCATGTGAAAAATTTATTTATCAAACAATGTATAGGTTCTTTCTTGTACTTTGAACTTGGACTATACTTTCCATCTTATTGTAGAATCAAAGTTAGACTGTATTTATACTTGTCTTCTGATTAACCCATTTTTCTTCTAAGCAAAGGGACAAAGGAGGTCTTAATAACTGTCTAATATATTGCTGTAGAACAGAAATCATTCCCATCATAAAAGGTGATTTAATTGTGAAAGCAGTCTCAGGAATGGTTTCAGATCCTCCTACTTGGGATATTTTCAGTAAAATCAAATATAACATGAAACACAACCCCTAGGCAGCACATAAACACATTTTTGCTTTCTTTTTTTGATTTGTATGTAGAAGGATGTTTCAATTGCATGTCTACAAAAATATAAAAAGCCAACTTAGTCACAAAAGACTATTGGATTAAAAACTCCATGATTTACTAAAATACACCAAAAACTAACATCCAGTTAATCAACCAGTGTTAATCAGGATACTTCCACTGAGGTCAAATTTATGCTAGCTAAGAATCCAGCCTTAGATTAATGATCTAATTGGCAATGAAGCAGAAAGAAAGGTTTACAAAATCCACAGTGAGGAAACAGAAGAAAAATAGAAAGAAATATTCTGGCAGTAATCCAGCATTCATAACTGAACTAATGTTCAATTACTGTGAAATGCTTTATGGAAATAAATGTTAGTTCTACAGGAATCCCAAATGAGTTCATTACAATCAATGCTATTAAAACAAAGTGCTACTAATATGCCAAACAACTGTGATTGCAGATTCATAAACTAGTGTTTAATATCCATCAGAGATTAACAAAAATCTTCTGCAATAACTAAACATAATGATGTGTCTAATTTGAAATTATGACAGGGATGATAATGTTAATTAGCCTTGCACACATAGTGCAATGTGTAAAAGACATTACAATACCTAAAGGTTACTGAAGTATCACAAAACTACTCTTAGGATATTTTTTATTATCAGAATAGGAAAATCATAAAATCATTACATCATGTTCACTTGTTTTCTTTTTCCCAAAGCCAAAGTGTTTAGGAACACATTCTTTTGCTTAGAAAGTTTTAATTAGTATGGAACTTACAACATGGAATTTAATAATAATTTTCAAATTCCTAAAACAACAGCTAAAAAAAGCCCAACAATTAAGTAGTTACACAAATCTATGCTATTAGTAGATACCAGTTCCCCACAAAGGGGAAAACCATGAAATTATGTGAAGCTGTTCAGCCTTCCAAATGTTCCCAAAGGCCTCTCCCAATGGAGAATAACACATTTTTGTTAGTGCATAACGGGTGATTTTATCTGAAAATATATTTACAAAGCAATTGCACAGGCACCACAGCAGGTACTGAAATTTCCCTAATGGAGAAGGTTTCACTTAAAACATACACACTCAACTTAGCCACAGATTTTAAACATAAGATATCTGTGGAGTTAACAGTTGAAGCAGCATCAGAAGAACAATATCTGTGTAGAAAATGGTGCCACTCATACTGTACATTCTAAGGGTCTGTGTTTTTCAAGAAATCTTACAGTTTCCCATCTCATTTTGATCTATGTAAATTTAAGAACCACCCCCACAGAGTCTGAGTGTAAAATTACCAGTAAGCATTTAAGATAGATAGATAGACAGACAGAGGTACATTGGTAACAATTAAATAACTACATAATTACTTGGATAATGAATAATTTTGTATAAAATTTGTGATAAAACTTCAGTTAACTGGCTACTAGCAATAGTAATAAGCTATTTAATGTCTTTTTTTCCCTTGGTTTTCTAACCTTTAGTTAGTCAAAAGCCTCCAAGTGCTCTGACAAAGGCATGACTCTATTTCCACCCTTCCTCAGACACCTGATGGATGCATTACCTTTTAAAGCAATCACTTGTGGAAGAAAGTTTTCTAGTTCTACATTCCAATATTAGAACCACTGCTTACAGGAGTACTTTCTTGCAGCTTTTACTCCCATAATTATTTTAACAAGTACCATAAATTTTTTTCTTCTTGACCTAATTTTGTTTTATTCTAACACAGTTTTTTTAGAAACAGGATTTTAAAAAGTACCACATAAGCATGCATTGACCCTCTCCCCCTTTGCTGAATGGAAGACTGTTAACATCTCTGAAACTCAGGTAAACATGTGACAGACAGCAAAACTGTACCATTTTTAGACAAGTTCTCTGAAAGTACAAATGTCTTGTATGTGTATACTGACATCATAAAAATGAAAGTGGTGTTAGACAAACCCTCTCCTTTCAGCAAAACTCCCTTCCCAATGCATTAAGAGAGCAAGTGGTGCCTTTAAACATGACGAGACAGGAAAAGCCTAAGGAATGAGACAAAAGACTTGCTTACAGTTGCATGACCGGGACCACAGTGCAGAATAGCAACCTGGTGACTTCCCACTGTTCCATCATGTCTAGGAATCAGAGACAACAGGGCTGATCCCAGCGGCAGCAATGGTAGTGCCTCTGGGATAACAGATTTAGGAAAGGACTAAAAATCAACCCTAGAAAATCCAGTAATCTTACCCAGTAATTTCTTCTCCTCTTTGGAAAGTTGCTATGAGTCAACTTCCAAGACAACAGGAGTGTGAAATTAGTTAATATGTTGGGAATCCCAAAGTAGGAATTTGCCTCCTGTTGGCAAAGTGACAAAACTATTCTTTGTCTCCTTAAAAAGGAATGAGGACCAGAAGTTTCTGTCCTCAATTAGGTGAAAAGCCACCTCATAGACCTAGGGGACTTCACCTCAAACTTAAGGATAGCTAACTGGACAGAAGCCAAAAAGTCCCACCTGGAAAATTTACTAGAAAAATAAGTGAAAAAAGAAACTAATCACTTTTGTGAAGTGTTTTACCAGGAGCAAGAACCTCTTGCACCTGGATCGTTTTTTCTGTTTGTTATTTTACCTTTTTTAAAACCTTTTTGTTTGCAACACTGCAACAGAAGCCATCCTGCTGATTTTATGCCTCCAAAGGTAGCTGTACTATCTTGGGTGTGTTATAGACCTCCAAGAACTTATGAAACCTGGCCTGAGGAGGCACCTATAACACCCCAAGTCAAATCAGGAGACTGGGGCCTTCTCTCACCAAGCTTTGTTATCCCACTAAATGGGCACAGGAACTGGGTTATCCTATTTCAAACCAACCCACAAAAGCAGAGAAGAACCAAGAGAATTTCTCTGTCAAGCAAGGTTCCCTTGCCTTTGGTCAGAACTTCTTCAGAGACAACTCATGAGAATAACAGATAACTGTAAATACTATAGACTTACTAAAATGATCCTACATTCAATAACAATGAGATAACTTTTAGGAGTGATACATCTCAAACCAGATCTCTTTTTATTAAAGGACTGAAACAAAACAAGAAGCAACAACAAAAAAGAGATAAAGGAGACAGTATTCCTGTAGAGTGGAAGCTATTTTCTTCTAACTAATTAGAGGTACACTTAATTGTCTACAGCAGCTGATCCTGCCTGTAGCTTTTATCATCTTAATTGCAGAAACCAGTGAAAATTCCTCCAATCAATACAATTAAGAAAGTGTAGGAGATAATTTACCAATGTGTGTCTACAGACCTGGATTTTGTGCCCTTGCAATAAGTTTTATGTGCTACCTTTAATAGTGACTTAATAAAAAACTAAAATTTACCTAAGCAGAAGACATTCAAGCACCACTGGCTGTGCCAATCTTTGTTGGAGCTAAATCATTCAGTTTCCAGACAATATTCAGATCTGACCAATACCAGCTATTTTTAAATGTAGAACACACTTTACATTTTCTCCACTCACTCAATGCTCTTCGAGTTTAAAATTGCCATATGCAGCAAATGCAGTACACTGATTGCAAATTGCCAGAAGATTCCATGTGCACTTCAAGAGCTGCTCAGATACACCAAAATATTTGAAAACAGTTTTTCTTAGATCTGTATTTGTACACAATTTTTCCATATTATATTCTAGAATTCCTTCTTCTGTGAGAAATTTAGGCTACGTATTTTCTTGTTAAATACATAATTAGCACTGCACAGGGACAAAAATCACTTTGCAAGGGATTGGGATGCAGAAAGTTACTTTCTAAATTGAAAAGAAATTATATGATTCAAAATACCCTCCAAATAGTCTTTGCAGGATAGTAATTTCATACCAAAACCAGGGAAAATAGCACAATTTAAAATGGATAACAGAATAAAACCAAATAGTCTTGTTCCAGTAACTTGATGTAAAAAAAAAAAAAAAAGACCAAAACAAAACAACACATTCTGTAGTGTTGAAATTCCTCTCTCCCATCTCTAGCAGTTTTGTTCAAAATTTTATTTCAAAAAAAGTTTAATTGAATACTTTTTTCTTTCCCAGTCCCTGTAGTCACTTCTTGTCAATGTCAGCATTTTTGCGGCTGGGATTTTGATGAGGTTTTAAATCACAATCCTGCCACTGAGATTATTCATATGAAAGGCCACCACATCACAATATATTTTTGACATTCTTAAAACACCATTAATATTTAAAATACAAACTTATTTCAAAACTTCTTTCCAATTGTTACAAACAATTGTTGCTACTGCTTGAAAGATCAGCACTACAATACTGCTGTGAGGACATCACAAGGGTGACCCAGAAGAACACCAGAAAAAACAAGGCTTTTTTTCTTTTGCTGGTAATATTTTCAGTGCAACAGTTCCTTTTTTTTCCTCCTTCATTTTCTCTTGACCAATATTTATTCATACTTCAACTAAGGTTTATCTTTCAAACTACCAGGTCTGAAAACAGCTTCAGGTAAAACAGCTATTAAGGGATAATATTCTTTTGTATCCTCCAGTTTTTGATCAGAAATAACATTCTCTACCAAAACCATCCAAACAGTTATTAGAAGAAAAAAAATCTGGGTTTTTTTTTTTAGTTTTTCTGATGGAACCTCATATAGCAGAAGAACTTCCACTTGGATCTGATTGCAAATGGAAATTAAAACAATTTCATAGAATTAGATAACCAAGTAAGCAGAAGTCTCTATGCTTTAGAACATTAAACAAATTTGCAACAATTACCTGGAGAAGAATTAACTTTTTAAAAAAAATTTGCTTTGACACATTTGCACTTATGAGAAGCCCAACAATAATACAGGAAAATTTTTAGGGGAAATAAATGTGTTTTAAAAAAATTGTCTAAAAAGTTGTTAAAAAGTAGGAAGCTTAGCTGAAAAAATGATGCAAAACACATTTTTATGGGAAAAAACTCTTTAAAATGCTAACTGTTCAAGTTTTTACATGCCATTAGTAAAATTACAAATCTTAAACTGAGAAAAATATAAACACAAAAATATAACCACATAGAATATTTATGGAGAGAAAAAGTATTTTCTGGGCTCCCAGAATCATAGAATACTTTTAAGAAAAAATGGCAGGCACAAAATAAGTGCCTGTAATTATAGTAAGTTTCCCTGCTGTGGAAACTGCTACTCAGCAGTAAATAGAAGCACAAATAATTATTTTCTGCCAAAAAAATTTCAACTTTATATTTTATCATTCCAACTGTTTTATTAACAAGATAACAATATTTTGTTCTCACAATTTTGAAAGCAGAACCATGTGAATTAATTCAGATTTAAAATTAATGAGCTTTACCACGTTGATATTTTTCCAATTTTCTTGAATAGAATTTCCTTTAAGTAGTCTTTCATAAAATACATAATCTTATAAGTCCCAACGAGCAACAAAAAGGTCTCGTTAGTCTTTGTCACCCCATAATCATTCATTCTGCATTTTAAACAATCAACATAAATTGGGGCCTTGGGAAATTATTTTGGAACTATGGCCAAAATATGTGCCAGTTTAAGTTGTAGTTTGTTCTTGTAAAGTATTTTATGCTAAAGAAGTCTTACTGGGCATACGAGAGTGTTTTCTTATTAAATTACTTTTCTTCTTCTGCTAAGTGTAGATTACTCCTGACATATGTTAAATCCCAAGTGCCTACCTACTTTCTAACAGCTCTATTTAAAACCAGCATTTTTTACATAGGTGATAAGGTAGGTTTATATATTTTTAAAGGAACACTTCAAAGCAATTCTAAAGAGGAGAAAGAAAACCAAACAAAACAACGGTTTTTGGTGTGTTTTTTTTTTTTTTTCACATGGAAGGAATTTCACAGGACAAGTGCTTATTTCAAGGGATTTCTTTAATTTTCCCCCATACCTCATTGCCAAGTCATCTGCTTCTGGCACTTTGACAGCATTTATAAATGGAACTAGCCTCTTATTTGTTGACCTACCAATTAAGCAACACTAACAAATAAATCAGAATTCACCTCTGGGCAGTGGGCCAGCACAAATCTCACCTACCACTTAGGTGCTGTTTTTTTGACTCATTTTGAGAATAGATTGCAGCTAAGTATTTCATTAATGGATGTTTTCATTTTACCCAAAGATTCAATTTGTGTCTTATCCTTTAGCACCACCCATTCAATAATATCTGGCTTTATATGGTTTACTATTTTGGCATTAGTTTTAGTGCTGCAGGATCAGAATATGTTTTATTAATCCAGTCAAAATCCATCATTAAATGTAGAAAGAGAATTGTCACCATTTTGCAGCATCAGCTCCCTGTAAATAGGCAAGGTGCTTACTTCAGATTTAGAGGGAGTGAAGATAGCAAGCAAATTTTACAGAGACAAAGCTGGAAGATTAATTACACTTTGGTTTACTACAAAAGTTATTCTATCAGGGAAGAGAAGGTGAAATGTGGGAAATTCACAAGGCTTTTGAGCAAAAAAAGGTGTTAATTAAGGTTTCCTTATTCATGTAGATCACCTAAGACATGCTTATAGCTTTGCAAAGGTAGCTTCAGGTGTAGGCACCCTGAAGTTACATATTTCATGAAGAGGAAGACTGAGACATGGTGCTATCAGAAGGCTTCCATGAGGATTCTTTTCCCTCATTTCTTTGAGTGTTTGTTTTCCCTTACCTTAGGAGGGTATGAAGAGACCCGGTAACTAAAAATATGGGACTTCAGTTTTAAAAGTTTTGACTGAATTATTTTGAAATGGAAATTTCTGTAATCTCAAATATGGAACCATGTTCTCTGACCAAACAACATTTATCCCATGCAAAACTTAGCTGTTTTAACACACAACAGAAAGACTCCAGTACTTTAAACTCAGTAATTAGCTTCTTCCTGAGCAAAAATAACAAAGTTGAGATAGATACTGCTCGAGCTCTTAATGCCTTGCATCTTTTATCCCAAGAGCACTGAAAGGATTCAGTCTCTCATGAGAAACCACTAGTTTAGGCAGAGTTTTCAGACAGGAATCCAAACTACAGCTCTTCCATGGACAACATGCCTCCCTACAGACTAGAAGAACAGAATCTGATATATCTGTTTTTGCATAATTTTCTTCTAGGTAGATCTCACCCTAGCATGCAGACTTTTGGGCATTTCAGTTTTCAAGAGCTTACTCCAAACATAGAATCACTACCTGAGATGATCTGAAAAACATGGTATTCCATTAAGAGCTCAAGAGTTAGGAAGCTGGACTGAATTTTTAAATTCTGGATTTACTGTTTTATACATTATTAGATATCTGAAAAAAAAATCCCCAAACTTTACTAATCTTAAAGTATAAGTAAAATAGAGAGAAGACACTAATAGGTTTGAATTTCACAGTTCACAGATGTCTCAGTCACCTTTAAGCTTTTATTTTCCTCTCACAAGATTTGTAGCTGCTCAGTTCCTTCTCTGTCCCTAAATCTTAAAAAGCAGAAATTTGAACTTTAAGACAAGAGTTCCCAGTTCCCTACAGGGGAACTGGAAATAAAGAGATTTTAAGCCCCCCAGAAAAGATCTTGGAATCTGACCCAAGACCATCAGTCCTGTGACAGAAGCCTGAGAGGTTCAGCAAGCCCCAGCTCTTGTCAAGTCAATTGCATCACCATGGTAGGGAACTTGGGACACAGAAGACACAGGAGAGCCGTGACCCCAACCTCCTTCTGAAAAGGCTCCATTTAAAAAAAGTTTTAAAAGCCCAGATTTCCAACAGAACAAACATGAGAATGGTTAAGAAGCCAATAGGATTATTTTGTTTTTAAAAGGTTGTGGTTTTATAAGGCATTTGAAGTAATAAAATATTTCACACCAAAAGTCTTGTTTTGCTGCACAGTTCCCTAACAAGCTGCAGTTTAAAGGATCTGTTCCTGAATAGTGTCATCATTTTTGTCATTCCCATCTCCTTAAACATGTGCAGACGAAAGTTTTCAAAGAGCCAGGACCTCTTATTGAAATGTCTCACGAAAAGAGGAAAAAAATCTTTATAAAAGAGCTTGCAATTATTAATAGGTTTCACTTTTAGTTAGTTAATGATCCAATTCAGCTGTGATCAAAGCACAACAGCTAGATAATTCAGGATAGAAAATGGAGTTAATTTACTTAGATATGATACTACTTTCTTAATGACTTTATTTCAATGGAGTTTCAATTAGTTATTAGGTTATTTTACTCATTAGTCCAACAAGCTGTCTGCAGGCAATTAACATGTCACTCCTCATGAAAATAGAACTTCTTTTTTTCCAGAGGAATGTTTTCAAGATTTATATTATGGAGACTTTCAAAAAAGTTTATGAAAAAAAGTAATTAAACACTTGAAGCTCAGTGAATTGGAAATTTCTTTTTGTTTATGGGGCTGAACAACAGTATTGAAAAAAGTTACCATTAGTAAGAGCCATTTATTGGTGCCTGATCCACTTTTCAGTTCTGATTGCCAAACATGGATTTCCTTTCATGCAAATCCTTCTCTGCAACACTACATACTGCATGAACTGCTATAAAGACTTTTTGGTTTACTTTTTAAACCAGCAGCAATACATTTTCTACAGACTTCATGCCTCAGTTTAGCTGTTCTCTGCTTTCTAGGCTCTTAAGTATCCATCCCTCGTACCAAACTGCAGTTGTAGTGTTAGAAATTAACTAACTTTCAGATACCATTAAATGAGGACAAAGCCATTAAAGCAAAAGGAAACTGTTTATTAGTAATGATTCAGTGTCTGTCTCCACGCTGAGCCAAACATACACACTCTCCAACAAAATGGCAACTTTTTATATCCTTTTCTGGCCAGCGTGGTCCCTGTCACCTTTCCCATTGGATGGATATTCAGGAACCTCTATTCTCCCCTGACCACCTACTCTTCTGTCCCCTCCCATCCTCCTTCCTTTTTGGTCATCCTGCCCCACTCCCAGCTCACAGCAACACCCAACAGATCAACCAGAACAAATCCAAACCACAAACAACACCACATAGAGCCAAAACCCTTCACTCTTACTCTTAACAACCCTTTTGGCTTCAGCAAAATATTATCTCATCTCTTACAGTAGAAAGCAGGATAAGTAGGGAAAGGGGAAGGTTTCAGCTGTGTCCTTGCAAACCTCATTACCTCCAGGATAAGCAATTTAGACTACTCAGACATACTGGCCCTGGAGAAGCCAGGCAGAAGTGCTTAGTGGAGAGAAGCAGAATTAACTTATCCTTCTAAATGTATTTCCCAAGAGACAAGATCCCACTAACTTTATCAGCCTAGCAAAAGTGCACAAGAGTGGGTCAAACCAACTCAGAGGAAGAATAATGAGCTTGACAGGCAGCACTGCTGGGAAAGGCGTGCAGACAGCTATGGAGACAGCCAGGCTGACAGGCTTTTTTATTGTTTTGTTTTTAACAGTAGTCTGATAAAGTAGGATGATCAAACAGAAATGCACATTCATAAAGTCATTCTCTGACTCTCTGAACCCTCTTATCTGTTATTTATGGCAAGATAGGAGGTCAAATCAGATAGGTTTTAGTTGATGAAGAAAAGCTGCAGGAAGGATTTGTTTAATTCCAGGAAAGGGGAAGTTTCTTCTTGAAAGAAAATTACTAGGCACATCCTTCTTAAGAACTAAGAAGTTCCCAACACATTTGTTTTCCAAATGCAATTTTGCATAGGCAATTTATTTTTTCTCTAACTCAGAGTATTTGACTTTTTGTTTCATTTTTTAAAGTAGGTGTTTTTAAGGAATCCTTTACTTTTAGCCCTAATAGTAACACCATGCCTTTTACTGTGGTTGAAGAAGACTTAATTTTATTTATCCAATGAGCAACTCATAGCAGTATGTCCCCCTTGCAGAAACAATACTTCAAGAGAATTTCAGAAATTTTAAGAAAGTTGAACTCAAATTGAGAGTCTTTCAGGTATCGCAAGATTAAATTTTTTCCCTTGTGTTCCCAGTGCAGCTGCAAATGCCATATGACCACTGCTGTAAGAATTTACAAGATGCTAATTCTGATTTACAGGATGGGCTTAGAGTCAGATTAACCTTCTCCTATGAAATTCTAAATCATGATGTGCCCAAATAAATGTTTAACATCATCATTATATTGTCATCAACCTTGACAGTGTGAGGTATTTACAACATTTTTCAAGCAGTGTTTGGCACTTTACAGGACAGAAATGAAACTTTAGCTTTTGGGATGAAAAGAAATGGAGTGCAAATGATCCATTGGGAAAAAAAAAAAACAATCAATATTTTAAAAAAACCAAACAAATCTTGTACCATGAGGGATTAACCACCACAAGGAAAAAATCCCATTCCCCGCTATCCTAAATATTTCTGTACAAACTTCAATATTTTAGGAACAGATTATATATTACGATTTCAACTTTTAGGCTATATCAAGTGCTTAATTTCACTACGGCACAAGTATCAGTTTCCCAATTTTTTTCATATGTCATTCCACAAATGTTTCTTCCGAAGGTAGAGCCTATAATTGTACTCACATCATCTTCCCAACTGGTCCCATACAAGCAGTAAGGGGAAAAGGTCAATTAGTCACTGATGTTAGGTGAAAACAGAAACAGAAGGGGGCAGGGGGGAGAAACTAAAAGGAAAGCCATTTCAGTTCTATGCTGAAAGCAATTTACTTATATCCAAACACTGTTTTTTTCTATCCTACTTAAAACCAAAATAAAATTCTTCAGTCAGTCCTACAGATTCTCAGAAGATGGAGAAACAGAAGGAGGCTCTTTGAACCTGGCCCTCCCAAACACTGAATTAATGTATTAGCCAATTTGCCCCTCAAGCTAAGAAGGGCCAGCTCTAAATCTCTCCCTTTCTAGAACAGCTTATTCATTCTGCTACAGCCACTTTGAGGAAATTCAGACAAGTAGCAAAGGTTCTCTCTTTGGAGTGCCCAAGTATTTTATCTTAAAAATGCAATAAATAAGTATTCACAGAGTGCCTACAAAAGCCAAGCCAAATTGGAAGTGATTGTCTTTACAAAGGGATCAGGTAACACCATTTATCTGTCAACACTAGGCAATGAATGAAATATTCTTTCTTGCCTCTGAGCTATTTTCTGAACAGAATCTGGTGTCATGAATATAGTAAACAAAAATGCCTCAAGGAGAAAATGCATTCCGATATTAAAATCCCCATCATTATGAACTCTTCAGAAAACAGAAAAAGCTAAAGGCTTTCCTTTATTTCTTATCTTCATGGGGGAAAAAAGGTACTAGCAATAGCGACTACAACCATCCAGCAGTATAATTTTTGGACAGTCTCTAGTTCTGTAGTGCTTTATATGCTTAATAATGCTCAGTCAACTCTGGCAGAGGAAACTGATCTTGAAATCACTGTAGAAAATAGAATGCAGTACTCCATGCAAAAATGAAACTACATGAACATATTTACCCATACCAGATATTAAAAAGGAGCATAGAAACAGAAAAAACAAGGCTGAACCAACTGTATTTTGAGGGAGGTAGGAAACACAAAGAGGGTAACTTGTTTGCAGACAAAACTTGTAAGACAGTAAACACCAAAAATGAGCTGAAATTGCTAAGCAACTAGAGTTTCTTCAGTTTGTCCAGAAAGTCTGGATGGTAGATAAAATTCTCTGATCATCACCGAAGCTGGAAAGAGAAACAAATCACATCTAGAAAAGCACAAATTCTGGCATCTAAGCAACTTCCAGTTCTCAAAAGCACAGCAAAAAATAGAACACTTCTGACCATAAGTTTTTGTAGGGCGAGGAAGCATCAGGATGGTGCATGTTTCTGTCTGGGGGCTCACCTCTCTACCTTTCATTCATGGTTCATGACTGCATGGAAAAACTTAGACTGCCCAAAGTTAATAGCTGAGCACAGGTATTTTCCATGTTCAGGTTTGCTTTGGAGAAGAGTTTACTGACTAAAGTTCAGAGAAGTAGTCATTGTGCAAATGCTGCACGAGTATCTCCAGCAATATTAAACTCTCCAGCAAGTAGAAGTGTTCAAACTATTCAGTGAACTAATTAACTGAATTAATCTGCCATTTATTAACCTTTTCTAATTAATGTTCTTTCAAGTAATAAAATACAGAGCAAAGTCACCCTAGGGAAGTATAACAAAACTAGTAGAGGGACAGCATCAGGAGTCAAAGAAAAAGCTTGTTACAAAGTAATGATCATCTCTGTTGTAAATGCAAACCCGGATGAAGCTGTTAATATCACATAGGCTGCATGCTATTCACAACCACAGATCTGCTGGTCTTCACAAAGGCTTGGTCTGCAGCTTCATTCTGAAGTAATTTTGAAGTTAATTGGAAATGAGTAATTATTCACTGCTACTAAAAATGTAGTCTTTTTGATATTTTCCCTTATGTACATTGATTTTCTCACAGATGGGGAGTAGCTTCTCATTTCTAGGATATATATTTTTTGTGACTTCAGGGTGACTCTGAATATTGCTCTACAGCAGGTTAGAGGAATCATACTGTGCTATTAAGATATTGTTGCTCCGTTACTACTCTGTAGAGATGGATGATGAAAAGCACACTTCTACTCCTGCCCAGCAGGACCAAGAATTGAACTGGCCTCAGTCACTGCTAAGGAAAATCTCAAAGCTGCATTTGCTCAATTTTTTCTTTTGTGGGAAAAGAGTTAGAAAACAGGAATAGGAGCAGGGAAGGTGAGAGCTTTACAAAGACAGGAACTTAACAACTGTCATGGGCTAAACAAACTGGACTTGGAGAAATTAAGTTATTGCAAGTTGCAGTAACTATTTAGTTCCTGATATGGGTAGTGGCAAACCAACGCAAAAAAGGAACAAGCATTTACGAGCTCCAGAAAAACACCTTCACACCTCCTTTTCCAAGCTCAGCTTCAACCCAGGAGTGTACTGGCTCTAGGGTAGGTTTATTCAGAGGCTCTTGTTCTTTTGGGGGAATACACACTCAGGTGAGTATATCCACTGCCTGCAGTGGTTTCAGGGAGCAGAGATTACCCTATCATTGTTTTTTCCCTTGTCCTCTCAGACACTGGAAGATGGCTAGACAAAAATTTGGATTCTCACTTTCTGACTTTGCTGGGAGCACTTAGAAATTTTCTGGCAAGATCCAAATAGTTAAGAGGATTTACATCTAACCTCCAACTCCAGGGTTCCTTCTTCCTCCTCCCTCTGCTGTTTTCTACCCATAAAAGCATTTTCACAGAGGAACCATCACCTTTGCTAATGAGCTCAGCTGTGTCCTCAGGTGCCTCCCCTTTTAGAGTTGGTCAGAACCAGCTGGGTGTGAACAGCCCTGACCTCTCTCAGAGGTCAACCTTGCTGCCTCTTTGCTCTCTCCCTTAAAAAAAAACCAAAACTTTACCACATAAACACAATGCAGGAAATTATGTTCCTTACTAAAAAAGCATTGTGAGCAAGAATTTTCTAGAAAAATATGAGTCTAATGCAAATGTTGCAGCCTAGTGTAAATTTAGCAAATGGGGAGCAGGGAAATCCATAGGGCTTTACATTCAGGAGTTTTAGAAAATACTCAACAGGGTAAGAATATCTTCCCTGAGTTAGTGTCTAAAATAATGCAGTAATCCATTCAAAAATGATGGCACCTACCTGAGTGTTTCTTGAGCTCTGAACCAAAGTACACAATGAACACATTTGTACTCTGCCTGCCTAATGATGTGCAGGTAGCCATCCCACTTCCCCCATTTCTGGTGGGAAATACTGGGATTAGAATACAAAATGAAGCTGTTTCAACCAAGTTCTGCCATTTTTCAGACTTGCAATGCAGAGCAATTCTTACTCCAGAGGTAACTCAGCTGCACAGCACTTGAACTGGGTGCACTTGCTTAGCCTTCATTAGGGAAGAATTTCAAGGGAATCTAACCTAGGCCTAAGTCAGATAAACTTTTTCTTTCCATGTCTGTACGTTCCCTAGATTTTTTCAGGTTTTATTATTCAACAATGTTTAGTCTGTATTTTAAAAATTCTCCCTTCATACCTCCAAGTCAGCCCTTATATGTTATGGGAAGCATTAGGGGTTTGCCTGTAACAGCAAAAGAATGAAAGTGGTGAAGCTGGGGGAAAAAGAAAATATTTGTTGTCACTGCTCTGAACTGGTCACAGATTTCAGTGAGAAACTGCAGAAGTAAAATTATTCCCTGTGCTCACTCCTGTTGCAGGATTAGAATGTCATTTCTCATCTGTGAAAATTCATGCATAAAAATGATGCTGAGCCTCTGCCCTTTATCCTCTACAAAGGCATCTATGAAACTCTTTTATCCTGTTCAACCCATCAAACACATGCTCAGAAAATATTACTAAATCTGCCAACAAACCAAGTTCTCTAATAAAATATAAATTTAGTTACTTGAAAATAAGGGCTCACAAACCTTCAAAGGAAAATCATTAGGCAGCCTTATGAAAAAATTACTAAGGTTACTGATACCAGAATTCTAACCAGAACTCAGAAAAAAACCCCACAAAATTCTTTATAGCAACAGTTTTGAAACATAAGATAACAGTTACAACAGGAAAATAAACTACAAAATAAAGCAAAAATGCAGAGGCTCTGAAGTTACACCATCTTTAAAAATATGTTCTGAAAGTGGATTTACATTCACATGAAGTAATAAAACTGCAAAGCAGATAGTGCAAGAGTGAGAATGAGTAACATAAAGACTGGTGTGTTCTTTCTCTTTCACAACCATCTTTCATTTTACTGTTTAAACTCACATGAATTTGGCAGCTCTCTGAAGAGGCGGCTGTGTTTGCTAGGAGGCTGGCTACAGACTCACAGATGAGAGTAATTATTAATTAGAATCCACTCAGAAAAATTAATCACATTAATTGAAGTGTAAGACAGAATAAATTTTCTAGTCAGGTGTCTCTACCTGTGAAAGCAAACGGTTTTATTCTATTAGGGGGAGGAGAAAAAATAGAGAAAATATAAAGGAGAACTAAATTCTTCTCTCATTCTTATTATTAGTCACTTCACATGCATCCTGTAAGCCTAGGCCTATTTATCCAGCTGATCTTTCTTTTCTCTCAATAAAGATATTTTTAATACTAAGACACAAACTTTGTTAATCTTAAGAACTACATCAGTGCATTTGATATGTCTGTGCTTTGCTAAATATTGTATTATAAATAGGGGAAGATGTTATTTAAGCTAGTTAAGTAACTTAAGTTAGTTAAGCAGTTAGGGATAGTCAGGTGATTAATTATTTTTAGTTACAAGAAGTGAAAAAAAAATTTTATAAATGAAGTGAAATACCAGTTATCAAAGTACAGTTTCTTGAGAGAGAAGGATGATAGTGAGTTTGGGCAGAAAAGATCAATTCTGGAGTTTCTCAAGGCTCAGTTTTGTAAACCAACACATGTAAAATTTTCATTGGTAACTCAAGCACAAAAAAACTCAGAATGGCAATGAAAATGTCTGGATTATTTAAAACCACCAATTCACAGGAAGTCTGAATATCACCTCAAGAAAAAGCAGATAATACTCCCTGGATCAGTTTTTAAAGTACAAAGAACAGTGTTGAAGAAATACTACTACTGCAAGAGTAGGTGTCTTATGCTTTGAGAGGACACTGGGAAAACTTGATGTACTTGGCTTTATAATGTAAAAGCTAATATAGTTGCCTTCCATATGTATATCACAGGGGAAGCTGTCACAACAGGAAACAAACTACATGAAGGATAACACTGGCAGATGAATTAACTGTTAGAAAAAATATATTTATATACTTATAATGAGATACTTCCCAAATGCCAGATCATGGAGTTTCTGTGTTAGCTTTTCTATTTACAAATAAAAGGATCAGAAAATGTTGCTGGCTTTCAGCTGGAGCTTGTTCATGCTGTTCGTTGTTGTAGCATCATTGCCTACAACAGAAGAAGGCTACCTTCAAAACCTCTATCCTTAATAATGAAATGTTTGTTCTCTTTCAAAAGGACTTTTCCACTGTAACTACAAAATTCAATGAGTATCTACACCAGCTAATTTAAGGGTATGTGGGTATACATGCTTAAAAAACATTTATTCATACATTTGGGCAAGTTTTGCCACATGAGGGTAAAGAATATGGTTAATCTAAAACCAACAATGTCAGCGACTGTCATAAACATTCCCAGCTCAGAAATCCTGAGGTGTATTGTGCTGAGGCACGACTGTAAAGATCTTCTACCACAGTAGTTGTGTGTATTTCAGGAAAGAGGAAGGGAGAGGATGAGGCTTTGCCATGCTCTTTTTTAATCCTCATCCTGCAGGGGATGCTTGCAACTACAGGACATCAAGGCAAGTTAGAGTAACTTCTAAGGTCAGCCACTAGTCACAAGCTAGAGGTGCCCACAATGAACAGCAGTCGTGATGTTTCTGCCTTAAGTGAGGTAAGTATGCTAGAGCTAATCCTTAAAACCCCAAGAATATCATAAATAAATACATATTAGAGAAAGAAGGCATTAAAGAGACCTTCAGTAAGGTGAATGTGACATCATAGAACACAGCCTACATCTGCACCACTACATTAAGTTTAAGATCAAGCTACATCCACCATTTACCAGCAGTTGGCTAAAATGATGTACTTTCACAGAACTGGCCTTAAAAAGAAAAATGGCTTTTGAAAAAGTTTTGCTGCCGTTATGCATGTTCAGAGTAAAAAACCACAACATTTTTAGTACATACCTGCTTCTATTCTATCACTCTTCTAGAAGAAAAAAGAACTTTCATACTGCAGGAATACTTAATGAGTCCCCAGGAAGGCTTCCCAAGCCACCATTTCCAATAAAGAACATGTTAATGTCACACTTTAGCTCCTGGCAGTTCCTATTCTTGCTTTTGGATGCTATATCCATATAACTCTATTATAACCACCCCCGCCACATCAGCTCAATTCTCTGTTAGGGCACAAGACAGAGTATTATCCCTTCAAAAATTACTGCCCAGCTTTAAATTTCATGGCTGTCACATGTAATATCATGAATGAAGGGATTAGTAATACTTCCCAGTGAATTTCAGAGACAATACCATACAATTTTTATCAATAAAGATTTAATACAGTATTTCGAACCTTTCTTAATTTGCTTTCAAAGAAAGGTAATAAATTTACTGGGATTTCCTCACAGAAGAAAAATGAAGAGCCTGTGTTTTTCTAAATTGGGTTCCAACACAAAATTAAAATGCTAGAATGCTTTAATAGACAGCAGCAAACATCTTTGGTAAATCATCTCTGAAAAATAAAAAAAGTAGAAGCATTCTCCCTAATGTGGCCATAAAAGATATTGAATTCTTCAGCATGTGACAACAACAATCACTTCTTCAGGCTTTCTCACTCCAGAAAGCTGGCACAGAGACAGCTGGGGTAGGGCTTTAAAGAGTACTGACTGCATACACAAAGCTAGTTGAGAGTAGCTGGTGAATTTTAAATCTGCCCCACGGCTGACTGCACTAACAAGAAATGATGCATTAGTCCTTCCACAAAGGGAAAATCCTTAGGTAGCTTGCAGAACAAGGCTTGTAGTTAGGTTTTTCCAGTCTGGGGGTTGAAACCTAGTGGGAAATAACTTTTGACAAGAGGGCAATGGCAGTCTGTATTCAAACACAGCTCCTGCATTAAGTGCCCACAGCACTGCCTTTCACTCACAGACTTTAACCCCTGCTCATTTCAGACTTCAGGCTTAGGCAGCCTCATTCCTTCTGGAGGTTTTCTATGTAGCTTTGGAAACCAGTGCTGAACACGGGGAATTGCCACTAGTTCTTTTTTCTCCATTATTCATCTTTATTACATTGTTTTTTTAAGTCTCCATATTTTATACAGAATCCAAACATCTTATTTTCTCCCCTTCCTTTGGAACGTATGAAGTGGTGAAACACACACCAGAGTACAGGAATAAAGGCTGTTCCTCCTGCTTTATTTCTTTTGAGAAGTTCTTAAAATTCTCAAACTAAGATTCTTCCATTCTGTGATTCAAAAGCAACTTCAAGTATTAAGCAGATGGCACTACACACTCAGAATTTACATGACAGCTGCATTTCCTGAGATGAAGGCAGCTTCTTCTCCTCACTACTCACTAGTCCCTTTTTCTTTCCTGTATAAGAAAAATCAGACTGCTTGATAGGCTCCAGTTATCTTTCTGGCTCTAATAATTAACTCTTTTCTACCTGGCATCTTAAATTTGTCAAGAGCTCTGGAAAGGGATTTAATGTGCGCAGGCCACCCCATCCCCACATTCAAAGGTTGGAAACAAATGTTTCTCATCCCATTACAAAGAAGAATTTAAACTTTTAAATCACTTGCTTGAGCTGATGATGATAATAGAAATACTCAAGAGTGGAGCTGAGCTGTTTAGAGAGGTGACATGAAGTTCGGATTATCAGTTAAGTCAGGACTAGGGGTTTTTGCAGACAGTGTCACAACATACTGTGCAGTCAAGATGGCCACAACACACAGAGTACCACCACACAATTTCAGAAGGCTTTAAGCATTCTCCCAAACAGAGTAACACCTTACCTCACCAGAAAGCGTCACGCATCTGCCCACACAGAGTAACATCCTGTCACTTCAGAAGGCTGCCAGCATCTGCCCTTCCTGTCCTTCAGCCAGCCTTTTATCCCCTGATGTTGATGCACTGCCCCTGTGTGCCCTCTGCTCCTTTGGTGGTTGGTCAGTGCCCTGGGCACTCTCTGGCTCACTGCTGTCAGTGCTGCTCACCTGCTGCTCACAGCTGTGCCACTGGGGATGAGGCTCAGCTGCCCCACTCCCAATCACCACAAACTGTGTGCCTACAAGGGGTAGAGGCTAGGTAGATTCCTAGGATTTGCAGGCACACATAAAAATACAATGTCTTCAAATATCCTCTCATATGCTTCTCTATGAACTTTTCTCTCATTTATATACATTTTGAGTGACAGAGGGCTTGTAAGAAATCACTTTAGCAGGTAGCAAAAAAATGTTGAAAGATTTTTGGGAATTTTTGTGGTTTTTTATATATTCTATTATTTCACTGTCTCTGGGTGCTATAAAATTATCATTCCAAAAGTATATGAGAAAAGCACCTCAAATAATTTGTAGTTGACAATGAAATATAATTATACTGAAATATATCATGGCAACCTGATAATTGAATCTTCTAGAATATGATTCTTCTCATGCCAGTAAGAGGAACTGATGAGAAAAAGAAAATAGTAACTGATATGTGCTGTTCAAATACATGCAACTTGGATGAATATCAGTGAACACTGCTAGAATAGTAAATACTGACCTTCACATGCTCTCAGAGCAGAGATGTGAAAGGGTTAGCAAATGTATGTGAGATAGCTGTAGGCTGTGTTCAAGAGAATGGTTACACATGAAACCATTTAAAATTTTCATTAATATTGACTAATAGTTGTAATTCCACACTAAATGCTCTTGGCCCAATCTGAAGAAAGTAAAACACTATAATAATGTGCTGTTTTCAGACATACCAATGTACAACTCAATTCTGAGTTTTTGGAAGATGGTTCAGTTGGCATAATTGTTTCACAGATACAGGGTAGTTTGAAAAGAGAAAAGAATCTCCTTGCTAGTCTTAAGTTTAGGGTAATTTCTGTCTCCGTTTACTGCCAGAATCAGAGATTGTCTACCTTTAACACAGTCACAGTAGAGCAAAATCAAAATATTTTGATTTCCTATCTGACGGACCTTCCCATCCTGACAGATAATGATCAGATAATCAAAACAGAAGATACCCCAGCACCAGTCCCTACAGCAGTCCTGAAAGATGTGATTGCAGAGAGGTCCTCTTCACAGACACACAGTTTAGCTCTAAGCACAGCTTTACATTTAGCCCTGTGCAGCAAGACCTTTAAACATATCTGTGTTTAAATATGCTCCTGAATCAAAGCCATAGCTAGCTATCAGAAAGCATCTGTTCTTTGATGCTGCCTCAACCTGGTTTAGCTCCCAAATTTTCTATTTAACATAGGAAATTTAAGTCTATGCCAAGATTTGTTTTCTGGAGTTACTTGTCACTTGGATGCAGATGGATAATGCTGCAATTTGTAATTCATATGAGCAACATCCTGCCCATTTCATTTCTTAAACTGTATGTGCTTTAGATTCAATTTTTACCTAGGCTGAGAGGGCTTTGTTCCTGTTTGGGGCTTGGAAAAAAAATCCTATAGGCTGAAAAGTAAATAGGAATAGGAATATAGGCATTGGTACTGCTAGCATGTTATCATGGCTTGTGTGTTGACAACATACTCATCAAGGAATCATAAGAGTACCCAGGAGCTAGATAAATTTGCAGGGATTAGGTATGTAAATTATATCAACTACAGGAAATTCTTTATTTTTACATTTAATTTTAAAAATAAGTCAAAGGTGATAAAAAGAACTCTGAGAGGAAAATATATGAGACCATAATGATGGATTAAAGTACAGGGTCAGATTGCCAGATGAGTTATAAATTGTCATTGATGGAACTATGACAGTGTCCTCTGCTGAGAACTTGTCCCATACAAGTTCATGATTATAAGATCAAATGAAGTAGAAGAATTATTAGGTTTAGTTTTAAATTGAGGCAGCAAATGTTTTGATATTCATGGAGTGCACCAAGTAGCCATCCTCCATACACACTTTTTCATATCTTAAAATTTTATGCATTATATGCAGATAAGTATTGCCAGAAGCACTTTCTATTACCAAATACTCCTGTAATGAAAGATAGGGATAGAACTTGTAAGGAGACATTCGTCATATTTCTTTCTTGAATTAGCTAATAAAAATTATTTTAATAAGGCACTGAATACAAAGAGGGCTAAGCTTTTACATTAACAGCATTGGTACTTTATATCAGGACCCGTTCAAGAAAAGGTATTATTTCTCTTCATAATTATTTCCTATTAATACTGCTAATATCGTTGCACAGTATTTTAACAGAACTCTCTTTGATGAATTTTAAAAGTAGAAATGAAACTGTGGGCTAAAGTTGTTCTTTATAGCTAGCTCTCATTTGAAGTGGAAATGAGGGATTTTCATTGACCTCATTTTCTTTGTTCTTGTGGTAGTGGATAGCCACTTCTGAGGAGTGCATGAAATACAGCAGTTGCTTTTGGCCCAAGACCACTATCTCTACACTGATATTATTCATTTGCACAATTAATTACAAAGGAGTGCTGGGATTTATAACAGAAATAAGGTGACAATGAAAGGCTAGGGAAATTAAGCCCTGTGGAGCTTTCAAGTAGCAAGAAGTCAGGTCTCTGAGCTTACTCAATAAAGCCTTTCAAACATGCTTAAGCCACATTAAAGCCAGTTGCTAGCCATCATCCCTTTCTTTTGGAAGCTGTAATGATATGAAGTTGAAACCAAAATCTTAATTCTAACTTTTAGAAAGCATGTGAAGAGGAAATACAAAGTTGAAACAGCCCTGTATCCAAAGCAGGAAACACTTTGCTTGTCTTTACCTGAAAATGGTGAGATGCATTAGGAAATTACAGAAATGCAGGTAACAAGGCTTCTAAAACATTTCTTGTAGGTCAGGAGACCAAAGGAGCACTGTAAGATTTCATTTAAGAATGTTTTTAAAGAACTTTGCTAGAAGTTACAAATATGAAAAAACATGCTGATCTCTGCAAATAAGCAAAATTATTGAAGCCTCGAGATACCAGACAGAGTAGCAACACTCATGTTCCCATATTCTTCCTATGAGTATTCCTTAATTAGTAATTAACAATTTGTGCAATAAACTAGCTTTAGCCACAACTCCTTGTGGCCTAAATAATTATCTCTTTTTGTAACTCTACATTTTTAAAAATATGTAATTGCCATAAACAAGACTGGATATGATAGGTCCAGATTATTCACATTATCTTTTGCTGTGTTTGATCTATAGAGTCCTGGAGATAAAACGGGAGTAGACCGATTTACATTAACAGTAAACAAATTATTTATGAAAACTTCAGATTCAGATCAGTATTATTGCCCAAGTAATGACTTCTAGTCCACATTTAAACTTAAATTTACCCTTGAGCTGATATATATATATATATAAAATAGTTTACTCTTCCATGCAATATTTTGTAGTAGTACAGCACCCACTGTGTAAGCCACTAAGTTCAAGTCAGTCAATTGTTCTCAACACTGTTTAGCTAATTAATGTTTTTTGCTGTCTACCACAATGCTCATTATCCAATGCAAATGAAAACTGGGGGGAATATTTGTAATGATATATTAATATAACAATCAGAGACAGCACAATTGTCTTACATTACTTCTAACACATTTTTAAGACATTGCTGTATGTCAGTGAGCTTATCAAGTTTGTAATGATTAACAAAAGTTTGTTATTGTGATGATTTGTACAATATTGAAGTGTAATTATAAAAGCCTATAATTTCTTTGTATTTCAGAATTATTCATATTACTATATTACTAATAATTCCTCATTAGTCATCAATTCTTTAGGAAATAAGAGAGAAAGCAGGCCCCTATCATCAGGGTGTTAATGACTATGTTTAAGTAGAAAAAAAAGATTTAATTAGTTACTTATTTTACTTTTTTATAAGGACAAAAAAATAGATATTATTGTTGAAAAAGCATGACTTAAAATTGGGAGTTACCATAAGTAAAGCTGACTGATATTAACTTAGGGCTCTTTTCTATAGGCCTTATTATAAAGTCATTAATTATATGATCTTAATCTGCATTCTTATGTTTAGACAGTGAACAAGATGCCCAGAGAATAGCTGTGTATGTCAGCTTAGTCATAATATGATTAAGACTTCCTATTACTTTTTCAAGTTATAAAACAAAAAATGTGGAACTCAAGGCAATTAAAGGGCCAAACTAGTTAAAATTATTGGGTACTTAAAATTATTTGTGTTTTGCACAAAAATTGTTTATTTGACAAAACATATTTCTTGTAAGATCATTACCTTTATGGAACACCTGAATAATAAATTCAGGGAGTACCTTTTCTTTCTGATGTAGTTGAAATCTTTTGTTCTGAGCAGCTCAGCAATTCATCATGCAAGTTTATAATTTCAGTTTTACACCAACACTGAAGCAGCAATCTGTTTTTCAGTGGGCTTTATTCCTACAGTTAAGGCAATGTAATGCCAGCTTAGAAAATGCATTTTGTATCATCATCTGTCACAAGATTACTGTATGATTCAAAGGAAGCCACTTAAACCAGACTTTTGAGAGGAAAGATGTTCCTCATTTTCTTCGTGCTTATCTTGTCACAGCAAAGTTTTCATTTGGAAAAGATGCAGCTCCAACTGAAACTAATAAAAGTTGGGCTGTGAAAAAAAAAGTAAAGCAAAAAACTATGAAAATCTGTATGTAGATAATTCAAAATGGGCAAAGACAATCTTAAGTCTGTCTTTTCCTAAACTTTAGTCTTCACAAATTGGTTTTATTTGAAAACAAATAAAATAGAAAATGCAAATATCCTCATGTTGAGCCATTGGAAAACATTAAAACCCAGTCAGAATGCCAGAAATCAATGGACAATTACATTTTATTTACTATTTATGTTTAAAATGGTTTATGGCTAAGTCCAAGTGGGGAAAATCAGTCTCCAGTGATTTCCCTAAGGATTAAATGGAGCACAGGTGTTAACTTTCACAACTCTCTACCCCTTTTATTTACTAAGGTCCTCTTTTCTGCTGTTACTATTCATCCTATATGAAAAATAAAATGCCCAAATTGAACTATTTATCATCTTATAGCATTTCATGCCTCAAGGATTAGGTAAATACTTAATAATTCTGAGGAATGTTGAAACACCAAAGCTGGAAAATCTGTAAAAGATATGACTAAGTATAAGCTTGAAACCCCATATTTAGTCATCCAGGTAAGAAAACTTTTTTGGGCATCTCTTTCAAAGGTTAGGCCCTCTGAAAGTAATTATTGTTTGCGTCTGTTATTCACCTGAGCCCTTATAGATATAAATTTTAGGATGGAATACATTGTGTAGTAAGGGTTCTGCTCCCTCTTCACTGCCTGCAGAGGAAATCTAGATGACTACCTTAGATTAATTGCCTGAACAATGAGCAGCAAAGTAATATGAAATTAACATCAACCAGCTTCCATTAACATCCACCAGGGAGTGGAGAGGTGTCAGAGGAATTTTTTCTTATACAGAACGACCAACACGTGATTTCCCACATTATTTTAGCATTAGAATTTGTTAAAATTACTCAACAATCAATTTGCATTTCTTTCTGTAAATAGCGCTTTTAGGACACTATCCCAATGCAAGACTTCTGTGTTATTTTGTGTCTTATTTTCCTTGGGTTCTGATATTTTTTTCCCTCTTCTTCCCATTCTGCTACAGCCTTCTTGTATTTTAACAAGAGGACATAGAGGCCATGTCACTGATACCTGCTCACATGATTTAACAGATAAAGAGGAGAGAAATCTCTCTCTTTCTCTCTCTCTCTGTAACGTGTCCCTTTGGAAATAACAAAATCTGATCATCTTTCCTAAATTGCAGGACTTTTAACCAGTGGTTTCAACTATTTTGCTGTGCAGATGTGCTCCTTCAGGAATGAATTTAGCTGATTTACAGCCTACTTACATCCTACCTGAAAGTACTACTTTTCAACAGTCTTGTCAGCTGGGGGAAAAGAAGTGTCATTTATAAAACTATCACTTTCTAACTTTGTTCTTACATGTTGGTAATAAGTTTGAGACATCTCCTCTTTTTTCAGCAAAAAAAGGAGGTAAAATATTTGTGCATAAGGTGTGATTTTTAAATTTTGAAGTTCTACAATTTACCCAGTAGCTATAGATGCTGCTTGCCTGGAAACACCATCCATGGTCCAGTTCATGTCCCGTTGTCCCAGAAGGTCTAGCTCTTTGCTCTGAACATTTCTGGTACTCCTTTCATGTGTAGGGAATAGAGCGTAAATGGTCAAGTTTCCTCCACTGCAAACCCTGAAAAAAGAAGCAGCAATATGTTCTGGACTTGATGCCCACATAATGGTAAACAATGTTTTCTCAAAGTAGCTGTGAGTATCCGTGGCTACATTTTGGAATGATCTTGCAAAACTAGTCTGACATTTTAAATGTCTTCCTGTTTGTTGAGCCATGTGTTTTTGTTCATTTTTCTTCCCACTCTGGTACACAAGTGTTTATGAGAAAAAACAGAGATAAAAGCATACATATTTTTTAAAAGGTTTTCCTTACAGTAACAATAATCAGCCATTGTATGTAACTGTATGTTTTCCTTCTCCTTTATGTCTGAAGATTTCTTGTTGTCCTTTACAAATAACACTTAAACTCTTCTTCCAAAGTAACATTCCTGATGGATTTTGTTGACAGGTTTCTTTCTTATGGTTCACTATGTGTCCGAGTGACCAACATCCAGCAATTAAAAGTGACAGCTGATGAATGACACCGTGTATTACAGAATAAAAAACATTGACCATCTGAGCCTGAATTTTCAGTGGTCTGTGATGCCCACTGTGAAAATCATGTGCCAATAAGTAGCACACAAGAAGTAAACCAGATCAGCAGGAATTCATACTTCTGTGTTAACTCATACAAAAGGCTGTTCCTCTATTTCATGTCTGTTGGTATTTCTAATCACCACCCACTATTCATAAATTGTGTTATAAAATCCCCACTTCCAACTAAACCAGGCTAGTGAGGCAAGATAACAGCTTCATTTCAGCTACTGCTTCACTAAAAATGACAGGATGAATTAAGGGTCTTTTATAATATATGCTTAATAGCAGGGACACTGATATTCAGCTACATTATCTGATACTGTGGGGATCTCCAGAAGGCAGAAAACAAGAATAACACAGAGAGACCCTTTAGTGTTACAACAACCTTTTCTGTGATGGTTAAGATGACTGATCAATGACAAGTAAATATGACAGAGGAATTACTTTAACATTACACATACACACAAATATATATTTATATGAAAATAAATAAAAGGGTGAAGAATTAAAGCAAATATCTTGTGCTGATACAGCAAGGACTTTTGCTTCCCTTATCAGCTTCATGTGGAAGTGATTCACTTCTGCTGATAACTTTGGTAAGCTGACTCAGGCTCAGCTGTGCAGCCCAGCCAGTAGGAGGGAAGGAGGCAGAATGCTAGTGCTGAAAACAGGAGAGGAAGAAAAAGTGAGTAAAGGAAGGGAGTGGGACAATAGGATTCTGCCTTTTACTGGATGGGCTGTTAAATTAGATCAGCTTTTATGTAGAACAAAAATTTTAAAAATGTATTACCCGAAAGGCATGAGGAACTCACCTTAAAGCCAAATGGAAGATAACTATGTGTTTCACCAATTCATTTGCTAGACTCTATCTTCAGAGACAACAGCTGTTTCCTTAACCTCTGTGTTTCACTGTTAAAAAACCTTTTTTGCCGTAAGGCTTGCCAGGAGTTTAGAAACATTTTTGCAGTGAATTTACCTCAGGCTTTTATTTTGCTCACAGTGGTGGTGCTGAACTCTGGAATAATTAGGGCATCATCCCTTGGTAATGTTTCTGCTTCTGATCTACGAAGCTTCAGAGGCACATCTTGAGGTCAGTAACTTCATGTACAGTGGTGGATTGATCCTGTCTGGCTGCCAGGCACCCTCCAAGGCCTCTATCACTTCTCTCTGCAGCTGGACAGAGAAATAAAAATACAATAAAAACTTCATGAATTAAGGACTGGGAAAGAGAATATTCACCAAATACCATCATGGGCAAAACAGACTTGAATTATAAATATTAATTGAATTTATTACTAACAAAATCAGAGCAGGATAATGAGAAGTAAAATAAGACTTTGAAAAGACTTTCCCCCACCCTCCTTCTCTCCCAGCTCTACCTCCTTCCCCAGTGTTGCAGGGAGAGAGGGAATGAGGGTTATGATCAATTTATCACACACTGTTTCTGCCACTGCTCAGGGAGAGGAGTCCTCCTGCTCCCATGGGGTCCATCCCACAGAAGAAGTTCTCCATGAACTTCTCTGTCGTGGGTTCATCCCACTGGCAGCAGCCCCCTGAGTCAGATTTACCTCTTCCCTCATCCTGGGACCCTCACAACACCACACTGCTCCTCTCACATGTTCTCACTCTGTTCTTCTCTGGCTGCAATTACAATTGTGCAATAACGTTTTGGTTTTTTTAACTTCTTTTTAAATCTGTTATCACAAGGGCATTATCACCATTTCTCATTAGTCCAGCCTTGACCAGCAGCACATCCATCTCTGAACCTGCCAGGGACTGACTCCTCTGGACGTGGAGGAAGCTTCCAACAGCTTCTCACAGAAACTAAGGTTTTTGAATAAAAATGATGTAAATATTAATTGTTATGTATGATGGATGAACAGAAAAGGTAAGGTTTCTTGAGGTCCAGAAATACTTTTTGCATGCATGGAGCTGCAGATATATTTAAATTTTGCGTTTAGTGGAAAACACGTAAGGAAAGAGAGACTAGTGTCAGCATCTCCTCATTCACTTGTTTGTTTTTTTTTTCTGAGGCAAATGCTTTCCCAGCAGTATGAGCCATTACTCTCATGCCCTCAGAGTGGAAAATTTAATCCACTGTGCTCAGACTGCTTGTTTTCAAACATTGTGGTCATAATAAAACCAATGATTAATAGGAAAACTGATTAATTGATTGGTACATATTTATGGGAAGACTCATTTAACCTGGTACTGTGGGAGTGCTGTACAGTAGCTGGATTGCATGTTTCAGAGCTTAGGGAGCTGTATAAACACAAAGTGAATGAAGCAGTTTGTATGCTTGTATCCACCGTAAAGTAATTTCATTAGGAATAATTAGCAGTTCTTCAAAAATAATAATCTTAAAATAACAGTTTTCAGTCATATGAGTCATTAATTTTCTACTAAGAAAGGAGTGTGAGGCAAAAGCCTGAAACATTATTACATTCTTCCAACACTGTAGTTCCCATCATTTCTTTGAAACCCATACCTTTCATGTACAGTTCATTAACACTGATCAAAGAATGTATCTTTCTAATAAAGTAAATTTTTCCTTGTAATCATTTGTAGATGTTTCACTTCATGTAATATTTTGGATGTTCTTTATTCTGAAATCTCATTTCTAATCTTAGGCTATGGTCAGAGAAGTAACATTATAGAAGTAACTTGATTTACTTTATTTCTTCTCTCTTAATGATATCCACAACAAGTCTCTCATTTTAGAAGTCAAACCAAGATTTTTGTAACTGCCAGTACTGTACTTCAAAACTGGTGTTTGCAAAATCAGATGTTTGTCTGACTGCAATGTCTGTTAAGACAGAGCATTTCTTCATGCTGTATGAGAGTAACTTTCAAAAGTCATTTCTAATCTTGTAATTATCATATTGCATGCACAAGTCTCAGTAATGACTGAAGGGTTACACCTCTCACTAAGCAGCAAGGTGTATGGTGGCCTGAATTTTTGTATAGGAAAATCTGCTTTGCACATTGGGAAGACTGAAATCCAGCTGTTCAGCCCCTCCATCTGGCTCTGATCCATCTCTGATTCTCAATGAAGATAAATTCACAGTAAATTCTCAGTAAATTCACAGCTTGTAGTGTGGGATTTCAGTGGGGTTTGAGGATATGAGCAATGTCCTGAACTAACATCTCTAGTATTGAAAACTTAAAAGTACTTTAACTGGCTAAGATGAGGTCAGAAGTGATGGCACAATCAGCAGACAATACTCTGGAGGTTTAGTGGGTGATTATTAGGAAAAAAATTAAGACAACTGAAAAACATACAGTCAAATGGGTATTCCTGTTCTTCCAAAAATTTCTTTGCTAAAGACTTTATTTTTTTACATTCTCTGGTAGATATCACTTTTGATCTCCTTGTCCCCCTTCTTTTTTGTTTTTACTTCAGTGGTACTGCTGGTATGTATGACACTGCAACTCTGCATTAGAAAAGATAAGGGTAAGTTTGATTCTTTCTCACTTCTAATATTTTAAATTATCTAAACTTTCCTCACTAAGAATCAGGAAAAAGCTCCCCATGCCGAGCCTGAGAGACAAAACAAATTTTGGGAGTGCAAAATGTATTAATTATTTACTAGATGTAGAAGAACAATGAATTAATTTTGAAATGGTAGCATTTGTTGATACAGGTAACTACAAGTAGTTTTCCCATGCATGCTGAAGAAGCTGTTGTTATTTTTTCAGGGAGTTTCAGAAGTTTCTTTTTGTAATGCTTTACATACATTAACAGCAGCCTTAGTAGGGAATCAACATTTTTATGCTTACTAATAAACTTCCCTGTTCCAGATTATTATTCTGTTGTTAAACTACTTGCCACATAATTGATTGGCATCAGAGAGGTTTTTTCTGCTAATTCTCTTTTATCTTTTTTTGAAAATAACAGTGTTTATGTGTCATTCTAGGGTGAAGCTGAAATCCTCTGCTTTTTCAGTGATAAAAACAGATTTCTTGAGCAGTTGTTCAATATTTCCATGAACTTCACCCATAAAATTGTGCACTGGTGAAAAAGTACGACAAAAAGAGATATTGTGGTGTGCAGTGAGGTACCTTATCTCATTAAATAGTTTTTAATATTTAAAATGCTGAATGTACAAAACATGTATATACTAAACATATATACTTATATATCTAAAGAATTTTGTCTTAGAAGCCTGGGGGTATGAATAAATACAAAGATAGATACAGTAGTAGGATGCATTCAATAACATTAATTATGTAAGGACTGACAATATTTCAGTCATATTCCCCTGTTTCACTATGCTAATAACCTAAATGTTCATCACAAAGATTTTCCATGGGTGTTTTCTGCCTGAAGAAATGTGTTATTAATTATTACTGTTTGTTTGGAGAAAAAAATTGTCTTCTTTGAGGTTAAGTGAGATTCATCCCTCAAAAGCAAAATTTAATCTTATTTTCAAATCAGGTTAAAACCAACAAAATAAACAAGCAAAGAAAAACAAACAACAAAAAATGTCCCTGAACGTTGGGACTTTGTAACTGAGCTGAACATAAACTTATTTGTAGAAGTTAGGGATGGAAAATAGCAGGTAAACCGGACCAGCACAATCCAGTAAAACATATTGGTTGGGGAAGCCTATTTTTAGGGTTTTGAAGATCTACCAAGTGGTATTCAACCAGATATCATCCCAACACTAGGAGATTCTTCCATCCCTTTAAGAATGGTCTCTTTAATCCTTCCTATAGATAGTTGGATGCCTTAGGAATTTTCCTCTTTCTTCCCATTCCTCTTACATTGAAGGCAATAGAGACAAGGGATTTGCCAGACTATAAAATTAGAGCTGTCATGGTATCTAGGCATCCAGGCACTTGATTTATGCCTGCAGAATGTGGTGGATTTTTCCTATAGTTGTATCTTGACTGTTAGTATTTTTGGACAGACCTTTCTGTTGTAACAACCAGTAGTGATTTTCTACAAAGAATTTTTTTTAGAATTCTCTACAGATAATTTTTTTTCTATCAATGACTCCCTGCACAATCAAGTCAGAATAATATTGTGCTTTGCTGAAAGCCCATTTTAGGTTTCTAGAACTGAAGGAAGGTCCACATGTACTGATCATTCTACTGAGAATGAAAAGAGAGTGATCAGCTCTCTATAACTGGAGTCTGCAATAGACTGAGAAAAAAGAAAATTCCACAGGCTGATTTTTTTAAAATTGTGTTACTATTTTCTCCATTTCTGATGCAATAACACATAATGTTGCTGACAGCACATTAATCCAATATGCAGTAGGATGCTTTCCATTTTAAGCTGTTTGGGTTTTTTCCCTTCTGAATTTGGTATGCAACTTGGCTTCCTATGACCAGCTTAGTAGCAATCCACACCAGAAAATTATTTTTGTAGGCGAGGCATTGAATTCCCAATGCCATATGCAGTAAATACATCAAATTCAAGGCAAAGAAAGTCAAAATTTCTCACTGGACAGGACAGATAACTGTGGGTCCCAGCTGTTCCTGATTTGACAGATGTGTTTTTTGAAATCCCAGTATTTCATAACCTGGGTTCTACTTCCTTTTTAGACTTTTTGGGGTCAACTATCACATGATAGCTCAGAAAAGCATCCCTTTTATAGAACCAGGTAGATACCTAGAAACTTTTTAACATGGAAAGCTAGTCTTAAAATCATTAATGCTTTTGTAAGTCTATATTCATTGCAGTAAAGCCAGTGTTATGCTATATCACACAACTGCTACATCCAGACAAATACACAGAGATAAAAAAGACCAAATTTTACAAAATAATCAGCCTCTCAGAGATCCTGACAGTGTATGTAATGTAAAAATGCCAATCTCACTGAGAACTTAGAAGGGCCCCCATGATGCAGTAGATGATTCTGCCCTCAAGATTTCCCTGGAGTGGAAGCCTCTCCCTCTTGATGTATGACACAGACTAGGAGTTTTCAGTAGTTCCTACTCAACATGGAAATTACAGATGTAAGTTTTAACCTCAAAATAATAAAATCAAGAGAGAAAAGTAGCTGCATGCAGAACCTCATACACATATCCTGCCCTGAAAAGAGAGATGTAAAGAAGAGTCACGGCCCTATCAGCGGTGACACATCACCAGGAAGAAAAGAAAAGAAAAGAAAAGAAAAGAAAAGAAAAGAAAAGAAAAGAAAAGAAAAGAAAAGAAAAGAAAAGAAAAGAAAAGAAAAGAAAAGAAAAGAAAAGAAAAGAAAAGAAAAGAAAAGAAAAGAAAAGAAAAGAAAAGAAAAGAAAAGAAAAGAAAAGAAAAGAAAAGAAAAGAAAAGAAAAGAAAAGAAAAGAAAAGAAAAGAAAAGAAAAGAAAAGAAAAGAAAAGAAAAGAAAAGAAAAGAAAAGAAAAGAAAAGAAAAGAAAAGAAAAGAAAAGAAAAGAAAAGAAAAGAAAAGAAAAGAAAAGAAAAGAAAAGAAAAGAAAAGAAAAGAAAAGAAAAGAAAAGAAAAGAAAAGAAAAGAAAAGAAAAGAAAAGAAAAGAAAAGAAAAGAAAAGAAAAGAAAAGAAAAGAAAAGAAAAGAAAAGAAAAGAAAAGAAAAGAAAAGAAAAGAAAAGAAAAGAAAAGAAAAGAAAAGAAAAGAAAAGAAAAGAAAAGAAAAGAAAAGAAAAGAAAAGAAAAGAAAAGAAAAGAAAAGAAAAGAAAAGAAAAGAAAAGAAAAGAAAAGAAAAGAAAAGAAAAGAAAAGAAAAGAAAAGAAAAGAAAAGAAAAGAAAAGAAAAGAAAAGAAAAGAAAAGAAAAGAAAAGAAAAGAAAAGAAAAGAAAAGAAAAGAAAAGAAAAGAAAAGAAAAGAAAAGAAAAGAAAAGAAAAGAAAAGAAAAGAAAAGAAAAGAAAAGAAAAGAAAAGAAAAGAAAAGAAAAGAAAAGAAAAGAAAAGAAAAGAAAAGAAAAGAAAAGAAAAGAAAAGAAAAGAAAAGAAAAGAAAAGAAAAGAAAAGAAAAGAAAAGAAAAGAAAAGAAAAGAAAAGAAAAGAAAAGAAAAGAAAAGAAAAGAAAAGAAAAGAAAAGAAAAGAAAAGAAAAGAAAAGAAAAGAAAATCTACTTCTGGGCATCTGCTGAGCTTTCCTATTTCTATGGTCTATGTCCTTCAGAGAGCCAGGAGGGCCAGTCAGAGCACTGGAGCCCACTGTACTTCAATGTAAAGCATGTCAGACATATCCACATTTCCTTCTCATGCCATTTGTAGTAACAGCTGGAAAAAAATGTGGACATGAATTTCATTACTACTCCAGCTGAGTTGTAGTAAAATAAATAAAATTTGATACATCATTTTAATAATATGCATAAATGTGCAGACAATGCTGAAAAGCAAAATAATGGTGTTGGGATTTATTACCAGCCTTTCTGGTCAGCATATTGTGTACCATCACAGATTATGTCTTATTATACACACAAGTCTCTTTGGAGCATGGTTTCTATATTTCTTGCAAATGGGAGACAGCTCCTTCTGTATTATTATTTTATTGATATAGTGCCATAAGTGCACTCAGCAAATGTCCATAAAGTCTCATTTCAATAGACCTATTTATTATGGGCTTTTTCTCCCATTATTTCCTCACTTGATGCTTACCTAACTGTATTTTCTCTGATCACAAGCCTCTGATAATCAAGACATTAATGACTATGTGCTTAACTTATGCCTTTTTTTTCTCTTGAAACATGCCTCTTTCAAGATGCATTGAAGTTAAGTGGTCGTCCCACTACTTCATTACCTTTTACTGACCCCTGACCCACGGAGTTCAATCAAAGTCTGTCCACAGCATTTATAAGAAATCCAAGGAGGACCCCTTAGGAGAAGAAATAAGTTGCTTTTGGCAGAATCCATTGTGCCCTTCAATATTTTATGAAGCAAAATTTTTAGACTCAACATGCTTTGGTATTCTGCCTATTTCAGTCTAGTCAGACCAAATATAGGCTACTTGTCGAGCCATTATACAGCATGTTGTCGTGACCATGATGACCTATCAGACAATAAAAGTGGGGATTTAAACAGCATCATGACATTAGCAGAAGCAATTGCAGCTTCCAGAGCCACCAAGTGTGGCATGATAACCTAAAGACTTCAGGCTGTGGAAAAAACCAGAAGGTAAGTAAAAAAGCATCTGTCAATAATCTAAGCAGGAGAGCACCACAAAAGAAAGCACAAATCGGTTCACACTATGAGAGAAAGGTTGAGTTAATATTAGAATTTATAGTAACAACAAACCACTAGAAAATTAATTCATTAAAAGAGTGATTGGAGTCAGCAGATTTGTAGTGAATTTGGTATATTTGCATAATATGAGACTGAGTCTTTACTTCCTTTAGAAACAAAGTCTGTATTCTATCCTGCTGTCATTATATGTGCAGAGCCAGGAGCTAGACTATATGATCCTTGTGGGACCCTTCTAACTCAGCCCTTCCAATTCTGTCCTCCCCTGTCTGAGGAATCTACCTCAGTGTGATACCTCAGGAAGTTGTGAAATGTATTTAGTAAATACTCTCAGATACTTTTGTGCATTGTCATCAGCTCATAGCCAGCAAACATTTGCTGGTTAGTGTTGACTTTGCAGGGGTCACTACGACAAGGTGAGAGATGAGTGAATCTGACTCCATGTTCTCAGAAGGCTGATTATTATATTATATTATATTATATTATATTATATTATATTATATTATATTATATTATATTATATTATATTATATTAATTTTCTACTACAGAATAGAGAAAGGTTACATCAGAAGGCTTAACAAGAATGATAATGAAAACTCCTGACTCCCCAGAGTCTCGACACAGCTGGACCATGATTGTTCAAGTAAAAGCAATTCACATGAAACCAACGAAACAACACCTACCACATTCCAAAGCAGAAAAAAGGAGAAGAAAATCAGATAATATTATTTACCTTTTTCTCTGAGGCCTCTCAGCTTCCCAGGAGAAGAATTCTGGGCAAAGAGATTTTTCAGAAAATATCACAGTGACAGATTAGTACTGTCACAAAACTGCCACCTTCTGCTCTGCATTGGTTTGGAGTGACCAGCAAAAGTGTGCAGATGAACAACACAAGTATTCAAAGAAAACATGGGAAACCCTGGTTGGGCAGAGGTTGAGATGAACAGAATGGTTTTCACCTACTCCCTTTGTGCCCCAGCTGTAAATCAGTGGTCTGAAGAATAATCTCTCTGTTATGTCTGAATTGCTGAAAATGTCTGCTGTGAATCCTCTAAGAAGATTCATAATTTCATAGAGAGTTTTTTGCTTTTCCCACAAGTCTTTGTTCTAATGTCTAGTAACTAAATAATGTCATCAGGTGTATGGACATAGCTCCCACTGGCTTTGAAAGCAAATAAAGAAGGGAAATTCAGCTTCATCTGTGTGAGGCCTTGTCATGCTATGCAATGCTGCAGAAACTAAGGCAGCAAAACTGGTTTTGTGCTAGCAAAATTCTTTATAGAAGACAACTTTTACTTGATGCAAGAGAAAAATAAAAGAAATTGTGAGGAAGGGACTATGAGGAGTGTGGGGGGATAGAATATAAGAAAATAAAAATAGTACAGAAAGTAACCTCACTCCTAAGGAGTTACAACTGGGCCAATTATCAAAGATTAGGAGCAGGCCTGACTTTAACAGGTGTGACAATGAGAAGAAGAGTGCTATAAAAGAGTGGGTTGGCTGGTTGAGAGAGACCTGGAGTTGGTTGGCTACTTTGTGAAGAAGAAAGAGTCAGAGCTCTGAGGAGCTGCCCATGAGAAAACACCAAGTATGAAACTTTTGTGATAAGGAGACAACAGTATGGAACTTCTGCAATAAGATGACAACAGAGGAGTATGAGTGTACATTTACCCCTTTAAAAGGGTGCAGCCGTAAAACCAGTGCTTAATTAATAACCTAGGCCCCAAGAGCTGTGAGCTGCTTATTGAAATAATTTTTTTTGGCAGTAAACTGATGAACTTTAAGAGTGCAGTGAACTGTGTGCCTTGTATATACATATTAATCAAAAAGCCTTTTGGTTAAACTAATGTTCAAGGTATGATTTAGAGACCCAAAAGCAAGGAAATGACCAGGATAGGCCAGAATTAATTATCTTTGAGTACTAAACTTGGGGGTTCATAACACTGTATATTATTCCTGGACTTATTCAGTGCCAGTAGTATCTGCTAAAGACTGAGGAAAATAGTTTGACTGGGAAAAGAGGCTTTCTATTAAAGATATTGTATTGTAAAGCTATTTATCAAAGTTAGCATTTTCACTGTTTCCAACCTTCAATGTAGCATCCACAAAACAAGGTTTTGAATTCAGATTATCAGTTGTCTGGGTAGGTTGAAAAAAGGATTCTTTCCATAGCCATCTTGTTTACCAGAGAAGAAAAATGTCCTCTTGCTTTTAGTTTATCAAAAGAGATTGTGACATTTAATGTGTGTTTACTTTCTTGTCTTGTTTGTGGATGCTTAAATATGTTGTTTCCTGTACCTTTCCACAGACACTCATCTATGACTTCTGTTAGAGAATGGCCAAACAGGGATAAGCCATTCATATTAAATTTTGCACATTTTGAATATGCAAGCATTGAATAGAGGTGCTAATGCCATTATGTGCCTAGCTCTTGTTCTGGGTTAAGCCTTGCTTCTGGAGAGAAGTGGATATAGTACTGAGATGTCTTAAGCACAGTTGTATCTTGCTCTCCCATCTTTTTTTTCCACAATATTGTTCTGTCTCAGTTAGATAAACAAACAGGGTTGTTTTCCCCTGTTGGACAGGAATCCTGACATTATCTCTTTAAAATGCCAGAAGGCATTTATTCTTAGAGATTTCTCTGTGCACAAATGTATTTAACTGGTAGTTGTAAGAGAATAATTTACATGAGTTCAGAGGCAGTGAAGCATGTGGGTGAGCATTCATCTCCAAGTTCATGTCAGCTGATAGACAAATATCTTCAATGGCTTTCTTTGATTTGTCTGAAAGCATTTACAATTAATTGCTGCTCCGTGATACTTGTTGCACTTGCATGAAATTTTTCTAGATTAGATGTCTGTTAATTGAGCAGAGGGGACTTTTATGTGACATAAACATATGACATATCACATTGTAATTTAAGCATGAGTAAATTTGGGAATAGTCAGCAATTAGTAAGTATATGTCTAATTATACAGTGGTAAGAAGCAGGTTGAAGAAAATTTTAAATTATTTTCCTATTAGTCTTTATACTTAATCTTCTGTGCCTCTAACAAGAATACTCTAACTTGATTATCCATCTCAAGTTTAGAAGACTCAGTCCTGAGGTTATTTTTAGAGTTTTCAAGAAAACTGACAGAATTACCTTTTTGGTTTTCTGATAAGTTTTTAACCAAACATCACTTTTGGAGGAAGGGCATAAGATATCTTTCTTTTGAATTTTCAGTGTTTGGAATTGGGAAAAATCAAGATATTTCCAGAGTACAAAGCATATAACAATTGTTCTTCTTCCAGTCTCCCTCATGAGCTGTGTTGTTGTCATGCTTTAGGAAAGGTACTCCACAATTTGGCGTTCAACTGAAACACAAAACCACACACTATTTGCTCTCTTTCCCACCTTTTCCCCCTCCCCAATGCAGCAATTAATTGGAGGAACAAAAGACAAAATCACAGGTTGGGATAAGAACAGCTTAATAGAAATACCAATGAGATAAGAAAACAAACAATAACAACATTAATATTAATAAAAATACTCTAAAAAGAGACACTGCAGACCTTAACCTGACCACAGCCACATTGCCCAGACCACTCCTGCCAAGCCAATGTTGTTGATAATGTCCTGTTGTTAAGGGAACCCAAAACACGCTGTAGGCCAAGGAAGAATAAGTATGCAGAAAAAACAGATTGGCTGTCTCTTGTGTGAGTAAATCATCTTTTATAGCAAACTCTAGATGTCACCCAGGTAAATGGGTTCCAAAATAGAAGTGGTTTTCAGTGCAGACACTCCCAAGTTTTATTGGGTCCTGACATTTTCAACTACACTCCAACTCCAAACCTTATTCTTTGTACTGCATTCCCTTTAAAACTTTGACAATTGTAATTTTCATTCACATTTTTAGTTCCCTGGGTCTAAACAATTATAGGTCCTCAAACTGAAATGACAGACTCCTAAAATGAGCTCTAATTTGAGTAATCTTTTCCTTTTACTAATTTAAAAGCCCAAACTGCAGTCTATCATCTTATGCAAATAACACCATGTATGGAAAAAAAATTGGTATTAAGGGGCTGTGAGAGTGACTGCTAGTGATTAATGAGTCAAATATTTGGCCAGGTGCTACAAGAGTCTGGAATGTTGGTGCTAATGGCTCAGTTTGTTGGGGATGCACCTGAGACTGGCCTCCCAGGTGCAGAAGGGCCAGCTCACCTGGAGCTCCAAACTGGGTTCCCAGATAAGGCTGGTAAGAGGCAGATGCTCTGAGGTGGCTAAGTCCTTCTTATCATGCCATTGTCCTCCCTTATCTAATGGCTCCAGCTGTGAAAAGTCCAATCCAAAGTATGGGACGTTCACATATAAGATGAAAGGATTCCTCTTGGTTGAGGATTGAGGGGCTATGCTGGCTAAGAGGTGTCAAGACCCTTAAAGCGTCCTGTGATCCACAACACTCCATCATTCAGGTGTCTTGTGATTTGTATTACATTACCCAGTGTGAAACTCCCCTTCCCTGGGCATTCCCACCTGAACCTGAGTTACTATAAACCCAACAGAGTTTGTGTTCTTTGGATTTGCTCCTCCACCACTTGATGGATCCAGTCTGCAACCACTGCCTCCAGAAGACAGCAATCACTGAGAAGACCAGGAGGACTGACAGGATGTTTGTGGAATTTACAGAGTGCTGGTATTTTTCTCTGCTTCTCTGCCACTTTCTCTCCCCACTCTCCTTCTCCCTATCTCTCTACCTCAACTTTACTGCTAAATAAAAATCCATTATATTGACGTTGGTATATGGTCTCATTTGTGCTTTAATTTGGGCAGTGGCATCTTTCTAATAATTTTAATAATTTGGATCTCTACAGAGGCCCTTTTGTTATTGCATTAAGACAGACACAAATTAGCAATGTTTTCTACCAGATAATAGCACAAAATTTCCAGTATACAATTGAAAATTGTATATAAACAAGTCCAGAATTTTCATATCATTCTTGCTTTAGCAGTCATCCACTACAAAATGCAAAACTGTTAATGAAGTGAAAACTAAATTTATTAAAATAGTTTAAAGTAGCTCCACATCCAAGCTGTACAAAGGAAAATCTCTTTTATCCCTTGCTTTGATGAATCTGGCCTGTGATCTTGTGCACTTCTAAAGATGATCAAATTGAGCAAAGAACCCCATGAATTCTAACACAGCACTCTGAGTGATGTTCTTAATGAACACAGCATGAGATATTTAGGCTACCTAGAGGACAGCTGATTCCATCTAGCTACTTGTGTCTTCAAACAGCAATTTAGTCAAGATACACTGGGTCAGCTATTGAAATACTCACACAGTAGTGGCTCCTATGGAGCAAATTATATTTACATATTTTGCCATGCCTGACAGTATTTCAGTCACTAAGAAATTCTGTGCCATGTGAAAATAATATTTAGATATGGACCATGAATGGAAATAATAATTTAATAGCTTTCTCTTCTGTAATTTCTGCTGCTCATGGCATATAACTGCAAATCACTGGAACAACAGCATCTTTCACCATCTCCTTCTTGTGTCATCAGTGTATTCATATTTCTTTTTCCACATAACCAGTTTCACTGTCCCTTCATACAAAACCTGACACTTGGACTAACACATGTTCTGTACCTTGAGCTGATGGTTAATAAGTATTAACAATCAAAAAAGGAAATGTGATGGTATGATAATATGATAATATGCAGATGGCACTTTGCAATTTTTCTGTCTTGATTTTACAATGAAATTAATGTTTTGACATGAACTTTAGTTTCCAGTAAAATGTAGCAATAACATTTCAGAGGAACCAGGGAATCATAAAAAATAGAGTAAAGTTCTACTACTTGAAATTCCTTCTCAAGTTACTTCAAGTTTTGTCTGGGTTTTAAGTAAGCTTATGGCTCAGTAGAGTCCTGCAGTCAGTTGAAGATTGCTATCATATTAGGGCAAGTTTTGTGCTGGTATTGAGTTTCATACATACAACTGAATTCCATTTCTTGTGAAACTACCATGGCACATTATGGGAAATCAATATTTAATTTACTCATTCAGTAAAATATCCTGTATATTTTTGCGCTGCATCCCTTCTTTTTTTGTAATGCCACCTTTTTATTTTTCATCAGAGAGAAAAATATTTAGCCCTGGTTTTAATTAGTTCAGAAAAAGAGTTTCCCGTTTATCCAGGAGAGAGCTATGCTAAATCCCTTGCAGAATCTGCAAAAATATCATGGTGTAAGATCTGTTCATTAAAGAAGTGTAACAGAAGTGTCTGAAAACTTTTCTTTTACTTCTGTAGAAGAAGTGCAACAGATTATATATTATCTGGCATGCCACTTTCTGCTGAAGCACACATACTCTCAAATGGGTCAAGCTGATCACAGCCACTGCTTCTCAAACTGTGATGCAGTCAGGTTGGAAAGATAGGGAGTAATGATGGTAACCCACAAGATGCTCCTGGCAGAAGAATTTTGTTGAGACACAGCCATCAAAACAACTCAGTTGCCAGGCTTGGTTCGTCCTCTGGCAAGCTGAAAACTTAAAACACCTACAGATTCTTCCTGTTAAGATAAATTTAAACATGCAATGAAAATATAAACTTTTATAAGTTTAGAAGTGCTGCTAGAAATCAATAAATGTGGTGTTGTACACACCTTTGCAACTAATTTCCCAATTATTATATTTGAATTCTACTGATGGCTCTTGGCAGGCTTATAAGATATGGATGAAACAAGTGATAAGGTTGGAAAATACCTCTAAGATCATGGAATCTGTCAAACCACCTCCACTGTGTTCATCACTGAAGCATATCCCCTAGTGGTACATGCACCCATTTTTTTTAAACACTGCCAGCTATGATCATTCTGCCCCTTCCCTGGGCAGGCTGCTTAAATGCCTGACCACCCTTTCAGTGAGGAAAGAACTTTTTCCTCACAACTTACAGTTATAAGTAGGTATAAAGATACATTTCAGGGTAGGATACAATGTTTATTAGCAAGAAAGAAAATTGCTGCTGTCGCATCTTGCTATTGAACTTCCTGTTAAAAGAGATCATAAATACTGTAGTACATTTCACTTTACTTGGTGTGCTTCATGAATCTAATGCTTATCTAGGCATTTCATTTTCCAAAATAAATGTTAGTCCTTTAGTGGATCAATTACTTAAGGAAATATGCATACAGCTGTATTCGTCACAATTTTATCTTGCTGCATATTTTCTGCTTTGAGCTTCAGTGACACCACTTGAAGAGTTCAGAATATTCACCATGAGTCAGCCTTGATCAGCTGTTTAGATGAGAAGTAATTATTATGAAATGTTTACCAGTGTATGCAACTGGAGAAACCTTAAAGGGTTCTCATCTACAGATGTCTATTTAGTCCTTTGAGAAATTCTTGATTGCGCATGGCAGCTACATTAGGATCAACATATCCAGTTCTCTGAGCTACTCTTGGCATTTGTGCCTCTAGGTGACAAGAGGCTGGCTAATAAATTTTCTACATGGATATCAGCTCAGATTTTTGTACAGCTTTTTTCAAATTTGAAGACCAGTGCCTCATTATTCTCACGGCCTCTCTCTGATGTTTCTGATGCTCTCCTCAGTGATGCTCTCCTTGATGAAACCTGGCTTTCCTGGGATAATGGAAGCTTTGAAACACCCCCACAGCAAATATTAAGGCTACTTACCTCTTCTGATTTCTAACAAAACCATTTGTGGGTTACCATTCCTTCACAAGTGAGAAGATTTCAGCACCTTGGACAAGCACAAATGGAATAGCTATTCCTACTGGACGAATGTCCAGTTTTTTTGAAGGAAAATTCCATTGTATTCTAAGGAAAATTATTGCAAACAGAAATTAACTAAGAAATTGCATTTTGGAAAGTTTACGAAACACTCAGAATGACTCACTTTGGTTATAAAAGGCCCTAATGACTGCTCTGGAACTCACGTCATGGATAAGTTTAGTAATGAACATCTGACAACTATTTTTAGGTATTGTTCTGAAGTATGTAAAACATCTTTCCTACACTCAACTGATTTAATTAATGAATGTTCAAACACAAGCTAAAAATCACTGAGGTAATAAAAGATAAAGAGCATTTTTTTTAATTGTACTTAGAGTTGCTATTGGATTTGCTTTAGTTACAAAGCATAACTGTGTTATCAACAGAGGTTTGGTTGTCTTTTTCAAGGATTCAGTGACTTCTGTCATGAGAAATAAAGCCAAGATAAATATATTAGACTTTGCAATTAAGCAGATATTTTATGTTTGCATAGATATATTTTCTCTTTTTATACTTGTGAGGAGAAAAGACTAGAGAAGGTTAGCAGGTGTCTGCATACCTGCTTGGGAGAAAATAGAGAAAAACACAGTGGGACATTATTTTGAAACTGGTATTCACTGGGTTCCCAAAGAACTGTAGCTGATTGTCCTTCCTGGAAAATAAAAGAGCATGTACAATATTTTTGCAAACAGATTGAAGCCCCCAATATCAGGTCTAAGACATGCCAAACCTACAAGCCAGGGGCTCTTTCCCTGTGACTGTACACGGAAAATTCAAAGAAGTCACAGAATACCAAGATTGTCAAATGCTACTAATATATCAAGACAGGTATGTACTTATATATGTATAGGTAGGCATACGTGTGCCTGGTACCTGAGCTGAACAGCTGGCTGTAATTTTTATAATTTCTACTCACTTAAACAATCTACTCTCTTAATGGGAAGGTCGAGAAAAATAAGTAGTGGAAATAAGAATGCATATTTTATCATGAATAAAAATACTGAACTTTTGAGAATATATACACATGTCATGGAAATAAGTAATAATGCATCAACACATGAGTTGTTAAATTTCTAGCTTTAGGCTTTTTCCCCTACCCAGGACATCCTGTAAGTTTGGATACCCACAGGGTTTTCTGTATGTATGTATATATGCATTTATGTACATATGCTGCCCATCCCTGACTGCTTTGGATGAATGAATTATGTGGCTTTTATGTTGTACAAGAGCTTGTTCTACCAAGTGTTCTATATAAATATTTTGTATGTGCAATTAATTACACAGACTATTTTGCCATTGTTGAATTGCTGAGGGGAAAATATTATAAATGTTAATGAAAAATTCAATAATAGACACTACTGAATTTAAGGGGAATTCTGTCATACACCTCATTTCAGCTCTATTTTTTATCATGGGAAAGTACAAAGAAGAGAAAAGATGTTTTATTATTCTCCAATTCACACAAATTCTTTTTCTTCTATGCTGCAGGAATACTGGTACCCTGAGTTCAAAGAAACTAATCCTTATAACTTGCAAATACTTCTCTCCTACTGAACTCGATTGCAAAGCTCTGAGCTGAGTTGAAAGTGACCCAGCTGAGAAATAGATTACAAGAAGGAATGGGAGGAATTTTCTCATAAAAAAAGGACAGCAGTTGTGCATTAGAGCGCACATCACGTTATTTCCTTTGTGTACACCTTGTATTTTAACAACATGTAGAGAGGTAATTCACAGAGAAACTGTAGGATGATACATTATTTTCTGGAAGGAATTTACAGAGCAGCTGTGCATCTCTTAAGCTTCCCTCATTTTAAACTACATGCATTTGGCTCTTTCAGGTACCCCACTGTGAGAGACTGGATGGATTTCTTGCTCAAAACATTTCAGGTGAACCTTTGGGGAAAAGAGGCAGGTCAGGTCTTGCTCTGGTGAGGCAATACCATGCTCCATGCACCCCAGAGCCTGTATCCCAGCCCTGCAGTGGCTGCCCATCCCTGGAACAGCAGAGGCAATGCTCCACACCCACCTCTGCAGCCCCAATCCAGCCCCACAGTGGCCAGATGACCCAAAATCCCACCTGGGGGAAGGGCCAGGAAAGATAAAGGGTACTTCACCCAGGACACAAGGCAAACACAGGTCTTGCCCATACCTTCCCTTGGATTTTGTATCAGCTGGACCCTGCTGGAACTCAGGAGTGATAGATATATTTGTTATTTTCTGTATTCTTTCTCTCTTTCCCTTTCATCTCCTTCTTCTGGTGAGGCAATACCATGCTCCATGCACCCCAGAGCCTGTATCCCAGCCCTGCAGTGGCTGCCCATCCCTGGAACAGCAGAGGCAATGCTCCACACCCACCTCTGCAGCCCCAATCCAGCCCCACAGTGGCCAGATGACCCAAAATCCCACCTGGGGGAAGGGCCAGGAAAGATAAAGGGTACTTCACCCAGGACACAAGGCAAACACAGGTCTTGCCCATACCTTCCCTTGGATTTTGTATCAGCTGGACCCTGCTGGAACTCAGGAGTGATAGATATATTTGTTATTTTCTGTATTCTTTCTCTCTTTCCCTTTCATCTCCTTCTTCTAATTCCATCTTCTTGTAGTTTTAAATAACTTAAAACCGGATGGGCTTGGAGTTTGCTAAGTTGAATGGGCTAAGTTAAAGCTTTGTGAAGTGTTTTATGTTGATTGAATGCTGCTCTGAACTTCTGCCAAAGCTCTCTGATCTTCTGAAGTTATCAGTAAATTTTTTTGTTGTTTTGACCTCTTGAGAATATCTTATCAGTATTTCTCTGCGCATCAGCCTTAGAGTATATAAAAAATCCATAATCCCTTTTAGGAGAGAGTTTTTGGTGCCTTACATTTTAATTTGCACAGTGAGAAGGGTGCTCTTGAGGTGACTTATTTTATATGAGGTAACTGCTAGCCAGGAAATAAAGGAAAAATTATTTTTTTGGTCTAAACCAATAGTCTCCAGCAGAAAGGCCCTGGAAACCCAGGTAGAATTTGACATGAACTGTTCTCCACTGATGGAATTGTTAAAAACTTGTAAAGATTATCCAGCTCCAAACACAGAGATGCAGGCTGATTTTTTCCTATTTCCATGTGTATGGATCCCCTGAAACCTGCTTGGTGGGAGGGATAAGGATGGTAATATGGGACATGAATATTTGGATTATGTTTGGATTATAACAGTAACCTGTAAGATTATGGACTCCAAAAGAAAAGGAAACCTAACTATTGAAAATTGGCCTATGCTTGAGGTTTGTATTTTTTGACAAGGAGAGCAATGCATTTGCAATACCAGTGGGTAAGGAAGAACCTAAATTGAACTTGCCATGCTATTTTGGAGCTCATGTTACAAGTCCAGCAAGTTTCAATAATGGTATTATTAAATTGTTGAATGTTTGATATGTTATTCATAAATGAGCGAGGAGTATGTAAAAGACAAGACCTCACCCAAGAAGAATACTGTATTAGGAAACAAGAAGGAAATCACTAGAAAATCTGTTGGACTCTTTGGTCACTGCAGCTGAAAGACTGATTTCATGAATTCTTCCCCCAAATCCTCTTTTGCATCACAACTTGCCTGCAGTTTTAGAGACTCACAGGGTGGGGGTGATGACTTGGTAGAGTGAAATTTTTATTTCAATTAGACTTATGATTATTGCAATAGCAATTGTCTGTTAGTTGACTTCTTGTATACTTTTCTCTTCTTTCTCTTCTCCTCTGGCTCCTAGGTTAGGACCTATAAACGCTTTCAAGAAGTTTGTGAAGCAGGTTTTGGGGACTTTATGCTCATGTCTTTTCATCCTTTCAGCGTTCCTTGTTGCCTGTTTGCAGAGCTTTCACAATAGTGGAAAACAGAATGCATAATTCTGTTTTCATCAGAGCTTGGCAAAGCCCTTAGTTGATTCCCTAGCTTTACATAAAACCTCCTGCTCCAAAACTTTTCTAATCAATTGGAAGAGTCCCAGTTGGTACCATGGGCTACATATCAGACTCTCTGTGGGAACATCAGAATGCAGATTATACTACATTTCCTTTTTTCCTCTGACAGTATCTAATTGCAACCAGCCCTCTGAAAGCCATGTGTCTGGCATCCCTAAAATAAACATTTCCTCATTTATTGACTAGTACTAATCCCTTAGTCTGTTACCTTTGGAAACCAATTACATTTCTCACATTTAAAGTCTTTATCCTCCACTTAGAAAGACTGTTGACATACTGGAAAGAGTTCAGAAAAAAAAAGTCACAAGTATTATCCAAGATCTGGAATATACATTTTAGACTGAGTGATTATTTTGGTTAACACAAAGAATTGCTCTTGGTCTGCAGGAATGTAATAAGGATAAATTTTTTCATAGAAGCATGCTCCATAGTATAAAAAAGTTTAGTGACCATGAGTCTGACATTAAAAAGATTTTGTGTTTTTTACCAGAGAAGGCAAGAAAGCCTTGGAAATATTTACTTAAAGAGCATAGACATTCTCAATTAACAATGACTAAAATCAAGAGATGGCCCATAACCTGTGAAGAGCTGCTGTCCTGTTGCAGGATTCAATTGATGAAATTCTATGACCTGTATATGCATGAAATCCAATTAGGTTTTATTGTGTTTTTTAAAAAAGCATGACAAAATTTTTAAAACTACTTGCATATTTTCCTACAATTTTTATTCATAAACTCATCAAAATCAATACATGTTTTATTTAGTTTTCACTTTTATCAATTTCATATTTTAGTAACAGCCTGTGTGTGTGCAGTCTTTATCTTTTCATAGGAAATCAGGTTCAGGGTCAGTTCCAAAACTGGGGCAGAAAATGCACTCTCACAGACACTGAGTCAGTTTTATGACCTGTCAGCAACAGTTAGTGTTCCTCATTAATGCTCAGTAGTGCCAGCTTCATTGTCCTTTTTATTCATTTCTTTACCCAATACCACAGACACATAAAAACACCACGGTGGAGTTCTGTACTAGGTGATTTTCTTTTTATTTCATGGCATTACATAGATTTTCTTTTCCCATTAGAAACTTAAAATGTGAACACAAAATGTACAAATCTTCCATGAAATTATATTAGAAAAAGTATCTTGTGAGTCAATCAGACATGCTTTTTAAATCAAACAGAAACATTTTGTTTGGAATTTAAGTTTTGAACACTGTTTACTTGTATTGGAAATAATTCAATTTTCAGAAGTCATTTAAAAATGGTACATATCATGGAGTCAAAAATGCCAAAATGGAGTGTTATCATGCTGTAAAAAGACTTTTTATTTTAAGAAGATTTTACATTCTCCCCACTTTGTGTAAATTAGACAGTAATGGCATTTCCCATTGAAAATTTTAGCAACAGATTCTACCTGGATTTCATAATACCACATGTATCTGGGTACATAAGATCACACCAAGTATTTAAAAACAAAAAAACAAGGTAGGATAGGGGGAAATTTTATAGAATCAAGAGTATGTGAGTGAAGATGTTTGCATCCACATAATCGTTCTGATATACTCTTTCACAATATGCTTAGGGTCTTAAATAAAAATAAATTTTAAGTATTTTCAGACTAGGATCCAGATGAGTGCATGGACTGTGCCTCATTTGGTTCTCATTAATATCCTAAAGTGTTCCTTCTGTGGCTTTTTTTCTTGGTGCTAGGGTGTTGAATCACAGAATATCCAGAGTTGGAAGGGATCTACAAGGATTATGGAGTCCAGCTCCTGGCCCTCCACAGGACAGCTCCCAGCATTCCCACCATGTTCCTGGGAGCGTTGTCCAAATGCTCCTTGAACTCTATCAGCCTTGGTGCTGTGACCACTTCCCTGGGGAGCCTGTTCCAGTGTTCTTCACTCTCTGGGTGAAGAAATTTTCCTATCATCTAACCTAAATCTTCTGTGACACAGCAAATATGTTGAAGATACCATGCACTACCATGGCTGTCTCCCACTTCAAACACAACACACCTGAACTTAGAAAAAACACAACTTATTTTGAACAGCTACATGTTTCTGATAACATTTTTCACACTGTTTTAGGGGGAGATTTTAGTGAGAGAGACAGAGAGTAGGATGCTCTCATAGCAGTTTGCTTACATTACACTTTGTAACTCTGTGTTTCATCTTTATACCACCCCACACTTCCCTTTTTTCCCTTCTTTTGACAAGGAGGCTACTTTAAATATAAGCATTAATCAACATATCACAGACTGTGTTGGTTTGGAAGGGACCCACAGGGAGAAAGAAGACAGAAAATGTGAAGGAAAGGAAAGAAAGGAAAGGAAAGGAAAGGAAAGGCAGAAAATTTGTGTTCAAGTTAAGCTCAATTCTGGTCTACTGCTTGTAATAGTTTTCTGTCTTCCTACATAATATTCTCCACTTTCATAATTTTCCTTTATACTGAAAACTAAGAAAAAGTAGTTTGAACATTTTTCATCCATCTTGTAGCCTTCAATTATATGGTCCCTTTGTTACTTTTCAGTGTTCTCCTTCTATTCTCTCTAGATATTTCTAGAACCCTTGTGCAGCCTTGTTATATTTGATTTAGCTTTCTTTTCTTCGCTTACTTTACCTCGGCTTTGTTTGCCAGCTAGATTCCATCTGGTCCTTTCAATCTATTCATGTTGTTGGATTTGGGGGGTTTTGTGGGGAGGTTTTTGTCTTCCCAGGGTGAAATGAATAATGCAAATTACTTTGCTGCTACCAAAGGAAAAGTGCTATGTAGCTTTAGGTTTAATTCTTTACTGCTTCACTTGCCTCCCTGCAGAGTGGCGTCTTTTGATCGACTTTTATGTCTTTGCTTTAGCTTAACAGCTGAATGTATTGATGCAGCAATTTATTAAAACATATTTTGATTTCATAGCTCAAATAACAGAACACAAAACTACGGTTTCCAGCAATCATGCCTCTGTTTTCTCAAGAAAATGGCTTGTTTTAGAGGGAGAAAAGGAATTGCATGTTAATGCAGACACAGATAAAAGCTATTCAAATTCCTATACAGTCTGAAGTTACATTTTCTTTCAAATCCCATAGCTGTAGCTAAGACAACATATATGAAAGCAAAGACAACATTGCACATGAGGTACACTAAATGCTAAATTGCTGTACATCCATTATACAGCACATCTGGCGTGAATGCCAGATCTGTAAGCAATACTTCTTATGGTTAAAACATCTTCATACATTATGTTACTAATGTTTTACCACAGAACATCATCTCTCAACTAAAAAAATATACAGAGTGTTTTATGAACAGAAATAGGAAGTGGAACCTGGCTCTAAGTGTTGCCATTTGAAATACTGAAGTAGTAGGTGGTAAAGTGTTTTATTGAAGGCAAGGCATCTGCCCAAACATATTTTTCTCTTATGTGGATTCTACCTCTCTGCCTTTGCCAAAACCCATTGTTACATTTTGAAATTCAGTTTTAAGTGCTCACATTTGGGTCACTTCATCTATAGTGCATTCACAAATTCTGTCCTCTGCCCTTCACTCATTGTATCTGACAGTGATCCCATCCCCAATCTATTAAAATACTGAAAAATATTAAAATGCCACCATCAAAATGTTCCAGTACTGGTGCATGAACGTGGGATTTCTGAATGGATGTAAAATCCCTTGTGCAAATGTTTACATAGGGATTGGAGTAATGACTTAGAAAACTCTAGTCAGGATACAAGAAGGAAATCCTTTTTAAAGGGGAGGACAGAACTGTAGGAATGATCCTGACTTTGAAGAATAAATGATAGCTCTCTAAAATTACTGGTTACTGGATATATTACAAAGATATTTGGGTCAATGCTTTGCAATGCAATTTGTTCAGGAATTTCTGTTTGTCTGAGGCTTTGTTTGCTTAAAGAAGGCAGCTAGTGCATGCTCTGTAACATTTTAATTCTCTTTTGAAATGATTCATAGCAAGCTGCAGTGTTTTATACTAGACACAGGAATGTATGCAGGCTTGTTCCTTTAATAGTTCTGCAGCATATGATTGAGGTATTTGTGAGCACACAGCACTTGTTGGCTTGAACTTCTATATCAGAATGAGATCATTTGCATGGAATGTGGATTTCAGTCATGAACTGTGATCTCTCTAGGTAAGAATCCTTTGTAGACTTGACTTCTAGGTGTCACACTCAGAAGTGAATGCATAATACATCATCTGCCCACATGAGCTCATGCACTGCTGGAATCAATATTTTATTATTAACATAGTTAAATTTAAATTTTTTATCTGAAAAAGGATAGCATAATTGAGATGTGTTTGAGAAAAGCAATTATGTTTTAAGTGTATAGGTAGGGTGCCAAAAAAAGCTGACAAATAAGGTACCAGGGAATGAAACAGACATCTTACAGACACATGTAAAAGCCAAGTCAAAAGCTCCTGGCAATACTGCTTAAGACAAATTTTACAAGCATTATAGAAAAATGTCCTAGTATATTTTAGAGAAGCTGGTGTTTAGTGGTGTATTAGATCTTATTTGATTGATTTCTGTGTAGGATTAGGAGCATACTGTGTTGCAAAAGGAAAACTGAAATACGTAAAATAATTTATACAGGCTCTATATTGAGGGCAGTTTCATTCATTGTAGAAATAAATCTACTCCTCTGTTTGAAACTATCAATTAAAATGATAGCTATTATTCATGAAAATAAATATATAGAGTGCTACTTATGACAGGAGAATGTATCATGTATAAGTGGTCAATAAATCATGTTAGGAGAAAAGTGATATGGAAAGTGGTGGCACTTAAACTTTCAATTTTCATTAAAATTTTAACTTCAGCAAGTTGTTCAGCAGTGAGACAGTCTCAGCCACGCAAACCCATGTGAGCACTCCTTGCTGTTCAGAAATTTGGAAAAGCTACTACTCCTGGCTCTACTGACTTCCAATATCTGCCACAGATCCTGCAAAGGATCTGCAGTGCAGGGTCATGCTCCCCTCTACCCTGTACTCACCCCTCTCTTGGTTGTGAAACCTATGGCTACTACTTACACTTACATTTTCCCCATGTTCCTTGCCACAAGGAACACGGGGGAAATTTGCTGGTGAAGTCAATACTCTTAGTGAAATGGTAAAATGGAAAAAGTCTCTTTTATGATTTATTTTACTATGTTTTCTTATTTTTCTTTCCTCTCTTTCTTCTTGCTTTGTCAAAATACATCCTTAATCTGACATTAGTACCTAAAGATGTTCCTGTTTAAATCAACGGGCCACCTACACTTAAGTGATCACACTCAGTGTTCAAAACACTTAATTCCAATTGCTTTGTTTTGGCAAGACCTCCATCACAGGTTAAATTTAGTGACAATGACCCAACTGGCCTCTCAGACCCTGCTAAGGCACCGTATCTGCCATAAGCTGTATTTCTTATGCTATTATATGGAACACCACGAAAAAGATATTATGCTTATAAAATTAGCCTGGTACCTTGGAAACCTGGTTATGGAAAATGTTGCAGCTAGGATTAGCACGATAATGTAGTTACATTGTAGTTACATGTAGTTACAAGTGACATTGTTCCTCCTCCAAACACTGTCTCCTGTCCCATGGCACACAGTCCTTTTCCTTCCCCCAAGCAGAGAGCAGTGGAAAGAGGGGTAGGGCCATAATTCTTTATTTTTCCCCCCTGTCCTCAGTTCCTATCTTAGTGAAAGTACAGAGCAATCAAGAAGATGGAAGGCTGCAGTGAGTGATGCCAACAGCATTTCTGCCCTCTGCTCCCACCTGCACTTTGGGAGGCACAGGAGACATGCATCATCCCCAGTTCCTCTGCTGCTAAACACTGCAGAAAGCAATTCCAAACAGGAGTTAAGAATAAGCCTTACAGATGAAGACAAAGATGGTGAGCAGGGAGAGAAGGCAGGAGGACTAAACGCCTTCCAGGTTCCAGACTGAAAAGAAAGTCCCAATTTAGACAGTGAGATTTGGGCCCTGAGTGTAAGAGTTAATAGTTTATGGCAGTAGGGATAGTTTGGTAGTTCCCTTTTGGCTACTTATCAAGACTTAATCAATTTTCAAGTGCAGCTTAATTTTATTCATTGCGTTAATGGTTTTTATTCAGCTTTAAATTTTCTGTCTGACATTAATCTTTCCTTAGAGTTTCATTTTTCAGAGGGTTTTTATTTAAGAGGAGCATTTTAGTCTGTATTTTGTTACCTTTAAAATTACCTTACAGGTAACAATTAAACTGCTGCTAAGCAGAATGGTATCAGGTTTTACATGCTGTACTGGCAACAGAGCATCCCCAAATCCTTCACTGCAATTTTAAGTAAAAACTGTTGCCTTTTACTTACAACATACTCATAGCATACTGTCACAAACAATGCTTTGCACTGACCTGCTGGCTCAATGGATCTGGTCTGTTGGAAGAAATTAAACTACCAGTTATAGAAGTATAAGGAAGATTTGTTCAGCTGCTACAGAGGCAAATAAAAGCCAAATAAATTTGGTTTGTGAAGGCTATATATTGCCATCTGACAGACAGGATAACTCTCTTATCTAGAATAACTCACGTGAATCTTCAAATGCTCTAAAAACACTGTAGTAGGTTTCCTTTTGTAGGAAGAAAGGAGAACTTCAGGAAAAAAAGGCGTCCCTGTGGATTTGTGGAAAATGCACCATTAATGGTTTACATGACTACACAAGTGCTTGTACGTGAATATTCTGCATATCCTGAAAGTTTCACGCCTGTAAATAAATATATTTACATGTGTAAACACATATATTTACATTATCTTCTCTTGTATCCTCTCTTAAGTTAATTTTCCTCTTTTAGAGTGGTAATTTGAAAGCATATGATATTAAATTATATAATGGCCAGCCTTAAAATAAAACCAAAAACTTCTTGCCATTAAAAACCACTACCTGTGTCAATTAATCAAGGCAAAAGCTGCTCCAGATTACTGCAGATCTCCTTATCTCCCAGAAATTCCCTGAATTCCCTTCAGCATTAGTCCTCACAGTTTCAGGTTGTGAAAGGCTCTATTTTTGAAATATTGATTATTTTTAGAGCAATCTCATTTTTGTAGTGAACGTCAGTTACCTGCATGAAAATGTGGTAAATCAGCATAAATCAGCATCCCTCACAAAAGAGCAGAGGAAATGGTGATTGGCTAAAGTCAGTTTGGCACCTTAGAGGTTTCTGGGTGTGATGGTGTTTCTGATGGAGTCATGAAAGGACTGACAAGGTTGGGACAAAAGACAGTCTCATAAGATGAGGTTGCTTGCTGTCACCTCCCAGCTGGCTGAGGATGGCAGGGCCTCAGGTGATTATTACTGAGCAATTTGAGTTGATTTGTTCTGGTTTAGAGTTTTTGGGTTTGGAAATAAAGCAAGCCCTGAGGAAGGGGATACAAAGAGAAGATCTATGGGTAGGGACTTGATTTTTCCTTGTATGGCTGGTGAGCCTGCACAGTGACTTACAATTAGCAATAAAGTCCAGACAGTCCTTTACAAATCATGAGCTAGGTGAGTCTTTTGCCATCAGAATAACTCAATGCCTTTAAAGAAAAAACCTTTCAAAGAATGTCTGTTGAAATTCAAATCTTAATTCATTCCAGCTACGCTTGGGCCTCTTTTAGAATCGCTTTCTGTGAACACTGAAGCAAGCAGTCATTGCTTGTAGAAATGAAAATTTAACTACACAGGTTCCATATTCATATCACACAAGGTATATTTTTTCTGTGGAGTGGGAAGCTAAATTAAATGGCAAGGGGTAGGAGGGGAAATGTTCCAGTTAAACCTTATCAGGTCCCTGCAAGAGGAGCAGCTGAGCACCCACCATTCTATTATTCATATGAAAGAGGAGCATGGGTGTAACCGTCCTATGTGACATTGAGGAAACCAAAAAAAGCTGTATAAATAACATATACTTTCTGAAATTCTCTGTGCAATTTTAAAGGTGACCTATAACTGTTTACTTCTTTGGTTTCTGGAGATTTTTTCTCCTTAAAAAGAGGATTTCAAAATGATGGTGGGTTTTTGAAATCTGCTTCAATTTAAAGCCATTATTAAACACCAGTTGTACACATACACGAGCAAGATTGAACAGATGAGTATAGAGGCCCGTCAAGACTGTTATACTGTTTAAAATAATTCCCTGTGCAATGCAGATGTGGAATTAGCACCCCCAAAGGTAACTTCACAAACCAGCAAACAAAGGGGTGACTCAACTGAATGTAAACAATGTCAGAGGAGACACCACACCTCCAGCCACATTATTCCCAGGTAGATAAGACACATAACTGGTTGCTACAGAGTGATGGCTATTTCCTTTATCTACTCTTATTCTCAAAGAAAAATCATAGAAAATAATAAAGAAACTCAAGGAATTATAAGCCAGTAAACCTTCCTTTTGTTCATCCTCTTGCTAACGTATGCAATCCAGCTGTCCTGTGTGCTGTGTACTCACCCTCTGGACTGCAGAGTGTCTCACCTTCTTTTCCTCCTGTCTAGTACCTGGCATTTCTGAGGCTGCCAGCAATGACGAGCTTGCACTCAACCATAGGAGCACAAGGAAGAGTCTCCTGCTTTCTACCATTTTTGTCACAAAACTCTGCTGCAGCAGCTGAGGGGCAGCGCGCTGCACAGGTACTCTGTTATCTTCTGATGATATACTTCTGAAACCAAGGCGTCCTTACCTCATCCAAGCATGTGCACACATCAGACTGGAATGGTCAGCTGAGGGAGATCCATTTCCTTCTCACTGCTCCCATACAGGAGGTGTCACTGGAAAAGGCAGCAACGCTTCAACACAGCAGGTGACATACGGCTCCTTGGTCCTGGTGAAGAACAAGGACTGTGCTGGCATTGCCAGCTCCTTCTCAAGGAGAAAGAATTGCAGCTGGCTCCTCCACTGTCATTCAGGAAGGAGCAGGAGAGGGCTGGGATTTGATATATGTATTCTGGGGCTCGAGTCTGAGAGGGTAAGAGCCCTTTCACAGGCTGCTAATTCACCTGGAAGTAGGCAATGCCTGGCACGCCACAGGACATTGAGCTTTTATTTACACTAATGTTAGTTTTTATGTTTTAACATAACATTTATGCCTGTGCAATCACAGAGGAGATTTTCAAGCCTGAAATTTTTTGACTGCAGATGAATTACTGTAATTACATCTCACTAGAGCAATGACAAAATACTTTCTTAGCTAGGAAGAAAAAAAGCTATAAAGAGAAAAGGTTTCTCTGTACCTGAAAATGAATCATACTTGTGAATAAATTCCCTGGACTCAGTCAAATTCTGAAACATCATGCATGGGCAATATTCATGACTAGGAAAAAGACAATAAACAGAGAAGATACCCAGAAAACCCTTCCTTTAATCAAGTAAATTGCTAGTCTGGAAACTTATTATTCCTAACTGGGATGACCTCAACACAGCCATTAACACTCTAGAAAATACCAGGGATGCTGCACCTCCTTACTGTGATTGTCTCTTTTAGTTAAACAGTAAAACTGAAAACACTTATAAACTTTAATAGCAGCTAAAAGAAAGACCTTGAAGGTGAGGTGCTAAGAGAAAATCATGCTTCCTAGTTACTGTATTTTCATGGAGAAAAACAGCCGTAGGATTTGAAAACATATTTGTTGAGAAAATAATTTGCTAAAGATAGAAAGCATGGTGGGGATTTTCAGCAAATTCCCTTGCTAATAAATGAACAGTAGTGCTTAAGCCCTTCTAATGAAGATGAGTTTACCATGGAATAAAGTCGTCAATGATGAGCAGAAAATAGGGCATTTGTAAATACAATGTAACTCAGAATGATAAAGCACATCCAATTTATGCAAAGATGTGCTTGCAGAGCACGATAAATAATATCTGCATAATCAATTACTGGAAGAAAGACTGAATAAATTGTTTTCTGTCAATTTATGGAAAGCAAGCATAGCACAAAAAAAAAGACAATTTGACATTAGCCTTTTAACTAGATTGACAAGCACAAAACCCAAACTTACTAATGATTCAAAGGACACAGTATTTATAACAGTCTATTTTCATGAGCCATAGAAAATCTGAATTAGGGCAAGAGCAAAATTCCTATTTTTCAAGGTAAAAGACAGGATATAAAATTTAATAATATATATAACACATCCCCTCACTCCCTATCCCCATTTATTATATATTTGATTTTTCCTTGTATATAAGATTATTTGGTTTAATGACACATGTGGATTGAGAAGCATGAGGGAGAAAGCAAGAGAAAAAATATTTTAGGCTCATCAATAACTAATAACAATGGGATACTGTATGTATTTGAATTGCCTCTAGTAGATAGATGTTTAATGGCTCCACATTTAATAAATATACACTGGTCTCAAAAGAAAAGTTTTATCAAGCTAGGTGAGCTAGCCTTTAAAGAAATTCTGAAACTACTTTAAAACTGAATGGGGAAAGTTGCAAATTATACCATTATTCATTTACAAAGCCATTAGCTTTATGGTACTAAATATTTCTATGATGCATGTAGTGGTTGTAGAAAGCTTCAGTAGCTGTTTAGGAAACCAAGAACACAAAAATGAGTGATAAACCATTTAATATCCAGATATTAGCCTTGAAAGACTATGTCATTGAACAAAAACAATTCTCTAATCCCTCATCCTTCCATCAATCAAAATAAAAATTAAAATGCAAATATTTGGGAGCTGACAGTACATATAACTTTTGCCTGCAAGAATATTCAAATGATTGTTATAATCTGCATAAAACAATTTGATCTCCAACTTGAAAAATACTTAGCAGTTTTCAACAGTGTATGCAGGTTATTAAAATTCACATAACCACCAGAATCACTCTCCATGTAAAACATTCAATGATGCCTGTAGCATTACATGCCCTGTTAGTAAATAAACCACTGCTTTTATTTTTGGTCTTATTTCAGCCTTATCAAAACCTCTCTTTTTATTATATATGAAAAAGGTGTAGCCAAGTTCTAGAAGGTTAAAGCTTAGTTTTTGTCCTATTTACGTGACACAGCCCTAATTCCATCATCTAAGCAGATGAAAAAAGAAAACCAATAGCCAGTGGATATGATGCTGAATGGGAAGTTTGATTGTGAATGAAAAGGGAGAGTGTGAAATTTATCTCCTTAAAATTTGCTTCTGACTCTGGGATTCAGCTAGGTGTTTGAACCTACACAGAATGCTGTATCTCTCCTTTGGGGAATACACTTCACATTTCCAGGTACTGCTCTAACAATGGCATGTTTCAAGCACTCATATCTTGATTGGCCATAATTTGATTAATGGAAATAATTAGTTGTTGGGGGTCTAACATTTCCCCAGAGGTTTCGCTTCAGCCCTTAAGTCTTGAGGCTCTGGTTGCACTTTGCCACTTGAATGCACAAGGAATTATTTCCTGAAGACTTCATGCCTGTCCCAGGACACCAAGGCTTCACTACACAAAGTTTTGCATGCTGAAATGTGGAACTCACATAAAGACTGATGGACTAAAACCCTGAAACAGTTGTTGCTGTCTCTTCCCAACCCAGGCAGCAGTCACACACAGGAGATAGGGCTAGAAGGGACCTGAGCACAGACCTCAAAGCAAGTGGAGCAAGCACCCTGTTTGGTAATATTTACAAGAAAGAGAGTTTCAGCTTAAGTGAACTGGTCTCTCTCCAGTGCTGCAGTTCTTGTGGAGTCTAATTTGGCATCAAAGCTAGGAAAAGAAAATGGATTATGCAGAATGAGGGCATAGAGCCCTCAGAGAAGCATTGGTAAAAATTTCAGGGGGAATACCTGCTTTCAGCATTGTAAACAGCGAGTATTTGGTAATACTGCTGCAATGAAACTATACCTCAGGTGGAAGACCAAGGCACATGGATATTTCCAGGTGGTAAAGTCCCTTCAAAAATGTGGTTTTTTACAAGAAAAATACTACAGATTTCCAGCCCTCTGACCCCATCCACTTCCTACCCACAACGAAGAAATCTAGGCGAAATGTTCAAAGAAATAGTCCAGATTGAGGGTTTAACAGAGCCATTTGCTCTCCCAGATTTTGAAAGAAAAAGGTGAGAATTAAGTTGTCATTAGAAACTAAATATATATTTACCAACATTGGTAGATAGGATTTTTTTTTGTCTGGATAAGGTGAATTTTACAAATGCTGATAACTGCATGCTTACTGCAAATTGCACTAAGAGTGCAGCATGTGAGGAATGGAAATAGTTCTGACTATAGGGCATCCACCTGTGAAATACCACATCCATGCATTTTACTGGTTCCTGTGAGCTTCCTTTTGAACAAATCAACCACAAAACCACTCAGGAGATGGAAAAGTGGGAAGAATTGGGAGTTAGGGTATATATTTTGTGATGTGGTATAACGCAGCAGTAGTGTTCTAATTAACTTTTTTTTTTTTAAGCCTATAACAAAGACTACCACTGGCACATTAAACATAGGATATGTGAGGAAATAAATGAAAATAAGTGGGGAAGGTAAACATTGATTTCCTTTTATGTAATTCTGGTAATGATCTGTATCTCATGACACGCTACTCCTCTAAAAAGATGTGTGACCCAATCATTCACAGCCCTGTGCTGCCATAAGGATGGTCTGAAGCTGACTACCTGTGAAAGCTCATGCAAGGAAATTTTAGAAGCAGCATAAAAATAGATGAAAAAAACCCCATATCCCTCCATAGCATGAAATAGCCAGAATAGCATGAGTGTTAAATAGCTTCATGTGAAACATGATTTCGTGAGACCATGGGTATCTCCTAGCAGTAATTTTTGAACTTACTCCCACAAAGATGTGCAATCAACTTAAAATAAAGGCAGTAAAAGCTATGAAGTCTACCATCCACCTTTCCCCTGCAATGGCTATAACTCTAATTGGCAGTAGCCATATTTTAGAGTTTTCTAGGCTCCCTGTCCTACATGGAGAAGCAGTTTGGTAAGAAATGCTGAAATACACCCTTGAACGCCCTTCACCCGAGTTGCCTTGTGTGCTTCTTATCAGCAGCCAAGGATCTGGGCCATTAAGTTCAAAGGATATAACCAGCTCAAACTTTAGCATTCCATTTAACATTAATTTATAACTGAACTTTTATGGAACTACAAAAGCTTTACTATCTTTATTAAAGGTACGTTTATTACGTAGTGAAACTGCAGCAAGGAGATTCTGGGTTGAATATGTATGTCATTGATGCAATTTTTTTTTTTATAATTTTAAAACAAAAATCTTGGGGAAATTTAATGAAGGCAAGGTCTCTGTGCCCAAACACTTCCAATAGAAAATGATTACTTTTTCAAGCCACTGAATGAAGTCTGAGGTAAACTTCCACACAGGTTCTTTGTCAGAGTCCAAAATTAAGAAAACATCTTTCATAGTTTGAGAAAAAGCTGTATAAATATTCCTCTCCCTACCTTGTCATCTATTTTATCATCCTTACTATTTTTCATGTTGACCTGCTCACACACATGATAATGAAGTCATTAGCTACATTTTAATTTACTTCTCATGCCTTAGGAGGTCATAGGTCTGGTCCATTAACACAAAGTTCTTCTCTCTGCTGCAATTTGCATGAAGTTAAGGAAAAAAATGTTTAAAGTCAATATTTCAGCTAAGAAGATAGGACAATTTTAAAAACAATTGTGAAAAAAAATAACCTCTGACACATCAAAGCAGAGATGTTTTCTACAAGAGAAGAATCCATAATGCATGAAAAAACCTGATGGGATGCTGGGGATGTGGAGCCACAAAGATTCTGAAGCACTGCACACTACATGACTGTAGGGACAACCACATGTTGTCTGACATGGGGACCAGTGTTATCAGCTAGATAGTTTTTGTCACTTATGGCAACTTTTTTTTAATATATAATAATGAATTTCTTTCTAATTTTTCTTTACTTTATAATCCTGAAAAAGCAAACCATCTGCATAATTTGAATTTTGTAAACAAAATATTACAGAGCTCAATAAATTTCACTCAGTTCTTGTAGACTTACTTTTTTAACACATTGGGAAAAAAACAAGGTCTATAATGTTTTGGTCGTCTGTAAAGCAGAACAGCATCTATTCTCTAGGAAAATGAAAACTGAAAGGGAATATTGCCCCACTTTCAGCAATAGAAAGAGAATGAAAAAAGGTATTTTAAGGCAGGCAGAAGCCCCAAAAGCTATACACAAACCCAAAATTTATTTTCAAGACCATTATTTGAGACTAGGTATAAGAAATATATTTTTTTATGGTAAGGCCAGGCTGGATGGAGTTTTGAGCAACCAGGTCTAATGGAAAGTGTCCCTACCCATGGCAGGGGGTTTGGACCAGAAAACCTTTAAATGTCTCTTTCAACCCAAACCATTCCATGATTCTGTGATCTCCTCACTTTTCTTAATGCATGGAAATTTCTCCCCAGGGTTAGGGAACCCTACAAGAAGGAGGGACAAACTTAGATGAGTAAGCTGAAGAATTCATAGCTGTTCCTAAAAATGTTGTAGATGCTTCATGACCTCCATAAAGGAATCAGCCCACTTCTGCACATAAAACCTCAAAGCAGATCAGAATTTAAGTGTAAAACTGATCTCTTTCTAAACCAGGGGCAAGGAGGGAAATGAAGACCTCTTTTGCTTCCCTCAAAACTGAATTTGAAACATAGCTAGTCATGTAGAGCGTGATAATTTCTGCAAAAAGCACTCCTAAGAGAGACAGAAATATGACTGAGACAAATTATTTTAGAGAGGGAACCAGCCTTTTGCAGAAAATCTAGCACAGCGCTCGTGCCATCTAGTCACAAATGTTAAATTAATAATGCTCCCAGAAAGATAAAAATGCCTTTTTTCCCCTCACAGTTGCCACCCTCAACTTTCTAGTTAGTATAATTCATAGAGAAGCAATGAAGGTTTTGAAAAAGTAATAGTTTGAAAATAGAAAAAACTGATTGAAATGGGACAACTTGAACACAACTTTTTATTTATTATTTGCGTTTATGTGGCTAGATCCCCACACAGAACTTTTATTCAGCTGTGTCCTTTGTGTTATCTTTATTAAAAAACAAGCTTTGGTAGAGTAAGGATCAGAATGGGTGGAAATACTCACTGATTTCCTACAGACCCCTCTTCAGTTTCGTTTCACCATTTTTTCTAGGTGATTCTTGTAGCACCTGATGCTTTTCCCTGTCTCCCAATAACCACAATAGGTATCACTGGTGCTCCCTCCTACCCTACGTCAGCTGTCTTTAGGCTCTGAAACTTCTGATTTCTCATAATGTCACCAGTAAAAACAGAACTTGCCCCATGAATTTTAATGATTGTTTAAAACTTTTTTTTTTCTTTTAACTGCTAGCGCTTTCAGGATTTCTGCTGTTTGATGTTGAGAAGTATGGACATGTAAAGAAAAGATCAAAGTACACTTCTGGTTAATAAAACTCAGCAAAAATTACTGTTCAAAATGCTGGTAAAATTAGACTTCATCAAAGAATCATGGATGGTTGAGGATTGAGGGGAAACATTAAAAATCAGGGTAGAAATATTTTTTAAAAAACAGAGAAAGAAAGAAAAATTTGGTTTTAGAAGGACAGCAGGGAAAGGTGTTACACATCTTATTATCTAATTTCATATTTTCATTTTCACGTTGGTTTACAGATAAAGTATCAGAAAGTATATTTAAAATTCTGTAGATTAATAATATTGGTAGTGATCCATGAGCATGTCTTCTGAATGAAGACACAATATTGACATTTGATCTCAAAATAGTACATAGTTATATTACTTATAAAATATAGAAAAAACTACAGTCTCCTTTTCAAGAACGAGAACTTTAGATATAAATTTTTATTTAAAGTATTTTATTTGCATTTTATTTAGAAAACTCTGCTGTGTAAGGTGTGGTTCCTTCTACATGTTTAAACAGATATTTTTAATTTCAATGTGTTCTTTCACCAAAACTAGGTAAGTGCTTGGGTTACTCTTCCATGTTTTCTCTTACGCCAACAAATCCAGTCCTCTGAATATAATCAAAAACTTTTGTTTGCCTCTGCAATAATACAGAATGCTACAAAAAATTTTTGTCACCCTTCAATGTGAGTAGTCCAAACAGGACAGGGAGTTCAAGGTGAAAATGCTGCTGATTTTATAAAGTTGTCCTTTTTCACTATTGACTGACTGTGCACCCTCCAGTCCTTCATGCAAACTGAAATTTACCTGGCTTGGCTGTTATTGGGCACTTGAACAGGTGTTTCATTACACTTGTCCCAAAAGATGGGAATGTTTTCTCTCAATAAGCATGACAATGAAAAGTGAAATAGATTGCATCCGACAGGTGGGAGCTTTATTAAACTAGCCCCACAGGAAAAGTACAGAGATGCAGAACAGTGTGATCACAAAGTGTTATTTAAATTGTCCAGTGCAGTCAGACTACAGGGTTTGCACACAAGTGTAGGGTGATGACACTGAGCTTTTCCTCCAGAGTACTGGGGCAAGGATTCAGGGGCATTAAGTGCCCAGGGGTCTTCATCTCTTCAGAAGAGGAATGAGAAAGCCAGTGGCATTCACTCAGAGTGAGTGAAATTTAAACCCACACACAATTTCAGCCTTGTCTCTCAAACTGCCTGTGTGCTCCAGCTGCTGTGTGGGAGCTGAACACAAAAATATATCTTGTCTAGTGACAAACTCATTCCTTCTGACCTGGGAAAAAGCAACCTTTCAGAGTCTAGAGCATGCCAGAAAACCAGTCTTTCCCCAAGAAAAGGAGAGCTATAAGAACAAAGGAAGTGTAATGAGATGTCACTACCTACTACTTTGCCATGTTACAAGTGGTTAATGTTTTCTAAATTGAGACAGTTGGTTTAGATGGGCAGTGGGAGAGGTGACTATTTTTAGTCTTCCATTGCATTTTGAACACAGATTTCAATTCCTGTCACTCAAACAGAAAAAAAAAAAAAAAAAAAAAAAAAAAAAAAAAAAAAAAAAAAGAAAGAAAGAAAGGAAGAAAGGTAGGTCTTTCTCCTTCTCCTTACCTCTTTCTTTGAATAGATCATGCAAGGGAATCACCCACTGTTCATGTGTGAATTTGTTATTTTCATAAACTGAGATTTAACTAGTGAAAAAAAAAAAAAAAAACAAAACCAAAAAAACCCATCAGAAGCAGACTCCCTAAAAATTCACAAAGCACTAACCTTCTTTCTGGGAGATGTCATTGAGTTAAGGCCACATTTCACTTTTGTTATCATTATAATGGATTTAAAATATTTACAGTAAAGTTTGCAGAGCTTCTTGGGATTTGGCTTTCCAATCACAAGTTATAAAAAAATTGCTTTCAAGCAATTGAATAACTTCTAAAATCAGATTATATGAGTAGAAATAAACAAACAGAGCTTTGTACTGATTCCTGGGGAAGAATCTTATTCACTGGATATTTGGCAATTTGGATTCCAATCCCCTTTTTCTCCTGCTTTGCTTTCACAGGAAAAGCAGAGTAATTTTAATTTGTTCCTCACCAGAAATACTTTAGAAACTGTGTTTTTCAATCTGATTCCTTTTCTAATAGGTGATAAAGATGTCTCATATTATACCAAATTTTTTTCATGAACCCTCTTGTGTTTTTCTTTTCTTCCTTATAATTTAATATTTCTTCCTTTTTGTTTTTTTATGTGTTCCATTTTGATTCCTTCTTTTCAGTTTTTTCAATACACAGTGCATTTCACATCCTTTTCCATTTCTTCCACCTCCTTTGCTTCTTTTTTTTTTGTCCTACTGGTTTTTTCCTACTTCCTTTTCCTCCTCTATTTCTTTTGGAATTGACACTCCACTTCTTTCCCACCATCAATCTTTCAATGGACAGGTTGATGTATTGATTTGAAAGGGCTCTCTAAAATAATTTCAGTACCACAGGAACATTCAGATGTACACAAGGCATGTTCATTTTCAATCCATTACATTGTCATTGGAAAACTGAAACTGCTGGAGTGCAGTGACAATACTCCATTTTGCTTCCTCAGAAGCTGTAAGTTTACTAGCTAGGCAGAAATCACGTGTACCAGGGTCATGCCCATCAAAACTGTAGTCTGATGTGGCATTCACATTTTCTGAAAAATCCCTTTGCTCAGGACTTTTCTCCTGGGAAGCTGAGAAGCCTCAGAGATAAAGGAAAACAATAATTATCTCATTTGCTTCTCCTGTGTTTTGCTGTCTTGGAAAGTGGTTGGAGATTGTTTATCCACAGGTGATTGTTTCATTGGATTCTGGTGTGAGTTGTTTTCACTCTTTACCCAATCAGGGCCAAGCTGTGTCAGGATTCTAGAAGAGTCACGAGTTTTGATTATTATCTTTTTAGCATTCAATAAGTATCCTTTCTGTATTCTTTAGTATAGTTTTGTATAGTATTCTTTAACAAAATATAGTATAATAAAATAGTAAATTAACCTTCTGAGAACATGGAGTCAGATTCATCATTCCTTCCTTCATCGGGGCACCCCACAAATACAATAATTTGTACTCTGTCCTGCTCAAACTAGGGTCTGCTGCCAGATTGCTTGAAAGAATTCACAGGAAAGCACACAGCTGTGGCAGTTTCTAACTAAATGAATAATGCAGCACCAACATCTGTAGGACTTTTGAAATGCTAAACATCCAGCTATGAAGCCTCTGACGAGGACACAGATGGTAGTGATGTTGTTCTTGCAGTGGTTCCACCAGGAATGGTCGGAGTTTCATAATCAGACTGGACACTTAATGCCTGAAACAATCCTTTCCTTTAGAAGCACTAGCTCTCAGTGCATCACAGAATGATAAATGCTCACTTTGTGGGCTGCATTTAATTCCAAGCTTTGTTAAGCTAAAAAAATCCAGTAATGAATATGGACATCTTCAAGCATGAATACAGATGCCAACACCAGTTGATAGTACCCAGCAAGTGAATTTAAACTGACAATCCAAGCTAAGGTAGAATAATTAAAATAAATTTTCCTTTCAACACAAAAAACATAAGAAAGTCCTACGTTTAGCTCAGGAAAGCACAAACAATTAAGCCAACTTCTCCTAAATGCAAAACAGTATTATTTCATGGGATAATGTGTATTTTTCTGCTTTTAAAATTATATCAGTATGCACTGCCTACTGAAAGAATAGAAAGAAATAAAATGTATCTCTGAATACAAGCAAATATATCTGCTCATCACTCACTGGTTTTAGGACATCAAAGAAGAGCACAGTGTCTTATAATTTATTCTTTGCCTTACTTTTCTCAATCAAAAAAATTGTGCTTCAGAGACATAGAGAAAATACAAAAAGAAAAAGAAAAAAAAAAAGCTGTTTTGCTCAAATTAGAATCCGTCCCTGGATTCAGAAACAAGGTAAAAGAACTAACTAAAAATTCAACATAAAGTTAACAGTGCACAGAGTCAGATGAATTAAAAGGAGCTAATAGGGAAAGACATGACTATGTAAAACAAGCCTTGAGAGAAGGTGTGATGTCACCAATCAGCTCCTCTGGACAGCTGTAGTCTGAACTCTTGATCCCAGACACAACTTATCTTCTCAGCTGGGACAGGCTCTCCAGAAAGACTGAGGATTAATTCCTTTATGCATGGACACAGCTGAGACAAGTCTATTTCAAATGTTAAAAACTGTACCCAAACCATAGGATAATATTTGGAAAGCTTAAAATGCAGGTGGAAAGCTCAAGATGCAAACACAGAAATTTCAGAAAACCTGTCCAGACAAGGAAGGAAAAGGATGCATTGCTTTAACAAGGGTTCTTGATTAACCCTATATATAACTTTATAAATAAAAAGCTCTCTCTTCCCGGTTTGCTTTAATTTAGGGAAAGGTAAGAACTTTAGCAAAAGAAACCCAATAAAGAGCAGTTACCTTTCCTCTTTGAATACTGGAAACAGGATATTCAGAGACAGCTGCTCACCTCTGCCAGACTTTGAGTTCATAACCAGTAGGCTCTTTAAGCAACCAGCATAATCTCTTGGGGAAGGGATGAAACATTCTTATTCCTGTGAATGCTCTGAGGCAAAAACTCAAAAGGATAAGGTCTTTCACCAGCCACATGGCTCTCCTCAGGAGCTCCTTAGCAACTATGTGATCTCAGTTTTTTTGTCAAATTACCTACCTTTTCCTCCACATCCTGGTAAGAAACAGAGCCTTGTACTTCTGCTGCTTGCTGACAGAGATGTCAAGAAAAGCAGATTTCTGTTTTCCTTTTGGGTACTTCTCCTTGAGCCTAGCTGCTTCAAGTCTTAGGCTTGAAGTGTCATTGGCAGAAGACTGGCCTGGCTCTGAGGCTGGTGGTGCCAGCTAAGCAGAGCCTGCAGACAACTCTGCCTTTATCCTTTCACCAGAGCAAGAATTTTGTTTTACCTAACATCATATTTAAAAAAAAAAAAAGAATAAAAAAATTCCATTAGAAACACTTGGCAGGGTGAGCAGGAGGAAGGGAAGACTGAAGAAAACATAAATAAAAGCACTTTCTAAAGCAAACAAATCCTACAGGGGCCTGGAGTGGGAATCTCTGGGGGACCATCAAATGGGCAATAGTTCAGTGGCTGAATCACCTCACAATATCACAAGAGGTGCAAAACTGTGCACAAAATCTTCAGCTATAGTTTTAAGAGTGAGAAAGTTGCTCTAAAAATGAGCCTCTCAGGTCATACTGTTATTTTCCATGGGGAAAAGAAAGTGTAGTGTTCCTCCCATGGTGGAAAGAGAAGCATTCACAGCCAAAGAAGAGACAGGCTGTGAGCTCTGGGGTTAGAAAAGCTGCTGCAGCCAAGATTAAAACCCAATAAGAACTCTGTTTAAACATAGAGGCAAAACTCATGACCTCTGCAAACTGAGTGACTTCTACTAAATTAGCAGTAGGGACGAAAACATCCAGATAGGGATTGGAAATATGCACGCAGTATGTGTGTGTAACACTGGCTAAGACAAAGAAAACCATAAAAAAAGGTAAAAAAAATTCGTCATCTCTAGAACTCTTGTTCCTACAGAGAGAAAAAATATGTACACCTTGATGCACAGAATATTAGCATTTTGCACATGCAAGAATCTGAGCTTCAAACCAAAACACAGAGGGCCTCAGCAACTTGCCCGAGGTCAAAATTTAAAATCCATGTAAGGCTCTTTGATTGTGATTTGCTTTCTAATGTAGAGAAAACTCACATGCTGAGGGATGTGCAGGCATACAAGAGTTCCTTCTACCTAATTTACTATTCATATAAAACTTAAAGAATCTGATCTCAGTAGATATTTGTTCACATCACAAAGCTACCATGTATTTTGAAGTAATCTGTTGGAGTCCAAAGACTCTGTAGAGGAAAGACCCAGAAACCCAGAACTGAAACAGAAGACATGCTACAAATCAGGATCAAAGGATATTCTGACAGATGCATTCAGGAATCTGAAGTAATGTTTCCATGCTCTGTGAATAGTTTGAATCCAGGCTATCTCTTGTTAATATTCATATGTAAAGCATCTATCAAAAAGTTAATAATGGAATTATTACAGTAATAAAACCTCTGCTCTCTTGTGAAACTTTTACATTTGGTAAGGATTCCTTTTTTTTTTCTTCTTGCCTTAGGAATCTTCTTCATTTCACATCTCCTTCTATTGCTAAATTTCTTAAAACCTCCTGATAGCTACTCAAGTGCATTATATTATTATATAATTGCATTATATGTTTTTTATATTTTATATATTATCTAGTATATTAATTATATATATGTTTATATATTATATATTATATATTATATGTTATATGTTATATAAAATCTGCTGTGATGCAATCAGGCCAGCAAGGGCCTCACTGCTACAAAGCCTCCTGTAAATAACTGAACCAAACCTCACAAAGGCCTTAGCCACTTATTTTTAGCTAATGGTTACTTCCAGTTGAATAGTCCCTGGAACAGGATTCAAAATTACAATTATTGTGAAATAATTTGCTGATGTTCAGCAGCCTCACTGCTGAACCAGTGCACCTTTTTGGGGAGAGTTCATACATGTTACCTATTTCCTGAGAATATAAAACCATAGGATCTTATCCCAGATATGTCTGCCAGTGGAGAAAATTCTGCTTTCTGCTGTGTATTTGGCACCTAAATTACCGGGTTGCCACCCAAGTTCAATAATACTCTGGTGTAAGGAATACAAACATTTTTCCATGATACTTTAATGCTCAGGTGTTTGGTAACTGTGGTGTTCTAACCAGTGCAGAATGCCTTTATCTACATATCCACACCTATATGTGTATTTCTATTTAAGTGTATTTCTCCTTCCATGAGAGAAGCATCACCCTAAATGAGCAAGCTGATCTATAACAGGCACTGATACTGCTGATTACCAATGCAAAGCCTCAGAACAAAGGATCTGTTTGGAAAGATTATTATCTGTAGACTTAAGATCTTAGCAATGTTTCAGTGTGTTGAAGAACCTTACAGAGTGAGAACAAAATGTCTTATGAAAGTTTAAATTATGTAAAATACTGAGATGTATTATATGAGGCATTTCAAATAAGGGCAGAATAAAGGCTAAATACTTCTGAACTGTCTCAGAAAAATTAATCCTTCTAAATTCATGCACCATTACCAGACTCCCATATTAAAATGCCTCCTGCCTTTAGGCTGATGTGGTTATAATTATTCACTTGTTTTAATTCATATTTTATGTACTGTATGTATTTTTATGCAGCACCAATTGCAGTGGCATCCAACAATTAAAAACAGGCATAAATTAATCTCTCATTTACAGGGGAAACATCTTCAATTAATGAACTAAAGGACCTTCTACAATTTTTAATTAAAGTTCTGAATAAGCCAATACGTATATAAATCTCATGAAATGTGAACTTTTCAGGAGGATCTTTTTAACAATGCCTTGGAGGCCATTTCATCCCTGTTGTAAAAACAAGAGCCTAAGCTTTCTGTCTCCTTAACTACTCCTGGGTGCCCCAGGACCAGGCAATATCCTCCCAGCACCATTTGAACAATAGTGAGTGTATTGACTTCTAGACTCAGAAGAGTTATGTTCCATTTTTAGCACTCACTCCCTGAATGACCCTGGGAAAGAAAGCTGTGCAGTTTCTTTGTCTCAGAGAGGTGCCACCGTGCTAAGCTGGGGAGTCAGGGGGAACTGACTGTGTGGAAATTGTAATGTTTTTTTCTATAAATGTAATTAAATCACCAGGCAGCACTTTCCTTGGCAGCATTCATTCTCCAACATAGTTCCCCATCATGGATCCAAAGCTGCAATTTTGGCTATAGATTTACAGAACAAATGAGTATTTGGGGCAAAACCCCCAGGCTTCTTTCTGGGGTGGGATGACTATAAGAGCACCCTTCATATTAATTAGGTTTTTGCAGTTCCTGAATAAGAAACAGGAATAGTGTGGTGACTATTGCCAAATAACCTAAAATGTCACTACACCCAGCAGCCCAGCAGGCTTTTTCTTGTAGCCACTAACATGATGGCAGCTGAAAGGAGACTAGAATACATAAATCTCCCAAGCAGTCGTGCTCCCAAAAGGCACTCAAACAAGAACATGTAATGAAAATGTTGAAGTTGAAACAACAGAATTCAGAGCTCAAGGCAAACATGCCCCAAAAGAGAGAGAAAAAATTAGAAATACAGATACATTTCTAATACATATATGTTAAGAAAACTCTTTCTTTTTTCTACACATTATCAGCCCCAAGGCATCCATCCTATTGATAAGAAGGCAAGAGACTGTGGCAAAGATCCAGCTCCCAAATAGCTGGGTGCTAAACAGACCAGTGGTTGAAAATTAAAAATCGACATTGCTTTTAACTTGGTACTGACCACCACTTTTCTGCCATTAAGTAAGCACCTGCTGTACAGATAGAGACATCATCCTATGAATATTTGACTGGTGAATATCAGAACTATCAATATTTAATGTGAATACTACTGCTAGGTATGTTGCATTGCATAAGCTGTATTACAGATGTCCAAGAATGTACTCATAACTTAATTACTGTGGAAATCTGTGACCATAATAAAATAATATGTAATATTGTGTGTTAAGTTTCAAATATACAGTAAGAAAAGCATATGTATATAGTACTGATATTTTTGAAAAACATATTTTTTTAAATCTCCTTGTAGACTTGGGCCAAGCTGCCATCTTTCTTTAGATGTAGAAAAGCATTTCTATTGTTACCATTTGTAGGCTAGGAATATTCATGTTGAAATGATTGAGAGCACTACTCATCAATGTTTAGATTTGAAAGACACATGAGAAGGTCATCTATACTAAACTCCTCCTCAAAGGAACTAAGGCCACATTTAAAATTTTAGAAATAGAGCTAATGTTTGCAAATCTAAATATAGATTTATCATATACATCATGAAATATATCCCTATTCTAAATCATGAGTAGGAAGCCTAATCAAAGATTAACCATCTTTCTTGGGATAGCCAATTAGAATATTTTGAATAATTAATTTGTACACTGCTCCTTGATTACCCCTTGCACAAATGCATATATGTGTATATTTCTATAAAGACAGTTTTTGTACATAAGGGAGAAGTGTATTCTTTTAATCATAACCATCCTAAAACTTAAGGGCAAAAATAAATTGCTCAGTAAAGAGCCATGTACATCTCTCTCCAGTGAAATCTTGTGTCTCTGCTTCATCAAAAAGGAACCACTACATGTAGGCAGAAGACTCCTGGAAATTAAATTAATTGTGCCATGCAGAGGAAATAAAACCAAGAAACTCCATAGCACTACAAAGTGAAACGATGATAAAGGCAGATTTTACAGTGCTTCCATCTGTCATATACTTGTCATATGTCCATTGTCATATACTTGCCATCCTGAGTTATATGATACCCTATAAATCTGCTTTTTAGTTTAAAAGTTACAGAGTGTTCTTCTAAAATTGTCTCAAACCAAGATAGGGACATGTGCATAAGTATTTGTACAACCAGAGCTAAAGAATATGGTTATATTGCAAAGTTAAGCACTGAGATACTGATTAATGTCAGAAATACTTCCATTTAGTATAACAGTGTTTAATTCCATTTTCACTTTATTTTCTAGAACCTCTTAAAACCTTACTCCCTGTTATCTTTAGCCCATTGTCCTGATAAACTGAGTTCCCTAGGTCCCAGACCTGGTTTATCTGATCTAAGATACCCTGCCCAATTAACTCTCATCTATTTTGCAGGAGGATTTATTAGCTGAAGCATAATGACACAGTGAATGCAATGCCCGGCCAACTTAGAAATGAGGCACAAAAAACTTGTGTCTCACTCCAAAAGCTTGTATGGGCACATATTTTGTTTCCCAAATTCTTACCACAATATTCTCTACCTTGGGTTCCCCCTCCCCAGCTCATCCACACATTTGAAACTCCATTATCTTTCCTGGATTTTATATTAATTTCATGCATAATGAACTGAATAGAGGGCTGTGATTTAATTTCAGTGGACAAGCAATCAGACCAGAGATATCAATCCTCCAGTAAACTTCATTGTGAATTTCAATGGGAGAAAAATTCCACAGGCCAATGTTATACATTGTTCTAGAAATTGGTTGGGGACAAGCTACTCACACAGGAATGTGGTAACATTTTCCCCATGGAAGGAAAAAATGGCATATTATCACTTAAAACAGGAACTTGGTGTCTCCAGCAGCACAAGGCACAAGCAGTCCAAGATAAGGCTTCCACCTTGGTCTCCCCTGTGCTAACATTATCAGGATTTCTAGATGGTTCTATTTATTTTAACTTTAAATTAAGTAGGCACAGATGCAGTGCTTAGTCTTGTACCTGGGACCTGATCTCATAAAAAGCTGAAAATCCTGAACCAAAGCAGAGACAGAGTTCAAAATCCATTGAAAGCTCTTACGTAGCAGCATTTTAGTAAGTCAAATAACTGTTTTTTCTTGTTTCTGTTCTGCAGAAGTCACTGCTTGAAAATTGTGAAGGATGTTAAACACAACTAGGTATTTTTTAAGGCTTTCCATAGGGTGATTTTCTTCACAGAAGTTACTAGATAACTAGTTTGCTGAATATGTCAGGTTTATCAGACATGTTAACAACTCCAGCAGGGAGGGTTATATGCAAACCCTTATGAATAAGCCCTGTAGATAAATAGATAAGTTTCTCACCTCTGAATGTTGCATATCCTGGTTCATCAAGTTTTAATTGTATTTCCATTCTTTCCTGAAAACTTGGCAGAAAGGTTCTAAATAAAGAAAAACTACACTTCACTGGAGTGTGGGTTAAGTTCCTCCCTTCTGACTGATGATTATTCTCATGCAAGCTAAACACTATCTGGAGCCTAAAATTGCATACCTGGACCACATATGAGAGGTGTCTTTGAGTCCTAAAGAAAGCCTGCATGTTTTTGGAGGCATGATCTCTGTGGTGATCAAGCAGTATTGGTACTTTCATGCATCTTTAAGCTTTCTGCCGGGAAAGGAAAACTTAAGATCACAGTTTGGGCTCCACAGTATGCCCAGGATTTTAGTATGAAAAACAGCAGCTGCTTTTTTTCCTGTTATAACTTCCCAGCTGGCAGATTTTCGGCTTAGAGGCCCTACAACCTGGGCTTATGCCAACAGAAGTACAAACAGTTGATTACAGAATAAATTCCCCATCCTACAGATAAAAAAGTCTGTATTGCATCAGAAGGGATATTCACAGGCAGGGGATGACAGAGACAGGTTCTCACTGTTGGGTACACTGATAACTCTTTTGGAGGCATCCACCTGGCAAACTGTGGGTAGTGAACACAGTCCACCAGCAGCACCCTGGGGCTGCTCTCAGCTGCCTGAGCAGTAACCCCTCAGCTCTAGGCTCCTGCCCCAATTCCTGCTCCTCTGGGCTCCCATCACCCTAAATCTAGTCCCTGTATAAATCCCAAACACATACTCAGGGCTGCTCATTGGTGATAGATTTTGATTTTTGGGGACATATTCAGTCACCAAAAAAAAAAAAATTTCTAGCTGCTATAAGCTCTAACACTCATTAGAGACATGAATGAACTCCCAAGATTCTCTCAGTTGTCTTCCTTGTGGTCTAAATCAGAACCCTGAAACACATATATTTCTGTTGTTCTATTTATTTTGCTGTTTTCAGTGAGAAGCTGTTATTTCTATATGAAGTATTCATGAGAAAATCTCGAACTGTATTTTTCAGTGACTCAATAAATAACTCATGTCATGTTCAGTGCTTTTGGGTGGTAATTAAAGATTAAAGACATTCGATAAAAATGCCGTTGCTTAATTAAAACCAATAAAAATTATTCCACAATAAAATAGCTGCCTGTTGCCACTCAGACTTTATTCTAGATATATGATAGGATTTTTCCAGCTAATCTTACCAGAAGCAAGCAGGAAGCTCTTTTTCCCTGGATGAAAGCTTTAGGAAAAAAAAACATATTGTCTTAATCTTCACACTGTTAAGAATTTTATTGTGTATTTATTCTTCAAACATGTGGTCCCACATGCATTATTTAATTTCATTAGAGATAATGGACAAGTGGATACAGACTATACTTTCGTACTGCTTATGTTTCTTTGTTGGGATTGTGGAGTTATAATCTGTTTATTATCCAGTAGGGGATAATAAACTGCATCAGCCTCTCCAAGTGGCTTTCAGGTCCCTCTATTACCAGCTTCTTGGTCTGTAAAACACAGGTGTACTCTTAATACCTTCAAAACAAAACCCCTCCCTTCTCCATGTCATATGTCCCCCTTCCCCAATTTATTTGATGAATTACACTGCAGTTATCCTTGCAGAATTCCCTCTTTTGTCACATGCTGAGCAGCCACGGGCACAGTGAAGGAAAAGAGAGGGTGCCAAGAAGGGAAGAGAAATGTGGAATCCACACGTGCTGTCACAGTGATAAATATGAAGCAGGATCCTGTCATGACCCAGGTTCAAAGGAACTGAGTGATGTCTTCAAGACGCTCAGACAATGTTTTCCTGGGGATTGGACAAGTGAATGGGTTGGAAGCTGAGTCTAGGTAACCTAACAGAAAAAAAAGTCACATTAACCTTACTTTATAAGCTTAAAGGTCTACCCTTGGCTTTCTCATTTCTGGATTTGGAGCTGCAAACACAAAAACAAATGACAAATTGTGTTTAAAAGCACCTTCTCAAGTAAATATTTGTATATTTTACTTATTTTCTGGATGAACAGTACTTAGGCCTACACTGAGGTAAAAAACAGCAAGGAAAAATGACAATTTTATAAAATAAAGTTTTGTAAAATTACCTTAGTCAACCAAAATATTTTCACATAACAGATTGCTCCTAATGTGGATTTTTTTCACAACTATGATTACATCATAAAACATTCCTCTAGCAGAGTTGCATTTGAGCTAGCTCTAACATTGTCATCAATATAAATTCTCCAGTAAAATGCTTAATTCCACTCTCGTGAATCCAAGTCCAAGGATTTCTCACTGTTTATCCTGTCCTTGATTTCATTTTCTCCATTAATTTTATTTTCATATTCGGGGAAGTTTAAATAATTATAACTTAGTCTTTTTATTCTGCTTAATCATGATGGCAAATTCATGAATATCATAAATTTTCAGGTGTTATGTATATTTTAATTTCACCTAATGAAAGATGAAAAGATTATTAGTACTAAATATTTTAGCTTACTCAACAACATTGTATTTAATTTTCCAGTTTAAATGGTGGCATGTGCATTTTCATTAGCTAGTCTTTGCCTCTTAGCACCTTATTTTCCTCATAGGCCTCACAATTTTGATACCTTTAAAAGCCTTTGATCTGCCTTGCACCTTAAAATATTTAAACTTTTTTTATTTTATGTAATCGTTCTGGTGGTGTTCTTTTGATGTCTTCATTGTATTCATCGCTATGCTATATCTATTTTTGCTTTCAAAGAGTCCTCTTTGTTCAGAGACAGATATTAATTTACCAATGCTATTTTCCTGGCATGACCACCTACAGAAATATGCATTCTTTATTTTTTTAATTTGAGTGGCTTTTAGATTATGCCAATTCCTAATACTTAGCTTCATTCTATGACATCCACCAATACTGAACACAATGAAAATTCATCCTCTTACATTTGGCACTTTTCAAGATTGCTCCAACATCAATAAAGGTTAAATAAAGGATAGTCTCATAGAACAGTAGAGCAAGATCTTCTTGTAATATTAATAAAATATTTTGTTGCTTTTTTACACTGTGCTGTTGTCTGGTTGATATGCAGATACTTAAGCCTTTTATGTTTTGCCAGTATTTTTTCTGCCTCTTAAAAATTAACTAAGACCTATGCAGTGCACTTCATCTTTTTAATAACATGAGTGAAAACAGTGCAGAGAACTGATGGCAGCAGGCTGGCCATCCGACCTCTCTGTGTACTGCAAACGGCATGCTTAGACCAAAAAATTTCAATGGCTTTTCTACCAGAATTTTAGTTATAGGTGGTTGTTGCAGTAGGGTAGAAAAATCATAAAGAAAAACTTCATAAACTCAAGCCTGCTCTCCTGGAATCGGTGGCTGGCCTTGTCAAAGCCAGCATTTTGCAAGTTCCCATGTGAAAGCAATCCTGTTGTGAGCAATTTGTAAACATTACAAGGTATTCCTGGGTAAAATAACATCTTGCACCTGTATAAACTGTTTTTGCACTGTTAGATAGAAAAACGAAACCTATCTTTCACAAACAACTCCCCGAGAGTTTGAGTGACCAATGGATACAGAATAACAACTTGTTACTAACCAATAAAAGTAATTAGCAAAAAACTATTAAACAATTGGAGTCACACACAAGGTCTATAAAACTGAATAAAAGGAATTACGTGAATAAAGAATGGCCTTTTTCCACCCCAAAGAAAATGGAGTCCCCTGTGATTTATTCCCATAGGTGGTGGTACACAGCCTTTCAGGAACAGTATGATACCCAGTCTGCCTGGTCTTCTGTAGCTCATGCCCTTGTGGAATTTACTGGAGAACATTTCTAGGATGCTCATTTCAAGTCTCCTGTGGGGATGATAAAAGCTTCTTACCAGACGCTTGGCGCACTTGATTAGGGGAAATAACCCCCAAGTTCTCATCATGCTGCAAAAATTAATATCTGCTTTCTACTACTCAAAAGTGTCTTAGAAAGTTTCTATCTAACCAATTTCGGTATCAACATCCATCTGTGATGCTAGGAGTTATCTAGAGGAAAGAAACCTGTGGTGGATACCTCATGTGTGGGGATGTGTATTTTGACTCCATGTTTCAGAAGATTGATTTATTATATTATGATATATATCATATTAAAATGATATAGCAAAACTATACTAAAAGGATAGAGAGAAAAATATTCATCAGAAGGCTAGAAAGAACAGGAACAGAATTCATAACAAAATATTGTGACTGCTCACAGCCTTGACACAGGTGGCTGTGATTGGTCACCAAGTGAAAACAATCCACATGGAGTAATCTAAGATGCACCTGTTAGTAAACAATGTCCAAACCACATTGATTAACCATCAAATAGTTAATTGTTTACATTTCTTTTCTGAGGCTTCTCAGCCAGGAGGAAAATCCTAGCAAAGTATTTTTCATAAAATATCATAGTAACAAAACCTCCAGAAACCCTTCACTTATATAGCATTGGAGTCTATTGTTATGAGCAGATCAAAATGGATTTAGGACAACACAGAATCTGTTCTCATTCACTGGGTCAAAATAGACCGGAACAATTTTCATTCTCACTGAAAATGCTGTAAAGAAGCAGCCATATTTGTTCTAGGGATTTGATGATTAAGTGTCTCCCTTTAGTTGATCAGAGCTCCTAGAATCAAGTGACTGGATAAGAATTTCAGCTTTCATGTGAAAGAAATTGAAAGGTTTTTTCTGCCATGACTGTCAACACCAGCAGGCAAATAAAACACCCTAATCTCACACATGGAGACTCAAATAAGACATAACATGAATTAATAATTTTATAGGCGCCCATTTGCAAGAATCTTGCACTTTTGGGAGACACTGAAGAAGTGATTTATGGCAATAAAATCTTCCAGGATGCCAAGACCCCTGCACTTTCACCTCATTTTTGAACTGATGATGCAAGTCAAGATCAGTGCATATTCCCCTGTTTTGTGCTGTAGAAGTTCAGTTTCCAGTACCTGTCATTCATAATTCTCCAATGGATCACAGCACAACACAGACACTTTGCTTTCCCCAGGCAAAGACACAATTTGCATGAGAGGGGTCACACTCAGATTTTTATCCCTCAAAAAGAGAGAAAACATTTCTTTTGTGACATTTTTGACAATAAATAAATTAAATAAGTGAAAATTGAGGGCTTTCTTGAGTATTTGTGCACCTTTCAGCCATGCAACCTCTCCCTCATATCTTGTTCAGTATTAGTTTTATCATAAAAGAAATAATATAAAGGACATTAGAATCCTGTGCCTTGCTAAAAGTAAATGAAATTGGTAAAAATGCTTTGACAGTATCTTCACTTGTTTCCTTTCCATACAAATAATAATCTTTGCATTCTGTATGTCAGCCAACCAACACTATTTTTATAATTTCTAGGTCATTATTCCCATTTTAAAAGTACTATCTGTAAAATAAAGAATATGGTGGAAGTTGTGCTGTACTTTTGCATTTCTGTACTTTTGCATCCACAAAATGGATGCTTTCAGGGTTTAATAATTTGTGTGACTGTATCTCTGCATTATCTGGTTAAATAATATTGAGAAAGGTTAACTACTGCATTAGTGCTGATTTTTAAATAAATGTCATTTTGGGAAGCTGAATAGAGGGGAGTAACGTCAAGATGAAATTACCAACAAAGAAATTGTCCTTTCACTGAAGTAAGCCCCACAGACATTGTAATGTAATTTCTTGTTAATGAAAGCATTAATAGAACTTTATCACAGAAGAATCCTCTGAATTTTAAACTATCATAGATTGTTGTTCAAATATGGTATGACAAAACCATTTTATATTGATTATATATTTCATTTGCACAGCTGGATGCACTAATGAAAGATTGAGTATATTTCCCAGTAACTCAGAAACAGTAATTAAATAATTAAAATTCTTTCCACAGCATAAAAATTCGACAAGTATACTGTCATTTGCAGATCCATCATGAAGACCTCTGTGATGTAGCAGGGGTTTTACATGTACATGTCTGCTGAAATCAAAGGGCTGAGGCAATGAAAATATACATAGTGAGAAATTCTTTGCCTCCCCTCTTGCTCATGTACCCAAGAGCTGAGCATGAAAGATGACCTAAAAGAGTTTTTACTAGACTTTCTGCATTACTGTTAAGTAAAGAGCAGCACCTATCTCCATGCACTTATCCAAGAGGATTCCCTTCTGCAGTCCTGAAGTTTATATAGGTTCCTTGTGAGGAACTCAAGCATCACGACCAGTTTGTATATAAATATCAGATATTTATTCTAAATGCACATAGCCATTTTTGGCATGCAGTGTATGGTGGCAGCACCAGCCAGCAGCTCTGCTGCTCTGTCCCCATCCCTCAGATACAGGGAGAGGGCAGCTGGAGACCACATCTCATGACTCAGCAGGTCCCATCTGGCCCCTGGGCTGCACACTACATGGCCCCACTCCACTGTTTGATGTGCTGAACAATCTCTGATTTTCTACTGGGAATGTAAAATGATAATGAGATTGCTTTGGTGCTCTCAATCTCAGCAGCCTTCTCACAAAGGCTATTTTCTGGCTTTTGCAGTTGCCTGAAAGGGAAAGGGATGTAAACACTAGAGGTGAAAATAGAATTGCTGTGTATGTTACAAGACAAACAAAAGCTGCTGATTCAAGAGAAGTGTAAACTGGTTACAGTTGAATAGCAATTTTGCTCTCTTCTGATACATGTCATGTTGAGTATTTATTTAAAGTACTGTTCAGGTGGACAGGCTTAAAGAAAGTGGCATCGTATTTTCACCTGAGACTTAAGAACAGCAGATAAACACTGCAAATGCCTTGCAGACAAGCAGACAGCACCCTGCACCACGTAATCTTTTTGTGTACACAGTATGCCAAGAGATCTGCTTTACACCAGCCACAAAGCCAACGATCTGTTAAATGCATCATCAGGAAATGCAGCACCACTTCTGTTTTCAGATGTTATGACAGTCCATACTTGCTTCTTTAATTCTCACCCAACACTTGGGCTATAGCATAATTTCTAGTTGTTAGGCGTTGTGTAATTCTATTTTAAATTTTGCCAAAGCGTAGTCTTGAGAAACTGCGAACAGCAGGGGCCAGTTTTTAATAAGTGTCTCTGTTACCATCACTTCAGCAACATGATTCCCATTGCTGTAATCACAGGGGGCCTTTAACATGCCTTCAGGGACACACAGTTAAAGCCAAGAAAAACGTCACAATTATTAACTGATTACAAAGAAAGAAAAGTAAGGAAGCTGTTTTAGCATTGCTGGAAAAGTACTTTCCTAATTAGAACATTAGAACATTGTTATATTTCTCTCTTCAGTACCAAGTGGTGGTGACATCTATATTTATAGAGGGGTTAAATGACAAGACACTGACCTTTATTACAATTTGTAGGTGAGAATTCTCTTACAGTGAACTCCCAAGACTTATTTCAGCTGTTGTGTACGCCCTCCCTCATCTCCTTTCGCATGTCACACCCATGACATTTGTGGGCATGTCACATCTCCCTTCCTTTAAAGTGTAGGTGCACCCCTATCTAGTGACATCCAGCAAGGCACCCCCACTTTATCCTTTTCTCTTCTTCTGTCCTAAGCTGTTTACCATCTTTGCCAGCTATATCCAGCTGAGCTTGACCAACTAATTACAAACACATGCAGCACTTGTCAGGCTTTGGCTGGCAGTATCCAGGGTAATCTTTTTTCCAGAAACCCCTAATAAACACAATAGTAAGCCACAAACCAAAAACACCTGAAAATTAAAATAAGCTGCTTGTGAACTCAGTGGGTGCAGCTACATCACTAATTTAGTGTGTTGTAAGGTTTCTTTTTAGAGAGAGGCTGTCTTGTGTCCATCCTTGGTGTCCCCTGATATTCTTCAGAAGGAGAACTATCATTCTAAGCCATTTCCGTCCATTTCCAAGGATGCCCAGTAAATCTCAGAAAGGAAACCAGTGTGAAATTCATGCTGAAGAAGTGCAGCATGGATACAAGTTTAAGGGACATAACAACTAAAATAAAATCTAACCCCACACCTCTTAGTAAAGCAGATGGACGCACTGAGCAAATTCCACTTTCCTCTAGTCCTTAAAGAATTATCAAATTACTCCAGAAAATTGTATTGAAGTGGGAGAACAAAGTAGAATTAGGAAGTTAAACACAGTAATAGATTCTTTCTCATTTTTGCTAATAGTTCCATAAGGAACAAAACTAATAGTCATGTCATGAAGTGGGGAACAGGGTGTAGCTCAGGGAGGAGGAACACAGTCACCAGAGTGAATCAACCAAATGTGCCTCAGGTTGAGTGGCTGCCCTAATCCAATGCAAGAGCACACAGCCCTTTGGGGAGGAAACACTGAAAAATTGAGCTCTCTGAGCACCCATACAATTTAATTTTCACTGATCTCTGACTGGTGTCTAAACCCAATACTTATTACTTTACTCTAAGAATTGAATTTGGTGTTACTAGTAACCAAATCAATCCATTTTTCTTAACACAAAGCATAATAATAGTTTAAAGTCTTTTACTGTTTCCCTGGTGAAATAACTGTTGAGAGCCCTCACTGACTTCCAAACTCCTCTTGGAATATCAACCTGCAAATTTTGGGTGTAAAACCACAGGGCTTTACTGCCTATCCAACCAGGTAGCAATGCTATCCAGTATTCTGCTCACTGTCCCTGTTTATTTATTTCCCCTTCTCTGCATGCACACTGTCAGTGCACTCCTTCCCTCTGAGCTGCCTCGGTCTGGAGAGCTCCAGGAGGAGACACTCCCTTCTTTTCCTCTTCTCATTGCACCTAGGGGTACCACCACGTGCAGAATGGCATTTACACTGGAGGGTGTGCAAGGTTCAGAAAGCTCGAGAGACCTCAAGGGGGAGCTAACTGTGGAAACCTGCAGTCTGGAAAATTTCCTGAGAGACAGGACCTTTGGATTACAGCAAATTGTACCAAATCTTGCCCTCAGTAATTTGGACTTTATTTTCAGCATGCAAATAAAAAATTATTAAATTTTATGTTTCTCTAGCAATCATGATTTCAAGGGCCTCTCACATATGAAAATAATCTAGAAAATGAAAAGAAAATTAAATTCACAGCTGTTATTTTTATGCAAATAAATATGGAATTTTATAGAAACACAAGAACTTTCTGTACCTTAGATTCATTATTCCATGTCAGAAGGTCAAAAGATTATCCAGGACTTTTCTCTTAGCAATAGCTGTTAATTATTCTAAATTTTATAATTATAAAAAACATCTGTAACTACCTCTAAATTTCAGTAAAACTGTATAGGAAAGTTTTATTTAAATTTGTAATGAAAATATCACCATAATGAGAATATGTATTAAAAATATATATCTACAGCAGTACAGAAATTTCTGACATACAGGAATTTAGATAAGCATAAATAGTGGGTGTAGAGCAACCTCTTAAATCATTAGTCAGTTATCTGCCTCTAGTTTTCGTCAACTCTGCTTTGCAACTTTCAGGCAACAAAGTTCTTTGGAAGACTATGGTCGATGCTTTGTGTGTGGAGATGCGAATCTTGACTCCATGTTTCAGAAGCCTGATTTATTATATTATGATATATGTTATATTAAAATGATACTTAAACTATACTAAAAGAATAGAGAGAAAAGGATTCATCAGAAGGCTAGAAAGAACAGGAATGGAATAATAACAAAGACTCCTGACTCTCCGAGAGTCCAAGCCAGCTGACTGTGATTGGCCATTAATTAGAAACAACCAACATACACAAATCACAGATGCACCTGCTGGTAAACAATGTCCAGACCACATTCTACAACCATCAGATAGTTAATTGTTTACATTTCTTTTCTGAGGCTTCTCAGCTAGAATAGGAGAAAAATCCTAGCAAAGGATTTTTCATAAAATATCATGGTTACAGAAGACTGTCCTGGATTAAACAGAACTTGCAAAACAAGGATTCAAAGAAAAAAAATTTAAAAATTTATAAAAGTAACAGGAAACTTACCTTAGGAGCAAGTAGAAAGGAAATGGAGTCCATGCAAATTTCCAGCAAGGAAGGACTCAGAGAATTACACTGATTTAGTAGTTACAGTAAGGCACTGTAAAATCATACACATGTCCCGAAGAAGAGTCAATATTGTAAAATACACTGCAAGAGAAAAGGAATTCTGCACCATCTGGAAAGGACAAGTTTTGGTCCCAGCCCCTGCGAGCACTGGTTACCTGACTGATGTGCATTTTGGGCAACACGCTTCCATCAGTCAGTCAGGGCCAGGAGATTTGGGGGAGAGGTAGGATTTTTCATCCATTTTGCAATATGTGTGAAAGAAAAGGACAATGATGTGGTATTTATTTCAGTTCCTTACATCACAGATCATATACAGAAATATAATTCATCAATGTTGTTCTACAAAATGCAAGACATTTTAGCAGAAAATGCTGTTCTATCTGATTACAGTACTGGTTTAATTAATGTAATATGTAGCCAGGACAGTATCAGGATAAGTAAACAAGCTGCTACATTTAACAAGGCTGTGTTTTGAAGGTGAAATATGCTTCCAGTGTGCTAATGATTTTTTGTTATTCTAAGAATAATGATGACACGTTCAAAAATAGTTTTCTGTGTGCAGTTTTGCTTTGCCTTCTTTATATAATTATCCTTACAAGTTCATCTAAGTTATTATTTTAGCAATTACATGGAGCACACCTTTCTGGAAGAGAGTAGCTTACAATCTAGGGCTGAGTAGATCAAATTAGATCTCAGCTGCATACATCATCCAGAAAATTTCAGCATTTGCGCAACACATTTATTCAGGTGGAATTTAATTAAACTGAGCAAATTAAAGCTGACTACTGACTCATTTCAGAGCATTGGAGCAGAGACATAGACAGTGACACTGGAAGAAATTTGCAACCATCTAGGACATTGTCATCTCTCAGTAGCCCTCAATTAGCAATTAATAATTTTGTGAAATTTAAATTTGATTTGCACTGCGCAAAAACCAATTTGAGAAAGGAGACCTGTTAAGCTATGCATTTCAACAAGGCTCTCAAAATGTGCAAGCACTTAAGTACACACATTTTGAGCCCCACAAGCAAATGGTAAGCACACTGGCTACTGTTTATACATACATGTACACCTAATCCAAACTCCCTTTATTTAATTTCAGGCCATTCCGTCTTCATATCCCCATGGAAATAAAAAATAATTAATTCCTTTAAGTCTTAAAATAATCTATATATTTTGCAAACTGTCACTGTGCCTTGCTTTTATTTTCCTTTAGAAGGCAACAACCTGCTTCCAGGAGTCTTTTCTCTCGGGTGGAGCACCTCCTTGTCTCCCCTCTGGAGCTGCTCAGCTCTGCTCCAGGTCTGATTTTAAAAGCTGTGCAATTTCCAGAGTAGCTCATAAATGCAAAAGAATTGTCTTACAAGACTGAATGTGTCTTTTCTATGAGCCTTGCCTCATAAAAATGAAGGTTAAAAGAGCTTAGGCTTTGGCCCATGACAGGGTATCACCAAAATCCAGAAACTGCATTGATGCTGCAGTAACTGAAGAGAAGAAATAGCTTAAATATTCCACAACTTTCCTAGAGAAATAGATTATACAAAATAGCCTAGCTATGTTCCAATAGGTTTAAGCATTTAAGCATTTTCAAAACAAAATCTGCCTCAAAAATACACATTTTGAAAGCAGAGGGAAACATAAATCAGTGTGATTGCTAAAACAAGTGAAAAATAATGGATGAAACTAAAAATAAGTATCAAATAGCACAGAATATTTCAACAGAGTAAAATGGTTCTCAGTAAATGTTCACAACATTTAAATAGCTGAGGATGATTTTCCCTTTACTGAAAAAAAAAATCCAGCTCTCTATGGAAGCGATTGCAGGAAGAAAAACTGGTAAGTAAATTTATAATCAAAATCACAGCAGAAGGGAAGAATCAGAGTTGCCATCACAAAAGACATATGAAAAAAGAAATGTTCTGATTTGCTTTTGAAGATCAGGAGCATTTAACTAAGACAGATTATAATAAACAGACAAGTCCCAACATTAAATTTTTCCTACATCTCAACAGAGCCATCTTCTGTGTGGTTTTATCATGTCATGTGCAAAACCATGGAGGTTGTTCATACAAACACAGGGGACAAGCACAGATGTCCTTTGTTTTACATGGTGGAGGGCTGGGGAACTGCTCTGTGTGCCTGGGAATTTGGGGTTCAGCCAGGAGAAGAGAAAGCTTTTCTATTAGGAGATCTTTTTGAAGCCTTTCAGCACTCAAATATAGCTTATAAAGAAAGATGGGGGAGATTTTTTTATTGTAAATGCAGGGCCACTGACAAAGGAAGGAATGATGCATCTGACTCCATCTTATCAGAAGGCTAATTTATTATTTTATTATACTACATTATATTAAAGAATACTATAGTATACTGAAGAATATAGAAAGGATACTTGCAGAATGTTAAAAACATAATAATGAAACTCGTGACTCTTTCCAGAGTCCCAACACAGCTTGGCCCTAATTGGACAAAGAGTGAAAACAACTCATACCAGAGTCCAATGAAACAATCACCTGTGGGTAAACAATCCCCAAACACAAAGGAGCAAAACACAGGAGAAGTAAATGAGATAAGAATTGTTTTCTTTTTCTCTGAGGCCTCTCTCGCTGCCTTTCAGCTTCCCAGGGAAAAAGCCCTGGGTGAAGGAATCACGTTCAGAGAATGTGAATGCCATACTTTTTATCATGGCCTGATCCAAAAGTCAAGAAGATATGCTTTAAAGCTAAAAGTGGATGGAAACTATGTGTCAGAAGAAACTTTTCATTATGAGAGTTGTGAAACAGTGGCAACTCCTCATTCCCAGAGAGTTGGTGGATGCTCCATCCCTGGAAACATTGAGGCCAGGTTGGATGGGGTTCTGAGTAACCTGGTCTACTTGGAGATAACCCTGCTCATTGCAAAAAGGCTGGACTTGATGGCCTTTGAAGGTCCCTTCCAGCCTAAACCATTCTATGATTCTATTTCTAGTCACATGCTTCATGAAGCCAAAAAATACTCATTACATGAAGAGGAGCCTAGGGCTATCCAGACAAACTGTAAACTAAATTATTTCATTTCAGTTATAACTTAATTGTGCAAAGGCCAAATAAAGACAGAGTTGAAGAGGTGGGCAATATGCAAAATTTTCCATGTACCTTGCTGACTGGAAGGTAATAGAGCTGTCACTTTCTCTTGCATGAACATTATTTGGTACCACCTTAGTTCTATTAGATCTATGAATCGTTCATAAGCAAAGTCTCAATTTCTTTAATGCATTTGCTATGGTAAGTCCTCCTGGAACAGTTCAGAAAACTCACTTTCAGGCTATTTTTGGTGAATGTTTAGTTTATGTGTTCTCAGACCTGATAGTGGGTGTTTGCTGGACTGTTTCAATTATTATGTTGGCTGACAACCCTTTTGCAAATAATAACAAATCCTCCTCCCATCACACCCCCTCACTGGCATGTCCTGGAGTAATACTTAGACGCATAATTGCTCCATTACAAACAATTAAAATGTCTGAGACTTGTGAACATTTGTGCATTTAACCAGAAGATGTTAGGAGATTCATGACGTGTGATTAGTAGCACACTATGGAGCACAACTGTTCCAAATTTGACCCCTGTCCACAGAAACCTACTTGTACTTATGAATTTGATTTAAAACCTTTGCTTATTTTTGAACCAGAAACTACCTTGGAAACTGTTTTTACTGCTGCATCAAAGCACAAAAAGCAGTCAGGGCAGATGCAGGTGCTGCAGGCGTGATGTTTGGGTGGGATAAATCAACAGATTTCACACAAAGCTGAACTGACTTTGACAACTGCAGAGATTTGGCTGGAGTTATTGATCAGACAGATTATATATCTGAAACTTAAGAATTAGGCAGGGTCTCCACCGCTTTACTTTTAGTATTAATGCCATAAAGGCATCCAAAAACATGGCTATAATTTTCTCAGCTATTACTAAGCAGAAAAAGGGGCAGAATGGTGCCTGTGCTTAGACATAAGGAGGAGAATAGGCTAGATCATTTGATTTGGTAACTGCATCAGAGTTAGGACCACAACAATACTTTGTAAATGAAACATACACATAAAATTATTTACTAAGAGACAAGTCCATTAAGGCCATCAATAAACTTAGAAGAGATTTCAGAGTTAGAACATTGGCAAATGGTCATCTCTACAGACTACAGAGATTATGGAAACACAAGCAGTGCAAAAGCTACAAATCTAAACTACTGAGTCCCTTCCTAGATTCTAGAAATGCCCCTTTTCAACTGTGTATTCTCCCCCATAAAAAAAATTATAATTTATTATATAGGCAAAATGCACTTATTTGATATTCAATAATGGGAAAATAATAGAAATCTATATTTACAGGGCACTATGCAACTTTTTGACTTAAACGTCAAAAATTTAATGTCCTAATTTTACAAACATTTCACAGAGTTTGTTATCAGGTACAGCACAGTTAACTGAGCTACAAGGAATAAATGATGCCTGATTTTAAGTATTTGCAAAATTATCCCTAAAAGAGACAATGTGACAGGTTAGGAATTCAGTGTTAAATGTCACCTAATCTGACATTAACCTAAACACTGAAAAAATGTTGTAATTAATAAGTCCAAGTAATGAAGGAGTAGATTACATTGTTCAAGGTAAATTATATTCAACATAGAAAAATAAAATATTAACTTGAGTTATTCAGCACAGCACAAGTAACTAAGTGTAAAAATACCAATCAAGGCAAGCATTCAGGATTCAAACTCAGAACAATTTAAATCAAAGAACATTAACATTATTTTAATAAAGTTTTGTTGTTTGGGCTATTGAAGGTATGTATAATTTTCCCTACTACATGCTAGCACCCAGAAAGATTTTATTGAAGTTTTTTTCCAATATCTACTCCAGTTATTATTTTTAAAAAAGAGTGCAGATACAGATGTCTAACTGTCTAGACTTTCCATGGGTCAGATAAGGAATTTTTCTTTGTATCATTAGCATCCTTTCCTTGACACATTACCATCCTTAAAAGATTAACAGGTTTGTTAAAGTGTCCTTCAAGGTGATACAGCTTAGTATTTATTCAGTTATTCCCTAAATTTTGAACATTAGAAATGACATCACTAACACAGTGACTGGTAATCCTTTCATTTCTATGGTCACTGACAAATTCAGATTTATCTACATATTTTTCAAAATCTACTACCATCTACATGGGGTTTTTGGAAGACAATACTTTTTCAGTAGATTATCTTGAAAAAATTGAAAGTGATACAGCCAGACTATTATATTCCCTGTGTTTTGAGGTACAGCATGTACAGATGCAGCAAGGAAATAATTTCTCCTTTCTTTATTAGAAAGTCTACTTATTTTTTTCTACTGAAAAACTGTGTGGTTATTTCCTTTCCTCTTTCCAGTCCAGTCTTGTCACTTGTGTGTTCTTCCCTGCAACAGTAGAAAGAAAAAAATAGGAAAGTGTAACTGTAATTCCACAAAAACTGGCTGACAAGACCCTCTAGGAGGCCAGATGCTTCTAAAATTTCTGAGAATTAGATTCCAAGTCCATGGTTTTCTCCTAATGCTTGTAAAAGATATAGCTTTGAGAGCCTGCAAAGATCAAATCATTTCTCATTACTTCTGTAGAACAACTGTAGCTGCAGTACAAGACCTTCCAACTCTACAGACAAACACCTTATCCTTTTTCAAAGGATCAGTTCTATTGGAGTGAAGCAGCAGTAAATTGTGGCATTATCTCCTGGGATGACCCTGCCAAGCTGCAGTGCTAAGTGGCATTCTCTTGGCCAGCTGGAGAGACAGAATGCACACCTCAACATCTTCAGGAGCTGGAAAAATTGTTAAAGAACACTGTAGAGATTTTTTACCTTGAAATACATCTGCCTTAGATCTTATTTCTCCAACTCTTTGAAGGCTCAATGGGGAAGAAAAGACACCTACTAAAAAGGAAAATTGATTATGTTGAATTTTCAACACTGAGCAGCTATTCCCAGCTGCTGAGAACTCCAGAAATTGATGCAGCTTGCATGCAAGAGAGAGGAATACTTTGGCAGCTCCTTATCAGGTGGCAGCAAATCCTCTGCCCTTTCACATCTGTATCTTGGAGGTAAGAGAGAGATTGATGTAGTCCCCCAGAAAATATTAACTAGTAAATTATCAGTCTGCTTTCTTTCTGCTGCTGTCCACAGCTATGAGGAGTTCTTTTCTTCTCATAGAAACTTATGAAAATTTATTTTCTCTAAATATTTTTTGATGGGTAGGATAGACATAAACAATGTCATTGTTCAATACAATCAGTATGACTTTTAAATTGTTTTAGCACTGACAGAAATTGTTTCATTTTTAGTTTCAATTGAGGAGAAAAATTTCTATCTGTAGATTCTTAGTCTTTAGCATAACATGACTATCATTTTTAATTACAGCAAATCTAGAACAGAAAATATTGCTGAACATTTTCTTCACCAATTATTGCATGATCTCAGGATGGTACCAGGTTAAAAGATGGAATAGCATTTACATTAAAAAGAAGCCACTGTACATTGATTTCATTGCCATGTCAGTCACTGATTCTTTTTGTGACCTCAGACAATTAATTTACTCTCTGTTTTGGTCACTGTCTCTGTTGTGAAATGAGTCCTTAATAACATTCAGGTGTTGGTTATTGTAGGACTCCGTGAAAAGGGGGCCAGAAACTGGTTTGTTTTCATCAAATAAATAAGATAGGCTGATATTTTTATACATTTAAATGCATAACAATTCTCAGTGCTCTTTACAAAGAATCGAGGAGGGAAAAATTCTTCTAATATTCTGTCCTTTCAAGAGTACACTCAGCAGAATCCATAATATATTTAATTGAATAAATCACCAATCAGGAATATATATAAAAAGCACATAATTCTACTAGAAATGTTTCATTGTGTGTTTTGCCATTTTCAGGTAAACCTCTGAATTTATTCTCTGTAATGATCGTTAATTCTCTGTAATGTACATTAACCTCTGTAATGATCGTTCCTCTGTTTATTGAGTCATTTACGTTTTCAGACTTAGCAACTTTTTCACTGACCATACAAGCTGTGTTGTGATATTTGTTTGCTTTGATTTCATGGCTCACAAAACAAAATTTCACTGGTCTTGCTAACTAACATTTGGACAGGAAAAAAAAAGGTGGAAACAGAAGGACATTTGCTTGCAATTTGAAACCTGTAACCTGCAATCTTTGGCTATACTGATCTGAGCCCAAGTCTACACTGTAGGGAGAGCTCTGAAGTCCTGGTCCATAAGCAAACACTCCTCATTTATGTCTAAAGGAATGGACAGTATAAAACAGGAAGAAGAGGCTAAAACTTGTCTAGGCATGGATACAGACTGGACCTGCATTTATTGCTTGGAGGTAGTAGCTCAAAGATCACAGAGAGATATAGAACAATTTTACTGCTCTCTGATCCAACAGACTTCAGAATATAATAAATGTAACTTAATTAAATACTCACAAGATCTGTGTCCTCTTGCTCCCTTGAAGGGTTTCTGGCCCTCTGACTTAGATCCTTCGAAATCACAGACAATCTGTTCATTTTCAGGCAGTACGGTAACACCAATGAGGCAAAATATTCAAACAAGGGACAAGTGCACAATCTAAATAGGAAAAGATCTGTTGAGGTTTTTTCTTTATTCCTTTGCCCAGTGTGCCTACAAAGAAAGCCCTATAAAGTGCATTCCAAACCCCAGCTCTTCCTCTGATATTCACCTCTTCCAGCTATGCCAGAGCACACTTCAAGGGACAGAACTGAGCAAGAGCAAGCCATGGTAAGGACACAAGGCAGGCCCAGCCTGTGGCTTCAGACACAGCTTTACAAATATGCAGAAACACTACCAGGTTCTTTTCTGCAGCAGACTGCATCCTTGTTCCTGTAGGTGTGACTAAAATAGGATAGGACAATTCCCAAATAGAATATATCTCATAGACTGTAAGGAGTCATAAACTGATGCTGCCGTACATTGTATTGTCCAGAAGGCAGATTATAAAGCACAGGTTTCTGAAAGTACACGTGCAGTGTGGTGTAAAACTGACAGTGACCCAGCTACACAAAAGCAACATTTAAATCAACAGCAGTTTCGACACCATTTGGGATTACAGCCTTCAGTCCAACAGCTGAGGTCCCTCATGTCATAAATCTGTGGCTAAATCAAACTACCAATTTATACACAATAATTTGTAACATTACATATCTACAACAAATGCCAATTTTACCTTATAGTCACCATGTTCCTGCTTCCAGATTCACTGCCTTCTATACTTTAAGGTTCTTTGGAGTAAATGCATAGCAGGCTTAATTCTGCAGTTTCTCAATGAATATATTAATTTTGATCTCTTCCTTCTCTAGAGTTCTATCAGTGAGGTATGGCAGTGTAAAGAAAAAAATGTAAATCCATTAATACCAAATTTTTGGTGAATACAACCTCAAAACGTTCAAAAGTAGTGGCTTGATCACCAAGCAAATGCCAGTTGAGAATTTTACAAGGAAAAATTCCAGTTCATAAACAAATAATATAGAGAAGTAATCAGTATCTTTTACTGCATGTAAAGGAGTGAATTCCAAATATCTGTTATTTATATATTTATCTGGATTTTCACATTACCACATATAATGCAACATTATACCACAACGACCTAGAACCCAGATATTTAAGGTCTATACAGATAAAAGATGAAGAACATAGGAACAACAAATGAGCATTTTCCTTGCTTGTCCTGCCAGCCTTGGAGACACAACTGGAGTAGAACACCCAGTGACTCCCAGGCTGCTGTTTAAGCCCAGAATATGGAATGATGGATCCAAATTTTCCTGTGGTAAGCCAGCAGGAGCCCACATCTTGTGTATATCACCAGCCTGCTGTCAAACTTACATTTCCTACTGCTCTGCAGAAGTGTGGATATTATTGCCATGTCTCTCAGAAACTGGGCAAACAATCCTTTGCACCTCACAGATGTGAAAGGGGTTCAACATTGTTTTGATTGTACCTTTGAAAAAAAATTCTGGTTACCAAAAACACAAATAGCACAGGAAGCTTTGCATTCACGCTGATTCTAGCACCCCAACACAACAGCATGTTCAAATAGTACAGCAAGAACTTTCTTTGAGCAAATTCAATCCGTGTTGAATTCTCCTTCCTCTTTTATTTCAGAAGCCCATAAAGTTAACAATGAATGGAGACAACTAAACCAAATAAAATTATTATTTCAGTTTTATTAAAGGACAGAAAATATAGCTGTTGCTTCTTGGAATAAAGTAGACATCCTAATCTCCTTCTGCTGTGAAAAAGCATGCAAATGCTTGCTTCACAAATACATCTCCCTGTGGAGACAGACATATCCACCATAGACACCTACCTTTTGGAGCTGGCTCTGCATCTTTTGTCTTTTAAGTCCATCCAAAACTGATAATGCAGGGAAAGACATGGATGTCAGGGAGGAGTTTCATTTACATCTGGTCTTGCCCAGCACTGAGTCCAACAGAGACAATATGTCAGCAATGTAGATTTGACAAGCTCCCTGGTTTTTCCATTTCTGCCTGCAAGTGATTTGGACTATTACAGAGGGTTAGAAAGCTGTAACTCAGTTTCCTCCAGCCACAGGATGAAAGGTTGCTTTGGATGGTGATTTACATTGAGATTAATCACAATCATGGCCATGGCAAATGTTTATCCTTCTGTGTTCTAGTAATTTAATTTTACTGCGCAGAACAAATCGAAGACAACTGAGTTTGTGCTCTTGGTGCACTTTGGAAGTGTCCTTATTGCTGCTGTTGCACATTGGCTGCCCAAGTCAAATGATTATTTTGTTATTTTTTATAGGGTTTTTTTTATGGCTAATTTTTTTAACATAGCTGGGTGGTAAGCCTTTACTCATCATAATGAGTAAATTGTTAAAGTTCTAAATAAAAGTGAACAGTTTGGATCAGGAGCCTGAACATCTGATGGGCCATGGGGTGCCTGGATCCAAAGCTGTGTTTTAACATGGGATACACGTGTGGGCAGCTGCACCATTTAGCTGTGGGTCCAGGTTCAGGCTGAAACACCCCAGGCTGGTTTGAATGCTTCCTTCCAAAGTCCAGTGGGTTTCAGCCTGCTGGTTTTCAGTTGGGCCCATTTTTTAACAAAAGAAAATGCAAATGAGAAGCTACCCAGAAATAGCACTGCATAGCAATTTCCTATATAAATTTATAATGCAATGGAAACAGATGGTACATTCAGCACTGTCAGAGAAAGCCATTTGGGTTTTGGTGACTATTTCTTTTTTTTATTTTTGATGGTATATTTACTCTGTCTATTTTCATTGCTGAGTTGTTTCAACACCTGTATAAAATAGAAATCTACCCTAAGTGAGAGCTGTGTAAACTAATCTTGGTAACAGATGCAGCTTTGTCAGTCCTGATGTGATTTGCTGACCAGTCATGTAAATTGTACAGCATAGCACTTTTTGATGGCAATCAACAATGTTCATTTGGTTTCTACTTGCAGAAAGAGAGATTAATTTATGAGGGGTCATTAGAAACCATTTCCAAAAGCCTGAAAGCCTCCTTCAGTTTTTATGAGGAAAGTTTTGTGTTAAAGATGAGGCAACAGATCATTTATTTTGATGCTGTATTTCTCACAATATTTGTATTCTACATTTTCTACAATATTTACAGGAAAGGCCAGTATGGTGATCTAAATTCAGGACACACAGCTCAGAGAAGATTAATTTAGACCAGGCTTGGGGCAACACATAGCTTATGCAATTTATTGTCACCATTTCCACTGAATCTTCACTGATTAATTCAGCTGCAGAAAAAAAAAAAAAGTGACCACAGTTGTTTTTTTTAAAGGGAGGAGCATAATCAAGGTGGCTGGGTTGTACACTGATACTGTACAGCTCTGAAGTAACCCCCTGTAGTGTCTTCAGCCAGTAAGAAACTCTCCAGTTAAATGTTTTAATCAGAAATTGTTCATTCACAGAGAGACACAACCACCAAAATCCACCAAATATCTCATGCCTAGAAAAAAAATTATGGCCATGATGAAAAAAAGAAATGCAAAAGCCCAGCTGTCTGTTACTGGCACACAAGGAAGATGATTTAATTTTGAAGGATGAACCTCACTTTTCCATTTTTCAGTGTCCCCCACTCACTGTTTTCTCTCACATTCTGCAAGTCTTATTCTACCTTGCATGCAGTCATTACTTCCTAGAACAAACTACTACTTGAATTCCAATCTCAGGAAAATAACAAAATTGCCAAGCTAGAAAGTACTTAATCTGCTTGGTCTTCTTTTTCCTACCCTCAAGCCCACTGTATTGAATCTTTTAAACAGAAAATTCTCTCAGAATAATAAAACCATTTTCCTTCAAGCATAGTTTCTCTTTGGACAAAATGTGCAAATAAATACATCTTTTCTGAGAGAGCACTGAACGTCAGTTTTTACAGTATTTCTCAGTGTTCACTGTACTGCAAATACCAACACTGAATAGATGGCTACAAGGTTTTTTTTATCATGAAACAGTTTCCCTGTATCCATCAAAGGTAAATTAAGACTAATGAGAAATATTGCAACAGTTCTCATACCAGCTCAGACACATAATAACTTTGGCAACTCAAAGAAAGGGTCATTGGTTTGTGAATGACATCCTGAAAGGCAAATCCTGAAAACTAGGGGTGGTGGGAAAAGAAGAGAAAAAGAACAAGAACTCATGTTCTGAGCTCCCTAAAGATGAGAGGAAAATGACTGAGTTCAATGTAGGGCATGAAGGAGGGAAAATATCTGAATTAACAGTGTAGTTAAAAATCAACAAGTGTTCTTCTCTGAGATGTAAAACAAATTATTTAAAGTGTATAACACTCTCATAAAATGGGGAGCAGGCATTCTTGCTTTGTTTGATCTACTTGTTAATGTGATGTCTCCGCAGCAGGACCTGTGGAACCTGGCCCAGTCTGATCAGATCACAACTTCAGTCTTTCCATTCTACAATAATTATCAATGAACCTTATTTTTTCTGTATTTTTGATAGCACAGTCTTCTGGACTGCTGCTGCTAGTAATAACATTGAAATTCAGAGCAACACATTTCAATTGGGTTGCTGTTGGGAGTCAGTATGGAGAGCTCCATAGCAGCCATGGGAAGACAGGAAATCCCACTGGAAATTCATTGCACAACCACTATTTGAAACAAAAATAGAAAACTAAGAAATATTTACTTGCCACAGCAGGATGTGATTAAAATGAGATTTCCATTGAGAAACAAATTAGTACATTATGTTATTTTCATGTATCCAAAAAATGGATGACTGTCAAAAGACTTTGTTTACATACTGCAATCTGTTTACCTGATATTTACAGATAAACAAAATAGACAAGAATCTGGAATATATCAATGCAAATCATATGTTTGTCTTCATCCATTGAACATTATTTTTTGTGAATTTGTTGATAACCTATTATTTCAATAATGAAAAACAAGTAAAAACTTCTCCCAAATGAGCAAATTCCTTTCCTACTTACTATGCAAATAGAAACAAACTATATTTTCCATTTCTAATTAAACCTCTACCTGTTCCTCAATCAGGTAAATTGCTAATAGCTTCTTGCTATATTATTTTTGGGACTCAGCAGAACTATTCTGGTTGCTATAATTAAGACTTCTAAAATTAATATTTAAATTTTATAAATGCTGGACTACGACATCCTGAGAAATTATAAATACAGGTCTGATTGCAGAGCTGAAGTGAGCTGTTATGTGCATTTGACTTTCCTTTATCCTGCAGTCTGCACCCCTGTTCACTTGAATGCTATTAAGTTCTGAAGCTGATTACATGGGTTGGTTTGTGACTCAGACAGCCAACCCTTCAGGCACCTAAAAATAATGTTCTGTTGCTTTTGTTAAGGGGGAAAAAATGCCTGTACCACTTCAAGCAACCTGAGTTAGACCTGAGAGTGAAAGCCCAGCCTGGTCCAACCAATTCAAAACCCTCACATCAAAACTAAAGCACTACTTTTTCAGTGCTAAAGGCAGGGAACAGAAAATTTGTGATCTCACCAGCTGAACATTCAGCTGAGATGGATGTCAGTATCTTGTCAAGTCTGTCTGCAGTTCTGGTCTTCAGGTTTAAGATTCTCTAGGCTTTGATACCAGCAGGGAATTTGAAGTAGGGAGCACAAGAAATGAGGGAAGTAATTGCTCAAAAATAGCAAATGAATCCATCACAGGTCATTATCTGCAGTGAGGTTGTGTTTGGGAATGGGAGAGAGAATGTGTGCATATAAAACCCAGAATGACAAGATTCCTAGAAAAAACAAGGAGAAATAGAAGTTACTTTAAGGACTATTATAAGAGAGTTCAGTTCAAGGCAAGAGAGCAGGTATCCATTACCTTTCATGCCACTGTTTAAAGATCTTCAAGAAAAGACTGGACTTCCATTGTTTTAAAGGACCAACGTTGTAACATTTTTTTATTTTTTTTTCCCATCCTTGGAAATCATGTTCTGAATAAGAGTTTTGATTCCTGTACATTCACCCAAGAGCAGGTGAATGGTAGAAAAGAACAATACAAAGAATGGTAGAAAAGGCAGAGAGGAAATAAAAAATTCTGCTATGGCATGAAAATAAAAAATGAACAACTTTAGAGTCTGGTTTTCAAAACTAGGTGTCTACCTTCACCCTTATAATACTAACCCCATAACAACCATGTGTTAGTAAAATGATGATTAAGACTTAGTGGAGAAAGGTTGCTTATCCTGCAGTGACTGAGTTAATGGAAGGCCTGAATTGCCCTCCAGAAGCTTCTCTCCATTGATTTATACAAGAACCCAGGACAATTACACTGCTAATTAGGATCTTCAATTAAGTACTCAAAATTTGGTGGGATCGGTGCCAACCACAGCAATTACTCTCACTTTTTTTTTACAAACAGAATGCTATATCATGTCTGGAAGATTCATCAGGGAAGGTACAGATCTTGAACTGAGAAAAAATGGGTGTTTACCACTTTCTGTGTGTCTTCATTTAAGGACATCTTGGAGAGCTAAAATGGTATTTGCAATACCAAAATCAATACAACCAGGCAAGGACATTTGCAAATAGTCCCCAAATGCATCTGCTCATGTCCTGCCCTTTCCTTCATTAAAGAACTGTAGTCTCCTCCTGCATGAAAGCTCTTCTTTTGCTCTTCCATTTCAACTGCTTATTAGTAATTTTACCACAGCTTTCGTAGAAGATGGGCACAGAAAATGAACTGTCATTATGTTCCCAACCATGTATTTATAAAATTTCACAAATCCTAATTTCATTTTCTTTCCGATTGCCCTTTCCATTTCCTATGCTTATATTCAAAGGTTTAAAATATAACATATAACAGCTATTAGTTTACATGTTGCTATAATCATTGCACAGCAGTTACCTACACAACTAATTAGGCATCAAGCATCAATCTGAACTATAGCTCACCAATTTTTAAAGAACATTTCAAAAGAACAGAGAATTCAGCCAGATCTTATTTTATGTGATTTAGCTTGTCAATAAGAGAAGAGGTTATGATATTTTCACCTTAATTATCCTAATTTTAAAGTTCCTTTTTCACATAAGAACAGTATTGCAGAATGGATTTCATGGTTTTAATTATTCCAAAATCATGCACTGCTTATAAAAATTAACAACTGCTGTAATTATGGGTGCATAGGGGTTTCTCTGCTTAATGCAAAATGCCCTGTTCAAAGTCAAGGTATTTTAGATGGGGGAAGGACATAAAATGTCACAGGATCTGCTGAACAGAAAGCTTTGCTCTTCTGATACAAAATTACACAATTTTCTTTTCAAATTACAGTTTAATTTATTTTACCATCTTTAAAAAATACCAATCTAGAAACCATAAGGAAATATGTAAAGATATACGGTGCATTTTTCTAGACGTTCAAACAGGATTATTTTAATGACAGTCTACCTCAAGCTGTCTTGTTATTGCTGAGAAAATAACAACATTCTATATGTGTCTGGTAAAGTGATTCTGGTGACCATATTCTGTTATTTTCAGAATCAGGAATTGCAACCACCCATAATATTTACATCTGGTAAATAGGCATCTAATGAATTAATTACATTTTCAAACTGAGAAAGAGGAGATTATGCGGAAAGTGATCAGCAACCTTTTTTTTTTACTTCCCAAAAAGGAATCTTTTTTGCTCTAAATATAACAGTGCTGGCATTCAGAATGATCAATGTGTTTGAAGTATCTTCTTGAAACAAAATTTGAAAATCAGTCACCTAACATTTGGTTTTCCACAAAATTAAGAAACATTTGTTGTCAAATGTATGAGTTATTTGTGAATGGAATTGTATTTGATCTTGACTTATTCATGTTTTTAAATGTTCATCTTTCTCTATGTAGATGCATCTTTCCTAGCATGAGAACACGCATTCTTATACAGATCTACTTATCTTTCTTTCTTAAATAATAGCTATACAACAACAGTATATTTAAAAATGTTTTGTCCTACAAGTTTTTTTTACTTTTTTTTTTGGTCAATTGGCAGGTTGAAGACTGCCTACTTGTGTGTGTGCACACCCATGTATATTCACATGCATGTGCACTGTGTGCAGACCTATTTCTAACTCTCATAATGGGATGGAGGTTTCCTCTTGCAGCTTTTGTTCAATAAAGAGAAACAAGGTCTTTTGCAGCCAGGAATCAATGACCATTTGGAACCATTCAACCTGTACATTTTCCTCTTGATTAGTGTGAATAGCAACACTCCCAGTGAATGAAATTTTGGTTGTATTAAGTAGAAATGACAAAAGTCCATTAGAAAAAATGCACTTTGCTATGTTTTCCTATAATGCTACTTCCTAAAATAAAAAGTACTATATTTCTTTTGTCAATTGTCAGGCAGAAGCTGAAATTCATCCCAAATGTCTCTGTACTTGCTAAAAGAGTATTTCATTATAAAGATGCTGCTGCCATCTATTGGGTAACATTACTCCACTAAGGAATTATTTCTTTTCTGGATTCAGCAAGGACAAATAAATTGTGTCATTCACCTTTTTTTCCTGTGGACTTTTATTAGCAAGTAGGTTATAGCAACCTATATTTGGTTTGTAACATATCTTAGGTAAAGAGCTTGGTCCTGCCTTTGTCACCATTGCTAAATTTCATGAAGAGAGATATTTTGGAATAGCAGTGAACTTAAGTTTAATAATGTGGCACTGGAACAATGGAAAAATTAAAAAATCAACAACAAACCCACCATTTAATACTGTCTCACATCTCAGAAAGACCTTATGCATATGTTTTCATGCTCAGTGTCACTACTGGAACTGCATCACTTGCTGTGTTTGAACAAAAGACCTAATTTCCATGTAACTGGCAATCTTTTGCAATACAAAGATATTTCTGTGATATACAGAGACTTCACAGCAGTTTTGGGGTTTTTTTTCTAAGCAACTTAGTGAGGCTTCAAAGAAGTATTTTGCCCCTCTAAGACTGTTTTTATTTTTCCTATAAAATTTCAATTGAAGTTCTGAGTCTTTTTGCAACATCGCTGCATGTATATCTTTGGCACACAAAATGCATTTTAATGAAGGATACAGGTATCAGATGGATAACTACTAAAACCACAAGCTTTGAAAGTTGTAGCTCAGTCCATAGAGGGACCACGTGGAGGTAAGCACATATGGTAAAATAAATGAAGTGAGTGGGTGAAGTGCCCTCCCTTTGCTCTGCCAGTTCTGGCAGAACAGAGGCCTTGGAAGCACTGCTCTGCCACAGAGAACAAATAATACTGACAGCAGAAAACAATGGCAAAAGAATGAACAAATCTCCTTTTCTGATTTCATCTATTGCCACATTTTTCTGACACTGACTAATTGTGTTTCTCTTCTCTCTTAGCTTTCACAAGAGCAAGAAGGCATTTTACATTTTGTGGCCCAGAAAATTTACTGTCTCTTATACCATACCCATCATAGTCTGTTGCCCTTCTTACCTATACAGTGGTAACATACAAGCCTAGATAATCATAGTTTGTAGTAATTGAGAATGTAGTGCTAGGCAAGGAAACTAGTGTCTGAGGATTTGCATGCCCATTTAGACTACTGTATTCAACAGAGTGGCAGCTGAATTTGAGGAACACAGCCAGTGAAAAACATGGTATCATTTAAAAGACTCCATAACCCTGGGGAATGACAACCACTAGTGTAATTGGATACTTGTGACTGCCTGGAAAAACTTTGTTATGAAGAGAGGAAGTACTGATACTCTATTTCTAAAATGTTTCACAAACATTGTTGATGCATACACCACCAGTAACCAGCTTGACTTTTTATTGCTAAAATAAACTGGTAAAAGGCCAGCAGGCAAAAACAGCAGGAAGAAAAGTCCTCTCTATTTTTTAAACAGAATATGTATCACTCACAACACTGAAGCAGCAGCAAGCTGGAATCTCACAATGCTAACTGTACAGGCCCTGCTGAATTGCACTTTTCAACCTCTTTGTTTTTTTATTACTGAGTTTAAGCCCAGAAAAATTTAGCTAACTGTGTGCTGAGGTCGAGAAAAGCCATCACAGACAGTACAAAATTCTTTTCTGCCATTCTTGGAAAAAAAACATTTCTTCAGGCTAGTGTTCTCCTAGGTAAGTATAAATGCCTCCCATTACTATTAAGAGCACAGAAAGGACAGCTATTAAATATTAGACTAGAACTCAGGAGATCTTGCATCTAATTATACTTCTGCTAAAGCATTTCTACATGACCTTGGGCCAGACACACAAAAATCTATCTCTGCTTCAGGCTACCACTGGTAAATGCAGATAATGATATATTTGCCCCTTACAGCAGCGTTCTGAGGTTAAACTCAGGTTACTGTAATATTAACATTTGTTTTTCAGTATTGAAATATAAAAGCACTTAAAGGTCTATTGCAGTAAGATTAGAGGGGATTCTTTCTTTTTTTGTGTGTTTACCTTTCCACTAACACATCATTTAAAGAAAAAAAAAGGTGTTTTGGAAACAGTCTCTGTAAAGCAGCAGCAGAAGGAAGATTTGTGTGTGGAAGAGCACCAAAGGAAGAATGTGCAGTAGAAAGGGAACAAAACTCCACTCCTGTTCTGTGGAAGATTGCAGAACCTTCCAAAAGAAGGGCTAATAATGTGAGCTCAGTGTATTCTAAGAACAAGAATTTCTCAGTTATTAAAGGCGAAATGTCTACAGATGGCAACAGTGTGAAATTACAACCTCTGCTCTTCTAGCTCCAATTGCAAAGGGGATGTGAAAACGTGGCACCACCATAATATCAAAATCATGTTGTGAGGCTGGTTTTTATTTTGGTAGGGATTTTTTTTTTAATTTTGGTGGGTTTTTGTTGTTGGGTTTTGAGTTGGTTTTGGTTTCTTTTTTCTTGTTTTGGTTTGGTTTTTGGTTTTGTTTTTGTATGGATGGACAGAAAGTGAATTTACAGAAATTATAATTTAGATTTGCTTTAATACTAATTTATACAATTTGAGTTACATTGTACTAGGACTTTGATATTTCTACTGCCCCAACAAACTGACCTTTTTATTCAAGTATGGAGATGTATTCCATAAGGATTCTTATCCTTTCTGCAGTATCTATAGCTTAGTAATACTTTGCAGTTCCCTGGAGGGGTCCTAACCAAGTTCATACTTTAATAGCCTCTTGGTCTTTGGTTTCACAGAACCTTATTTTTTCAGGCCTTATCCTAACTTGGCAAAGTATCCACTGGTTGTACAGTAAATATGCCATAAGAAGATGTTAAAAAGAAAGGAAAAAGCAGTATTTTACTTTATCCAAGCTGGTTTTCTATCTAATCCAATGCCAAATATCTAACAGACATGGAATGTTTCTCTAGCAGCAATAAAAATTGTAAAGAGGTCAAACATTTTCTTCCCTTTAAACCCAAGGGCTACAAAAGCAAGGAATGCTGTATGCTGAGGTTGCCTTTTAGCTGCTCTACAAAATGCTGCTTGCAACCTAATGTCTAAAAAGCAAATTCTAGCTTTAAAAATGGTATTTTGAATGCTTTGTTTAGTGCTGTAGAGGCTATATAGACACAGGGTCAAAGATAAGGTTGCTGACACCTGTTCAATCTCATTTCTGCAGCAGTTAAATCTGGGTATGGATACTAAGTAACTTTGAAATGCATTTTTTTCTGGATTGGAATCTTGGTTTTATTTGTCTTAGAATGTGTCTGTTAATTAAACTCATTCAATTAAAATTACTAGAAATGTAAACAACTCCTTATCTGTTAAACTGGCATCCTGCTACCATTCACCCCAGGAACTGAATGACAGCTTGTCAATGCAATGAAAAACAGTTCTTTTTCCATCTCTGACCTGAAAGGGGCACATGAAGAAATAGGACACAGGAGTGTGATGAGCTAGAGGAATATGGTGTTGGAACAGTATTTTTGGCTTGACTATCAAGAAAAGGAAAGAATTAACTTCTGGTTAGATAACAATAATGAAAAATACGTGTGTATGATTGTGTAAAGTGCCTTCTCTCTATTGTACAGTTATTCTTTGGTTCAGGGAATTAATTTAAATCACACTTTTCCTCTAGTGGCTACTTCAAGTGCCTCCTTTTACGTTACTCTGCTTCAGAGGTTTGAAGTCTGGTTTTCTAAAGATCTAAAGGCCAATAGCTAGAACTAAGTCAAAAACACTTGTATCCTGAATACATGAAAGTCAAAATACTGACTTTGCTAAAACAGTGTGTGCCAAGCTTGGTAGGCAGCTGTTTAGATCTGAAGGCCTAACATCAACCACTTCCCTTCTTGGGGAAGCAGGGAACTTCTCATGAAAAGATATTAAAAAGGGAGGATTCCTCCACAGCCTTATGTACAGTAGTTTATTTCTGACTGCTTGGACAAGCACTATGGAGCCAAAGTTATGCTTTCCCATGGATCACAGGGTGAAGGGCAGCAGCTGTAATTGGGAACTCTAATGGCTCAGCAGGTGGACCATGATCAGATGTAGAAGGAGGCTGCTTATATTGCATTTTGTATTCAAATAAATGCAGTCTATATCTCAAACAAAAAAGACAAGAGTCCCACCTGTCCAGAAAACCAGATATAGCTGGAAGCTCATCAGCAGGATATGGCATGCCTAAAAATTCAAATCCTGTTTGTCTCAGGTCAGATATTTAAAATTATTTGAAACAACATAATTCCAACTTCAATCACTTTGAACCTCCTTTAAGGAAAAGCAAGCAATATAATAATGGATAAAAAAGAATTGTGTATGCATAATAATGGAATTCAGGGTGATGAACCTTAACAATCCTGTCATCTCTGTCTTATGCAACGCACCACACAACATAACAAATTTGTGCAAAAAATGGCAAAGATTTAGTGTAACTAGAAAGTATACCACATAGCTTTGACACCAGGAATGGTGCAGCTGGAGATCAGCCTTAATTCTTCGTTATGATAATTCATAAATTTCAGTGGTTGAATGTATTCATGTAACAGAAAGTTTGGGAATAATTCTGAGAAGAGAGAGAAGTGTTTTAATTATTCACATTGATATAGATGCACTCGTGACATTTTTTTACCTCATCTTCTTAGTGTATTCCTCTCTATTTTACTTAATTTCTTCTCACTTTCTTGCCTGTATTTTTTCAGGCTCTTCCTTTTCTTTCCAGGCTTCCAAACTTTTCAGTCTCTGTAATCTGTACTGAACACAAATAAAACAAGGGTTTAATAACTTCTAAAATAAACAATGATGACCTTTTTCTCTCAGTTCTCTTTCCCCAGGAAAAAAAAAAAAGAGATTGAGAGGGTTCATCTAATGGTACCAAGTCTTTTTATCTTTTTTTTTTATTTCAGCCTGTAAAGCAGTACTATGGATGGAAGGAGATAACTTATATGACAGAGGGTTTCTGGTATAAAGGGTTTTTTCTTCCTTTTGTAGCAACCCCTCAGAGAAACAATAAGTGAAGAAAAGAGATAGATATTCTACAGTATTAAGTCTCTAAAGTGCAACTTAAAAATTCACTTGTACAGTTGAGTACTGCAGCCTCCTTCAAAAAAACAGTAACAAGAGGCAGATTCTAGTTTATAATGTCACTGAAAATATAATTTTTTTTTGCAACTTTTACATTTCTGGGTTTTTATTCAAATGTCTCTGACTCCCAATTTCATTTTAGATGTGCACTGCATCTCTCACCTTTCTCCTTTTCCCTCCCTTGACAAGCACTAATTATTTGTATGCCACGCATTCCTGAAGGGCATGCACTTTTTCACAGGCCAACAGAGACAAATATTTAAAGCCAGGGTGAAAACAGGAAAACATTTATTAGCCCCCAAAGTCAAGGCTTTGCAGGGCAGAGTTAGTAGTGCAATCATGCCTATAATAAGCAGAGATCAAGGCAAAAGGAGGAGCAGAGGACAGCAAGCTTCTTCCAACATCCCCAGCTCCACTCATCGAGCAGCTGCTTGGGAAACCCATCAGAACAAATCTACAGCCGTTCCTGCAGGTGCCAAATGCTTCCTAATAAACATAAGTCTAATAAAGGAGAATCTAAGCTATAAATATTGGAAGATTTTCAGTCATACTTTCTGTCAGCTCAGTCTGATGTCACTTCAGAAAATTGCCTGATTCCACTGCATAGAGTAGACATCTCCATAATGTAAGACAGAACCAGCCTGAGACAGTGGAATTAACTAAACTGAGAATTAAACCATGAGAAAGATGAAATAAATTTGAAATAATATTCTTGAAATTTTATTTAATTTCAGATTAAAATGAAAAAATATTTTTTCTGTCTGCTCGTGGTGTTGGCACCTGAGACATTGGTTTAATAACAAAGAAAAGAAGTGGTAAATTGTGACGGGATTGCAAGAAAACCCAAACCTGTTTTATATTTGAGTTCTTATGTGTTTGTGAATTCAAGCAAAAGTTCCACATCAATCAGGCCCAAATCCTGAAGGATTCATAATGAACTGCAGATGATCAGTGTGCTCCCAATTTGGTGGTTTTCTCTCCTCCCTTGGGTCCAGGTGTCCCTAAATCCAGGTGAAGATGCACAGCAGCAGTACCAAGATTCCCCACACCTGACTCAAAAGCCACATTCACTGAATGAACTGAACCTTCACTACAATAATAACAAAATATTTGCTCTTTATCTTATGTTTATTTTCAGTTAATTTTTCCACATCAGCTCTCTATAAAAATCCTGTGTGTCCTACAATAAGTAAAGCTGTAGATAGCAATGCAACTGTAAGGATCTATAGATTTGCAGATTGTTTGAACCACAGCAACAGTTCCTTATGTTCACTACAATAACATTCAATTAGCTCTAATAAGTGTAAGTTTTAATGTTTAACCCAATGCCTCTCTAAGGATATGCTTGCAAGGAGGTGTAGCTATTAGCTGGTAAAATATAACACCATCTGATCAGGACAAATTACTTTCAAAACATAACTGCCATAAAAAGCTAGAATGAAAGATAAATTGACAGCACAACTGCTGCTATAGTCTATTTCCAGCATTGTACATGGGATATTATACCATAATTTATTTTAATGAGTAACAATTAAGAAATGGTTTCTCAAGTTGCATGTAATTTCTTTCAGTTATTAATTATTAGTTGTTCGTGCATAAATGTGTTTTAATATTGGCTTATCTGAGCTCTAATAGATTATTAAAGCCTGTCAGTACATTATTTTTTTTTAGAATTGAGCATTGCAGCGACAATTCTAACACAAGGCACTCATAAGAAAGATATTAGTAAAACTTAGAGAGATATTCCTTACATATTACAAAAAATATGTAGAGCAATATGAAAAAAGAGAGAAAATCCTGATATGCTTAACACTGAGTTTTGTTTTATCTAACTGCAGGTACAGTTTAATGGCCTCTGTCTTAATGAAATATTTAAGGTAACCTGGCTGTAGAGTGACTAACTATATTAGATATTCTTTCACTTTATTAGAATAAAGAAATATTATCATGGGAGGGTATGCTAACAAGCCTAGACATTGCTGGTATTGTTGAAGAATAAGTTCACATCTCAGAGGAGCATAAAGACCTGGAAAAACTGGCACCTCTTTCACTGAAAAGGCATTCTACTTATCTCACAGAAAGCAGCCTATTTTGTGCTAAGAATGGCTTAGAACAGCCTCTCTGCTATCAGCCACTCTGATATAACCCAACATTTGTTGTGCTTGCACTTACCCAAGCTGTGGGGGTCACAAGGGGGAAGGAAGCAAATGCTGAACAATTCTCTTCAGAAGGCAAACACCAACCTGACCTAACATAGTGCATTGTAACCCCATCACTATGAATCTCATGGGAATCAATGCCTATTCTCACAAACTCATCCATGGAAATGTTTTTAACCAGGATATAACAAATTATCTCAGTGTAGAGAATTTTCTTGCCTTAAACTTACACTGTTCTGTCAGGTTATATTTATGTTCTTTAGGCATCTATGCATCCAGAAACTTAAGAATAATGAATAAACCTTTGAGGATTATTATTTTGGTAGTTGAATTGTAGGTCATTAAAGGTAGATTAATGCTTCAACAAATGTGGATATTTCTAACCACTGTGCATATGCTGATTTTATTATATTTTAAAACATATTTCTTAATCCAGTTACTTTGGCTGCCTCAAAAGAACACCTCACTGTAATTATTAATTTTCTACTGAACAACCTTTCAGGCCGCTTAGCAATGCACTGTGATTTACGAACCACTCTTAATTACAAAGAGTCTTTGTGGCAGCTGGAAATAAATAAATGTCAATTAGGATCACATTTCAGTGTCCTATAGACCTGAATTTTAGGTGAAACCAGCAACTTTGCTTGTTTGAGCTATGCAGAGCAGCTTGGTACTTGGGTAATTTTTAACTATTAAAATAATTGAAGAAAAAATAAGCTATTTAATTTTACTGTTTCTAAATAAATTAAGTTTTGTCTGGGTAAGACTGCTGTAATCAGCACGAAGGTTTCCTGCATGCCATTTCTCAGGATGTCAGGGATGCATTTATGAGGATTCTTCACTTGTTTTTCCATTGCAATGAAGCAAAGTCTGTTTTGTGGAGATACAAGGTTGACTAAATCCTTCTTAAGGCAGCAGCACAGAGTACATGAGCAATGCAACACAAGGAGCATTAGAGTCTGCATAACAAATTTATTGAAGCTTTTATTTTCCTGTACATTTAAAATCTTTTCTTTTCCTGCTGAAGATTATATTCATCCTGAAACATTACCCTTCAAGTGTTAAAATGACAAGTGCTGATGAAGGTAAAGCTGATCAGCTGCTAGACTCCCACTGCTGAACATTATAAAGTTTCTGTTGTTCAAACAGCTCAGTTAATTATCCAAATGTGAAGGATATCAGAAGGGGACCTGCTGAGCTTTACAGCTGACTTCCAGGGAATTATCCATAATAGAGCTGTTATAAGAAAATTATGACAGACACAACGTGCAGGGACCTCTGCTTACCTCCCTTGAGGATTTGTGCAGGACCTTATAATCAAACAGAGTTAGGACTTTCCTCAGAATCAAAGGGAAGCTACATTTTGCAAGGGAAAAGCAGTCCAATCAACTTCATGGTGTTTTATCACACAAACCCAGAGAGGATTCTAGACTCATGCATATTAATTGCCCGCTGCAAAAAAAAAAAATGACTGGCATTCCTTTGGTGCCAGGGAGTACTTGCTCAAATTTAGGTTTTCAAAATTACTATCATGCTTTGCCCACAGTTTAAAAATGTACTCCTTGCTTCTTCTGTGTGAGATTTTTGAGAAGCCATAATGGTCCTTTACAACAAGCACTCATAGTGGGTCTTTATGTGACAACAGTTTTGGCTTTTTAAGCTGTTGCAGTTAACGTTTTGTAAACCTGGGATATCTCATAGCAAAATAATTCAAAATAATTGAGGAAGCTTCACTGGCCTTTCACTAAGGAGTGTGAAAGAATGAGCGGTACTGAGGTGAATTGAGTAAAACATGGAATCTGTTCAAACCAGAAAAGCCAGAACTGGAACAAATCTGCAAAGCACTGGCTGGTATTGCAGCAGCTAAAGCTCTGTGACATCTTTATTTGATGGTCACCGTCACTTGGGCTAAACCAAAAGACATCAAACTCTTTCTTACCCTCCCAGAAACCATAACTTGTGCACAAACCACAGTGCTGCACCAGCACAATGCTACTTAGTAGTTGTTATTTTCTGCTGTTTCAAGTAAAACTGCAAATTATTTAATTGTGTGGGCATGCCCTGGCTAGGGAAAATTGCATGGACTTGTGTTCAAGCTATGAAAGAAAAAACTGAAGGCATTGAGGAAGGTTTTACTGAGGAGTTAATCTTTGAAAATGAACTGAATTAGTTTATCCAAATTAAATTATTAATTTTCCATGACAAAGAGTGGGAAACATTAATACTACTGTATCTTACACCAAAGTTCACCATTATAAATAGAGAAGCCTTTTTGAGAGGCCTATCATCATTGCATCTAGGCACTATCAATTAATCATCTCTAGACATTCTTAATTTTTAATCTCTCTTTGTGATATTATTTGACTTTGCAGTATACCTTCTTAGCAGGTGCACCTAACAGCTTCTGTGAAATAATGTGCAGCAGAATGAGCAATTTGGGGTGTGATAATATCAGTGAAAATTATGCCCTGCAATTATTACCATAAAACCATAAATAGGATGATATAATAATGGAATGGCAATGGAAGCCACATTTCCATAATTAAGATAATCCACATTCTGTAGTGCCAAAGGTTAATTCACAAAATTAATTTGATCTCAAAAATGGTCATCAAATTTTCATTATATTAACCAAAACCAGTGAAACGCTTCCCTGATTGAACCATTTTCTTCCTTCCTTATGTTTGCAAACTTACACACTGAGAACTACATAAATTTCTTTTCTACCAAAGGCTTCAGCATCAAGATTGAAAAATTCAAGATGCTTTTCAGATTTTATGCTACATGCTCCAGAAAAAAAAGATTTTAAGAGTATTGTTCATTATCTGTGTCAACTAAAAATGTTCTATTATTGGGAATATCTCAGTTATTTTGACAGTGTTTAATTGTAATTTATGTCTCTTAACCATCAGCTCACCTTAAGGAAATAGGATTAGCTGTTTGTTACCTGAGCCCTATATTAGAACTGCTCCTCCTCTGGTTTAGAATTGCCTTGTCAAACTTCTTTAAAGTAAGTTGCAAAGGCAAACATCTTGAGATATGTGTGCATTAATGTCCTGATATAATTTGCAATGTGAAACTCCTCAGATGTCACTGTAGTCTAAGGCCAGAGTTCCAGGCAGCATTCTGAAAAAGGAAAATGGCTCACAGCAGGAAGCTTTTGGTTTATGAAAGTAACAATTGCACTCTACTGCTACTGGGAAACCACCTAGCTAAATAAAAATTAAATTTGTCTAAAGTGCAAAGAGCATGTTTTAAATACTTGGACTATAAAGTCACAGATAAAACCTTTCAAGATCAGTATCTTGGCTGCCCATTAGATTTAGAGGATTAATTGATTCTTCCATTCAACACTTGACTAGAAACCCCAAACAAAAGTACACCCACCCCCGAGCCTACTCTTCATATAAAGAAGGGGGATGTGTGTGCATGGATGTCAGGCAAACTGATTTTAATAAAATTTTATTGTTCCCTAAACATAAGCCATTAACAGGAAAAATACATGCTACACAAAATACTCATATTACTTTAAAATTTATTTTCACTTCAAACACTTTGCAAGGAGGAAAAAGCCATTTCTATAGAATTTCTTGAATTTCTGGAAATGAATCCTTGGTATTTCTAATTAATGCCCCAGCAATACAAGTATTCATTCACTCAGAAGGAGAGACCTTAATTTCCTTCATCACTACTGAAATAGAGCAAAATTTTCCAATGGTTCATGAAAGCATTCTAACCACTGAGCTATTGATTACACACAGATCAAAGCACTAGGAAGTATTGTCTTAAAAGGTGGAACACAGGATGTCTCTGCATAATAAAGCTGCTTTGTAGTTCTGAGAGAAAAAAGAAAATTTTGACTCCACTACCTGCAGTCTGGCAGATTGCACATTCCCTAAGCAATGTCTCTTACTAAGATCACTGAAGACCACAGAAACAAAGCTAAAGAAAACAAATCACAGCAAATACTGCTTTTAATCTAGACAAGCCCTGACAAACATCAGCCTTCCCTGTCCCATGAAATTATGATCCTGTTTTATTTTAAGAGTACCCCCTCTACTTCTCCATATGATATGCATACCTTACTACTTTACTCTTCTCAACCTGCTGACTTTACACAACTCAAGATGAGTGTTATTTCTGGAAGGACAAAATTAGTCTTATTTTAACAGGAAGATCTGCAAAGTCATTAACATTTTCAATGAATGCACCTTTATCCCCCTGTTTTTCTAGAAGTATCATTCTTTATTGTAATCTCTCCCCTTCACACTGCAGTATCTCATTTAAAGAATCAGTGTAAGTAAACAGTGTCTACTAAAGCAGCAGACAAGGCTTTCATGAGAAATAATTGTTTGAGTGGTATATTTCCCAAGAGACTACAAAAATTATTTCCAAACTACACCATCCAGGAGAATAAAAATTCCAGCCATTTCTCATTAAACAAGGTCTCTTGAGGGCCAGCTCCAGGGATGCTTGTGTGCTATCTAGATACTTTTTTATACTAAATTCCCAAACCCCAGATTGATTTTAATAAACTTTTCTTTTCCCCAGCTCATTCCACATGCATTCACTCTCTATTTTTATTTATTTATATTTTAAAGTCCAGTGATTTTGAGATATTGTCTTTCATATTTATAACCTCAAGGGCATTTGAAGTTCTGATGACATTGAGATCACTAGATTCTAGATGACTCTCAACTTCTATCTTATTTATCATCCTTGTCTTGTTTTCCAGCAATATGAGGAGCAAGTACAAAATAGCCTGTGCTTTTACTGAGTAGCCTGCAAAATCTTTCAGAATGGAGTCCTGTCCTCCAGGAAGAGGTACCCCTTATCAAGTCCATAATTTCCAGCCAGTCAATATAAACTAATTGAATTTCCAATGATTAATGATCTATCCTTTTTATAGGCTTTCCTTATCTTTCTTTTCTTTTTAAATCTTGCCTGTGAGGTCTATACCAATTTTCAGTGATTTTTAGGTTTTAATTTGCCTATCTTTCTTCTTCATCTAAACTGTCCCTACTCAGGTGTTCAAACTACATATGCCATTTATTTCTTTTGTCAAGAAAGCTTCTTTGTCCATATTGCCATATGTCTTCATGTCCTGCTCTGTCTATGTCTTTTACTAGAAAGATTTATCAAGACATTTCAAACTTTATTCTTGGGACATATTTACAAAATGGGTATTAAGAAAAAGATATATTTGTGTACCTAATTAAAATGCTACTGACAGATCTGGTTTTTTTAAGAAAGCTGGCAGCTCTGCCTGCATGGCACAAGAAATACTCTGAAAATGCACACAGTCCTGACGAAATGAAGTATGTCAATGAGTATGACTTTCCTGGATGGTGCCAGTCAAACCCAGACATTTTGCTGTTCAGCAGAAGCTGCAGATATTCACTTCACCTGAAAAATCCGACCCTTAATTGCTTAATATTAGGCAGTCATATCTGAAAATCATAGTTTCAAAGAGTCTGTATCTCTTGATATTTACAGTATCCATGTGTGCTTGGACTAAGAATGCTTATGAATCAGCTGTAAAGTTATGTTTACAATTTTTACAGAACATTGAAGACTCTTTCTGCAAGACAGCAGTGCTATTTATTGAGCCAAGCACCTACACAAATAAAGAAGTAGCTATTGCAACCAGGAATGATTAAACTGTAATCAGACACAGACTAAGCTGGGAAGCTCTGACCCTTCTGTGTGTTTACACTATTTGGTGCTGGCTCTACTCTAATGGCATGAAGCAGGATTAGGTCAAAGATAAAGATTTCTCACTATCAAAACTCCATTTCATTCAGAAGGTCAGAAGATAATGGAAAACAGAAATCAAGTCTGTGCTGCTGTACGTGCATCAAACAGCCTGGGGCAGTCAGCGCTGCTCATCACTGTAACTTCTGCTTTAGTGCAGTATCTATGCTACCCTCAGTGATTTTAACTTGTAGAGCTCAAGCAGAGCAGAAACCTGAATTTCTGAGACTACAGACTTACCCCTTACGGAATTTTTCTGAATGTCATGAAAAGGTTTAGGGTTACTTAGCTAAACCACTTACGTAGCATAGCACAAGAATCCCTTGATTTGTTTAGTGGAAGACTTTGATTCTTTTTACATCCATCACCTTGGAAACAAAATGTGAATATGTGGTTGTTCCCTTTACCACGTGACAAGTGCTGGATTTACAGCCTTGACAGCTGATGTGCTGTTCATAGCCACTGACATGCATAGTTCAGCAGTAAAAGGTTGGAGCTTTCTTCTACTTTCTGCCAAGATGCCTCAATCCTGATTGAGAAAGAAACTGCAGGTAAGGACACACACATAGCTTCCACCTTCCCACAATTTCTTCCTAAACAGCGTTATCTGTCATTCTTCTTGTAGTTTTTGTGACTCAGGGAGAAGACTCCTAATCCATACTTATTAAAATGGTTGAAAGACAAGCTTCAAGAGTTTCAGTAGAAAGACTTTTTTATTATTAAGTGAACCAAAAGAAATCTTCTGATGCTGGCTAGTTATAATGTCATTCATGGTCCTGCTTTCACCAGGCAATACGATGCTAATGGAGAAAAGCACGTACTAGTTTTGCACATCATCAAATTATATTATATTCAAACTGACAACTAAAATTTAAGAAATGCTTAGCCTATACTCAGGCCTCAAAGTTAAAACTTACTTTCTATTTAAGTAATTGCCTTAGTTGCAGATAATATTCAAAGGGAAAATGTCTTCAGTGTTTGCTACTTTATATGCTGTGCAATAGACACTGAAGAGATATATACATCCATGGAGAAAGGGAAAGAGTCATCTCAATGATTATTTTGTGCTGTGTGGTTATTCTTGCTAAATCTCCTGAGATGCCTCACCTTAGAGCTTTTCCTGGAGGTTTGACACTTATTCCTTCTGTTGATGTAGTAAGGCACACAAAGCACAGACACATTCCTCCTTTGCCAGCCATGGATACATTTTCAATTTCAATTACTTTTGATTGCTATATAAAATTTTAACTTTGACTTGACTTTTAGGAGCAGTTGCAAAAGACTGTAGAATAATAATCAGGATCCCCTTGAGCATAAACACAGACTTATTTGGGCACACGTACTCACTCAACTGCAGAACACTTGTTGCCAGCTTGGATTCTTTTTACTGATACATATGTGAGGCTGATTTAGTAACAGAAGAGGTTCTAATAATCCAGCTGCTCTACAGTAAAACAATAAAAAATGGAATAAACTAGATATAGGCCAAAATTTTTGAGTGACTTGAAAATGTCTTCAGTTCCCATAGCCGTGAAAAATGACTGAAATATTACTCATGTAAGTACTCACTGAAGTACCCAGACCAACAGCCCCTTTTTCCAATGTTCAGCTGTGTTTTTATCCCCTTTAAACCCATCAGAAAAATAAAATTAATGCAAAACTACTTGTTACTAAATGGGTTATATTTGCAGACATCAATCCATGCAGTTCTGGAGGCCTGGCAACAAGTTAATGAGGTTTGAGTATTCAGCAAGTGAGATAAAACTGACCCAGAGAAACAACAGAGCTGTCAGGCTGTCATTTCTAACTGGCAGCATAATGAAACCTACAACAGAGGGCAGTTAAGAATAAATGCATAATAATAATCTGGTTGGAAATAACACTCTAACAATCATTTTCCTTATTTAGGGACAACCCTTCTTAACTCAGTAAATTGTTTGTGTATTTATTTATTTGACAGATATGCAGCAGAGGCAGTAACCACATGGAATAAATGTGTACTTATTTAGGGGTTTTTTTTGTTTGTTTGTTTTTGTTTGTTTGTTTGTTTTGTTTTTTTTTTTTTTGCAAAGCACAGACACTATTTAATTTTAAAGACAATTCTCCAGGAGAATAATTAAATCCATGTAACTCAAATATCACTGCAAAAATACCTCTCACAGGGTTGAGCAGCATTTAAATATATACTGCTTGAATTCTGATGTCAATGATCCCAATTGTAAGATGACAAAAACTGAAAATATATTATTGCTGAATATTAAATATAATACTGTTTGGATATACTCAGGACACACAAAAAGTGTGGATGTTCATTATAAATACCTCCATCACAAATTAATTTCTCCTCCATAATCTGAGTGAAGGAGAAGAAATGAACCTAACTTTCTCCTCTCCCCAAAAGGAAAATTTGCCTCTATTTCCTCAGATGTGCTCAGCACTCACAATCTGTATGCTCAAGGGTTTCTGGTGCACCCAGCCTGTCTGCAACAAAGGAAAACAAATGGAAGCTGTTACAACATTCATCCAATAGATTCTTGCTGTAAACAGATATTACTGATTGCAGTTGCTCACCACGGACTGTGAGTGACTCACATCCCTGGCACCCCTGCCTCTGTGCCTTACACTGGATCACAAATGCACTGATAGAGGGAACTTTGCATCAATTACATAGATAGCAATTGTATGAGATAGCAAAAAATAAAAATAAATGCAATATGGAGCCTAAGACATTCCACCAGGCAGGTGGAACACGATAAGTAAAAGTTCCTGAAAAGACAACTCATAGGAGAATACCCTGTATATATAGGGTATAAATACCCTAACCTATGGGATACTGAGGGAAATGAGGAAAAAATACAACTTTCATTCTATGGCAGCTTTTTGAATGCGGTGCTTCACTTCTCTGGATTTTATTGCAAACATTGAAACACTTCTGTGTTTCAGAACTACTGTTTCAGCATTGCATTCTCATTCCAGCACTTCTGAAAGTACATTTTTGAGGAACAAGTAATTTAAAAGGAAAATATAACTCAGCTCTAAATTCAGAGTGATCTGATTGCCTTGTGTCTCTCCACTGACTGGTCAGCACCTAAAAATATTTCCAAAGTTATATAGTTTGGTGTGCATTGCAAAAAGTTAGAAAATGTATTCCTTCTAGTATTTAAAGCAGAAGTAAAACTGAAAAAATATCCTGAAATATTGTGGAAATGTCCTCTTTCTCATAAGATTAAGAAAACCAACCAAAAAACCTTCCACTCTTTTCCAACTTGAAAAGAGTTAACGTAATAAGACAACATAAAACTGACATGTGTTCCCTTTTCTGTCTTAGAAGTCTATTATTTATCAACTGTTTGTCAACTGGAAATTTAGGTTTAACCTTGCTGAAGCTATAGCTACACTATAATGTTTAAAAATGTAGGGAACTCCTTAATTCTAAGCCAGATCATGCAGGTGATGCTCCTATACAAATGCTAGGAACATAAGAATTTTAATTTGTTTTTCCTTGTTATTGCCACCTCTTTTGCACATTCTGTGTGTGACTGTTTTCCTCTGTCATCTATTAACTTAATTTTTTTCAAGTTTTATTGCATCTTTTCTATGTTGCATTATGTATTAAATTCTCCTTTTAAATAAAGCTGGAATTATATTTTTGCTCAAGATCAGGAAATGGCAAATTTTCATGTCTGGAACTAGGCAGTAAAAACCTGTACCTCACTCTCATAAATATGGCATGTCTAAGAGAATAGAAAGTGTGCCAGGATGCATTTATTTTTTTCTTTCTGTTGAACAATATTGGTAACACAACATGAAAAATCATGCCATTTATGATTTCCACAGCAGCAGATGATACTATTTCAGGGGAGAATACAGATACTTTTAAAGTCTATGACTACTTCCTCTTCATTGACCCAAATATGTTAAGAGTCATTTAACACTCTGGGTCAGTGATCTTCAGAAGGCATCAGGGAAGGAGTTAAAAAAGTGAAGAATGGTTCTTCTGCTATAATCTTGGCACAAAAAGGAGAATTAATTTTCCTTTAAAGGTCTTTTACCCTGTTTTGACAAAATCATTCTCGGAACACTATTGTCAATTCTATTTTAAAAATATCTTACTGCTGGAAAGGTAAAGTTTAAAAAGTTATTGCATTGATCTGAGTGCTGGAAATTTGCATGAGTTATGAATGACAGCCTGAGAAATCCCAATCAATTAAAAAATGGAACTTGAGATCATTTAATTGAAGTAGAGAAAGTGGAAACTTCAATGTCAACGGAAAAGTTACCGTTTTCAGCTCAGCACACATGATAAGACTCTGAGAGTCGTAAGTACCTAATACCATTTCAGGAATTTAGTAGAGGGTAAAGATTAAAGCTTACTGTCTCCACAGGGTGCTGAGCTCTTGATTCATGTTTTTTCTAACATCAAGTCTGGATTATTGTAATACCCTGTTTGTATGCCTCTTTGATACAGTGGTTTGTCGCTCACAAGCTTCAACAGGCACAGCTTAAAACAACCCAGATCCTCAGTGGAATTGAACTATATCAGCATCCTACCAGACTTGATTGCCTCTTTGTCAGATTTAAAATGATTTTTTAAATGTGCATGTTAGACACTTTTTTCACCTTTTTTTTTTTCAGACTAACCTAATGATTTCTCATTTTCTCTGCTTGGTGCATATTATGGTGACAACTGCACTATTGGCTACAGGCTCTGAGAGCAGCTGTGCCCTCAACATTACAAGAAATACAGTGAGATAAAGTATTCAAACTAGGATAGATGTTAGAAACTCTACAGAACATGGTTCTTAATGCATGTTTTTGTTGTTCTCTTGTTTCATGTTTTGGCGTGCATCTGCCTGTGGAGAAGCCACAATGAAAACTTGAGAACCACAAGGCAATTCAGTCTTTTTTAAATATACTTTTCACATTTGAAAAGTGTCACTGGAGAATGGTAGATAATATTTCATGAATCTATACAAATTAGCTATTCCAGTTATATATTCTAAGGAATCAAGGCAGTAATACAAATGATTTCTGAGAAGTCACAGAAAAAGGAAGAGGTAGTAAGTGATTCGGGAAAAATAGTACCAGTGGATAATACCAATAGCTTAAAGATAAAAGAAGAGGATGTCATGAATGGTGCACCACCATAGAGGGCAAATGTTTTAAATTGTCATTCACTGTATCTATTTGTGTAAAGAAATATTTAAAGTAGAAAAAAAAAATCAAATATTTAGGCTTAATTTCAGGAGAATTCAGCACTCCAAAAACAACTGGAAATTCCACTGCAGCCTTCTAGTTAAGTAAATTAGATGTTACTTGAATAACAGGGAGTTCCAACACAAAACCCATTTCAACTCCAGCCCTGAAAAGAAATGTACAGAACACAAATGTGTACAAGAACTCAGTGAAACATTACATGAAAATTTCACTGTTTTAAACAATTAATTACAGTATTCCAGTGGATTGAAAGATTTAAAATCGAACCCTAGGAGACTATTGTGTAAGGGATCTTAACTCTCTTCTAAGTAGGTAAGAGAACATGTAAATAAGTAAGAAAAACTGCTATGTCACAGAATGCTATGTCAATTATTTGCAAGTATCTGAAGGTATAAACAACACTTACAGACATAAATTATTCAGGTTGGTCTACAAGAATTTAGTTATGTTTTTGCAGAGAATGGAGGGAAGGGAGTTACTCCAAGCATTACAAACATCTTACAAAATGACAAAATCTTGCATTTCGCAACAGGCAAAACACCAGAAGCTGCAATGTCTCAAGCCATCTTGTAATTATTATGAAAAATCCATTGGATTAATGGATAATCCCATTTGGCTAAATAGAAATACACACAAATCTTTCTTACCCTGATGGCACTCCAATAATTATAGGTGCAGGGATATGGCCCAATATTATGTTCATAATTTCAAAGCCTGTTCCAGTATGAGTGTTTAGCTTTATTTTTGTCTTATAGAGTTTTGCATTTTCTGTGCCTTTATCCTGATTGCATAATTCCCTAGTTACATTGATAAAGCATATTCATAATAAAAAATGCTTTGAGTTCAGTCTTGGGTTCTTTCTTTCCAGATTAGTTTTGCCTCTAAAGCACTACTTCAGTGTAATAATCTCAGATTTACATCAGGTTTCCTGAATTTTCAGATTCACTGAATACAGCAGTGTAGACAAGAATCTTCCCCCTTCTCATTTTCTTGGACAATCCTTTTTTTCTATTCCTTATTCCTTGTTTTTATAAAAACACAGATTTCCTCAGAAATTTATTTTTGTTCTGTCTCTATTTTTTGTTGTTGTTGTTGTTTTATTTATTTAAATTATTTGGCTAGGTCAATTGCTTTCTTTGCTATGGCACTGAATACATTTCAAAATGGGTTTCATTGATGTGTCTGCTGGATCTGCTGCTCACACCATTTATTGCACTGCACTGGAGAAGCCTCTGAGTTATGGTGATAAGGACAGCAGAGCAGAGCAGCCCTTTACTCTGATAAAGACAAGAGAACAGTACAGCCTTGGAGAAGTAGATAAAGGATGTAGCTTAGGTAAACTGAAGTCATGAAAAATGCAAGCAGGGTGCCAGCTCAGCTCTGAAAGGCTGACAAAACAGAAGTCAGGCAAAGCAATGATACTGCGTTTACCCAAAAGCAGGGGTCAAGGAATGGCTACCTGAAAAGGACACTGGACTTAAACAAACACAAAAGAACAATGAGACTTCTATTAATTAAAAACAAAACAAAAACATAAAGTAGGTATTTCACATAATTATTTAGGATTTTCTTTTATTTTTCACATAACGACTTCTCAAAGTGAAAAAAGAAAGGGGTGAAGGCATTGAGTTCTCTGCCTCCCTGCTTTCTGTTTTTGACTCACTTCTTAAAGAATACAGGAGGCTTAGTACTGAAAATCCCAACAAAGGAAGGAATTGCCAGGAAGCATTGTGTAAGATGCCCAAACCTCAGAGAGAAGCACACATGTTCCTGTCCTCACCATTTCCTACTGGATAGTTACACTGTTTTTCAGCTGATTTTCTGTCTTGCACAGTTTTATCAGACCCTCATCCTCCTCATGGTGCACAAGGAGGCAACGTGACAGAGTCTGCTCACAGAAGAGATGCCTAAACAAGGGAGATGATACCCTTGCACTAAAGATCCTTTGGGGTTCTAGGTACTCAGTGTCCATTCAGTGTTACTCTATGCCACTGAGTTCAGGATTTAATTTTGACAGCAAGATAATTTATTAATCTCTGACTTTGAAGTCAGTTCCCTGTTTTTGTATCATTTCAGCTGTCATCACTCTAAAAGATGCAAATATGAGAATATTACTGCTATAGTAAAAGAAAGACAGGAAGACAAAACATTCCTCAGGCTTCTGGTAATTTTTTTTGCATTTGTGAGGGGGCATGGAATGTAAAGAGAGGACCTAAGCCTGACATTCACAATCCATTTCTTACTCAACCAGCAAAAACAAAGAGGTGAACAGCTAAGTTATTGTGATGCCAGCTAGATCCTTACAGCAGATATTCAAGCATATTTTCTTACAGCATATCTTATTTCCTTTCTTCAAATAACCACTCTTCTACACTAACTGCTGTAATCAACCTGAGAGTCTGGAAATACACAGACACTTTATCAAACAAAACCCCCCAGGCTAGGTATCCTACCTATATCCCTCTTACACCTCAAACACCACCATATCCCTCTTAAAATCAATATGGTCATGAAATTGAGCTCCTTAATTATCCTTTTTTACACTCCAGCTGATAATTTCCATCTGCATGTAAAATGTAGAAATTTGTCCATAAGTGTTTCTACTTTTGTAGAACTCAGATTAATTTTTCCACCTTAATTCAAAAAGAACAGAAGCAGATGGAGTCCAAGGTAATTTTCCCTTTGGGAATAGCAGATATGTACAATTGGATCTCTGGCATTTGATCCTGTAAATGCTCCCAGATGGAAAATGCCTTCCTAACATTTTTTAAACTTAAATGTCATGATGAAAACCAGAGAATGCAAGGATTGTAATAATATTACAAAGAGAGCTGCAACTGATTGACGCCAGCCATAATAATATTAAGAAAATGAGAGAAAAAATGTATTTATGCACATGAATTTAAAAAAATCATTAAGTATTAAGCCTATTTACTTATATTACAATATTCAACAGAGTTACCAGCTACTTATAATAAAGATAAATCAGACTATAATTTACTTACCTTTAAAGTGGGTAGAATCTTACTCCCATTCAGAACTTCCTTTAGATATTATAATTGTTCACTGAGGTTAGGCTTAGAAATCAAACAGTGCAGTGATAAGGTAGTAAACATTTTAATGCTAAGAATAAATTTTAGAACTTCTAATTTTATTTAAGTTTAGAGATTAATTATTTTTAAAATTTTATTTTAGTTAAGAGAGCATTCTGATAGAGACCTTTGGTTTAGTTTAGTTTTCATTCCGTAGAAAATCCAATTTGTGCTCTAACACAGAATTACTATTTACAGAGAAAGAATTCAAACTATGATGCATTAAGGACATTTTTTCTCTTGCATTTTGTTTCCAGAAATCACACCTGAAGCACGCCATCAAAATTATGTGATATTGATGCTACTCAAGGAACAGATAACAAAACATCCTAATGTCAAAAGTAATTTCATTTTTCCACCAAGAAGAATGAGGCCATCTCTAAACACATTAAAATATTATTCACTTTGACAATCAAACTAGTTCTGAGACATGAACTATTGCTATATTAGAGAAGGGAAGCAATCAGTATTTTTCATCTTCTAAGATTCTCTATAATACAAAAAATCCATCATTGTCTAATGGAATCATTAAGTACCTGGAAGGCAAATGTTTTTTCTTACTTGCAGTGTGAAATCTAGTTTGAAACAAGCACTTACAGCTAACTCACTTCTCTAACACCTAGGAAAGTTTGACCAGTAATGAATTAATATTATCTATATCTTTTTTTGAAATTACATAAATTTTTCATTACTATTCCATTGTGCATTGTTGTACCATTAAAGAGCCCTAAAGGGAAATATATATGGGGCTGCACTAATACTCAACACTTAACTTAAAGCAGTTAGTTTTTCAAAGTTGTTAACTATTATTACTCACTTGCTATGATATTTTCTCTGCTAATCCATTAAACTTATCACAGTGTGTTACACTAACGGCAACATTTGTGCTATATATGCTAGCTGCATTCTAAAGAGGCATTTTTAGATGTTCCTAATGTCGGTTTTAAATCAAGCAATATGGCTGTAAAGGATAGAATTTCATGCATTTTATTATGAAAAGCTTTTAACTGTGTGGTTAATCATACCTTATGCATTTAATTAAACACATGGTAATAAAAAAAATAAAAATAAAATTTGAAAAAGAAAAGAAAAGAAAGGAATGTTGAGTAAACCTTTAATTTCATGTGTACAAACTAAGAGCTTGAGTACTTTAGCTGGGACAGGCCAAACTTTCCCTGACAATGTATAAATTGCTGCTGGTCTGTATCAGCTTTAGCAGTTCAGGGATCATCACAGACATCATTCCAGTTTCATGTCTCATGTACTGTGTCTAATCCCTCTAACTTTATAAATTAAGAAGCTACATCATTGTGATGTAATTTCTCTTTGCTTGAGAAAGAGAATTACTCCTGATGCAGGGACAGGTATTTATTTTTTACTTAAAACATAATCAGCACAGCCATTCCCTATTGTTTTTTTCCTTCTCCATTCTACACTGGGCTCACCCCAGGGCTCACTTCCTAAAATCCACTGCTGTTCCACACTCCTAGTGCAGCCAAGGTCTTAAAGGGACCAGCAAGCCTCAAAGACACAAAATGAGAATTTTGTATCACACTGTTTTCACAGGGAGTGAAATGAGACTAAAACCCTTGGTCCGCTCCCACTGTAGTTCTCTGGGTACCTGCGTAGGATGGGGGAAAGTACTATCCTAACTAAAACTACAGGAACTCTTACCATTTAAGTCTACTTATCAACAATAGTAGTAATTGATATCTACAATATCAATTACTAAAGCCAGAGTGACTATCTGAATCATAATTGTAGGCACATGATTAACAGGGTTTGGAATATGAAATATAACAGGATTAGCCGAGAGTTGGCATTACTGTGATGCTGGAGATAAAACACAGAAACCAAAGCACACATGCATCTCCAGACTTGCCCACCAGAGAGAAATCTCTTTATTCAAGGTCTCTCAGTTGTATATTTTATCTCCATGGCATCATCTTCCCATCACCATTACTAAAGCAGCCAATTCATTGCCATTAGAAATATATTTCATAATACTTAAAGAGTTCTCTGAGCATCACAAGTGAATTTGACTGGTGCTATCAAATCACAGTCTTGAAACAGATTTCTTTTCCTGCCAACTCAAGCTGGTTTGGAAAGGACATAAATAGAGGTGTGCTTCTACATTCTATCTAGACACCTTTTTCTTTACTTAAACATTTAAAGGCTTTGTAACATCATTATATTTTAAAACAGATTTAAAGAAACCATTTTAATGTTGTGTTGAATCACAGTTTACTGTAATTTTAAATTGCTATGTTCTTTGTTTGATGCCTATCTCTTTCCCAATGTGCTCTGGTTAGTGGGACTTTACAAAATGCAAAATGAATGATCAGTTTTGTTATTTAAGAACAGTAGCTAACATCACTTTTTTGTGTGAAAATACAATTACAAAAGCAAAGAATTTAGATAAAACTCCTGGTTTCTATGGCAATATCATGAAGCGTGGTAGCAAACGTTATTTTACAGCATTCTTCTATTTCCTATTCAAATTGTTAGTGCAAAGTATTTTCTAGTATATTTAGTCAATAGCAGATCAATGTTTTTGTTTGTCTCCTGCCAGGCATACTACAGACAAGGAGGAGTCATACTGTTGAGCTATATTGCTGTGGGAGATGGGATTAAAATAATCAATATGACTTTTAACACGTTTTTCATTTGGAAGGAAACTGTAAAATTCCAGTTCTTGGATTGCCTCCTGCACTAGGAGGATGTTGTAATTATTATTTCCCACAGCAACTAACTGTAGTAACACAGTGATTAACACACTAAATCAGCTGTAGGATTCATCTTGTCTGACAACTTTTTTCAGACTGCCTGATCATGAGAGCCCTACCAAAACACACAAGAAAACTCATATTTCAGCAGAAGGAGGCTGGTTAGAGAGCCTCTAACTTTCATGCTGCTAGTGAAAAGGCTGTGTATGGTTGCAATGGCAGAACCATTCTGGGTGACCCATCGTGAGGCTGAGTATTGTAACTCCTAGTTGTACTCATGGACTTCAAGATTTCAATTCCCAGTTGGAATCTTGTGTTCCAATCACATGGGTTCTTCTGGAACTGTAACTTAAACTGCAAATATTGCAATGGAGATCTTCTTTATTTATCAAATCACTTGGGTTTCCATGAAACATTATACCTTGCACCTCAGCAAAGGCTCAGATAGTCCTTCACCTCCCAAATTCATCAGGATGTTGATGCATGGGTGTGTATCACAACAAATGTGGCACTGCAGTTTTGCACTAGTTCCCTTTAATGGAGTGCATTGGCCACAGTACCAAGTATGCTAAATTACCATAGTTTCATCTGTGGAAAAAAACACCTAGTGTGTATTTCCTAAGGCAGAATCTATTCCTTCTAATTCTCCCACTGTCAACAAAGGCAGTCTATTAGAGCTGGATGGTGACAGTATTGCCTATTCCAGCATTATCCCACTTCACTGGCAGCACTGCTGCACAAGCCAGTGTCTAACTGGCCATCTGCTGTTAACTTTCAAAGAAAGGGCTCCCATTTATGAAGGCAAACAGGCGTTAATTCTCATACTGCTAAAAAAGGTATGAGTAATATATTCAACCATATACACGGAGAGAAAGAGATTAAGAAAGCAGCAAGGAGTGGAACTTAAAATAATACATATTGATGTAGCATCACCTTGATTACCAAGTACTCATTATATATTAACATCTTAATTACTAAGTACAAAAGCAAGTTTTCCAAAGCAGGTCTCATGAGTCCAGGGCAAGACTAGGAAAATTTCCTGTTCAGAAACCTAGAACAAATTATTCTTGGCAAAATAGAACGATAAATAATAAAAATTCCCAAAACAGTTTAATTTTTCAATAATGTTCTGTTGTGCATGGCTGTTCTTATACTACCAATCCATTCTCCTCGCTTCTAAATTTTGAATTTGAGCTACTACTAAAGGTGTCACTTAGAAGGAGCCTGAATAAAATCTTGCTGAACAAGAAGCATGATCATTCAGTTATACGTCCTTTTGCTCTCTATATATGCCTCTAAAGTTTAAATTTCTTGTTAAGTCATTAAGGGTGATTTGGTGTTATCTGATTTTGAAATTCAAAAAGCTGCTGTAGTTTTAAAGTATTTTGTATATAATTTCGTATCTCTTCAGAGAAAGAAAACAGTAAAGGATAATTCACTGAAACTATTTGTGTCAGGGGCCAAACACCACAAAATTACAATCAAATTGTTTCTGCCAAGGGAAAAAAAGGAGGAAAAAAGGAAACATTCTTATCCTGGCATTTCTGATACTCTTGACATTACAGAGACATGTAATAAATTTAAATGCATATAAGCATACAGGAATTTATTTACACACAATATTAGTAGTTGGACATAAACGCACTCGTGGGAGTGGAGAGATCAGTGTTAATGTTCTTAATTTGAACATTAAGAATTTCAAGAATTTGAACATTGAGAAATTCTTAATTTGAGCATTAAGAATTTCAAGAATTTGGGTGAGGCTGGGAGAGGCCAGTGTTCCACCCTGAGTGACCACGTGCCCCTGAACCATTCCATGAGCAATAACAGCACCTCTATGTCCTTTAGCTACCCAAGACTTCCAAATTTCCTCTGTATAGCTAAAAATGACTGCAATAGAAATGTAATAATCTTTTCAGGTTTTGTGAACCTTTTTTCCTCTGCTTACTTTCTAGGGAGATACTACTAAATCTATTTTACATCCAATTTCAGCCTTTGCAAGGTAAATTTGAAGCTTCCAGCATGTTTGAAAGAGAACAAAAATTATTTAATAATGCCCCATATGATCCACAAGTAACGTTGGTAATATCTATCAGACAAAATGGTAAGGTGCCTCTTGTTTTCAAGTTATTCTTCAACAGTTGATCTAAAAATATCTGAATATAGGGTCCCAGGTTTCAGAGACTGGCCCTGTAACTTTTATTCATATAAAGCTTGATTTTGCAAATTACTGAGGACTCAAAGCTTCAAAAAAGTTACATGCTGAATTTACATCATAGAGCTAACATTCATGCAATCACAGAAAATCCTGAGTTTGAAGGGGCCCACAGAGATCATCAAAGTCAGTCCCTGGCCCTGCACAGAACAGCCCCAAGAGTCACACCATGTGCCCCAGAGCATTGTCTAAATGCTTCTTAAACTCTGGCAGGTAAGACTAAGTGAATAAAATTATACTACTGACAAATATAAGTTTGTTTCCTCTCTGATCTCAGGTGAAAAAAAAAAATCTAGCAACTCTTAGAGTTAAAAAATACCCAACAAGTAATTCCATGGAATTAAAGCAATTGAATTACATGATTCATATTGGACTGAGATCTTTAGTTTGCAAAAATAAATAGTGGAATTTCTTTCCCTCAAGTATGCTACCAACTTACTTCATTTTTATCTTGTTGCAGAGATTCACCAATAATTATTCCTGAAAGACTTACCAAAACACAATTAGGGAAAGGAAAAGAAAAAAACAAAACCAAACACATTCAGGTAAAGTTTGACAGCACTTCAGACTGTGAACTTGTTAGGTGAAGGGACAAACATTCAGATATCATGGGACAACCTTTTATTTTCTCTAAGAATATTTGCATTGCTCTGTTGGCCCATGTTAGTGTCTTATGGTGTCCTTAAAAACACTGGAATCAGCTGCTCATCACAGCTTTGTTATCTATCTAATCCTTCTAGGTGTCTTAGTAAATGAAGTGATTTGCAGGTTTTCTCTGAATTTCTAAAATTCAAGGGATGAAACTTGCCAGTGTTGAAACATCTGTTGTTTTATTTGTGAGGAAGATCTGTCACAGGGACAGACAGTCTGTAAAAAATGAGAAGCATCAAAGTGTTTCATTCCACAGTATTTTTTTTAGCCTCCCATTTACATTTTCTAAATTGTTTCTGCTTTTATTTGTAATATACGGGGGAGCTCTGTCAGCTCTTGGCACTTTCAGAACAAGTCTCAGGCTTTAGCAATCCAAAATAGCAAGTTTCATTTTCTCATTCTCCTCAGAAAAATTACTATACGCACAATCATTTACATAGTTCTTTTGTTTATTGAAAGCTGACATTCTACTCCAACCACTAAACTTGGTAAAAGGAGATATTAGCATCAATTCTGAGGAAATCTCATTTTTTTCCATTTATATATGTGCATATACATACAGACGGAACTAAGAATAGGAAGCTAGCTTTACTTAAATGTTTGGTGTATACTATGACTGGAGGAATTATGGGATAAAAAGGAATCAAAGAATGAAAACATTCTTTTATAGGGATTTTGAGAAGCTTACTGTAAAGAAATTGAATTTTTGTTTTAAGTTGTACATGATCTATACTTAGCTCCTGTGGCTTTCCCATAAACATGGCTGTACAATTTCAACAAAGGAAGTTGATTTGTCTTTTTATAGAATGCATGACAAAAGAGACATATACATAGCCTGGGTAGTTATATCCTATATTCTATTGAACAGGATGCTATTTAGTACTGTTGTATAATAAACAGAACGTCAGAAATCACACTGGCTTAAGTGACAATTTGAATAAAAAAGAATAGATTAGCTCATCTCCAAGGATGTGACCATGTACTTATTTTAACAGACCTCACAAATACAGAATCTCAGCTCTCATGAGGAAAAGCTGAAATATTCCACCAGCCAAGGAATTTAAATTCTAACCACTTACCAGGATACAAAGGTCAGATATGTACCAGTATCTCTAGGCACACAGATACCTTATCTCCATCTCTGAAGGAAAAAAAAATATTAAAGGGAGATGGTACATGAGACTCAGAAATTAGATGCAGGCACTTCTGCTGGAAATAGCATCAGGTGAAATCTCACCCATGGGACAAAAAATCCTCCCAAACTCAAGTTCTAAAAGATTCTGTGGATTAAAGGAGAATACTCAACATCAGTCCCAAAGCATGATTATTCTTATTGAGGATTTTTTTATTCTTACATACTCACTGTGTAAACTGTTATTCTCACATGGATATTTTAGGATAACACAACTAATGGAAGTATAACTAATGGCAAGTCAGTAGTGAGGAGTAAAGATGTTGAAAATTCATCAGAAAGAGTGACTCTGACTGTGGATGTCTGAAAAATTTGGATTCCAGTGTTTTTTCCTTTTAAAAAATCCACAGTGTTATCTTACTTTGAATAATGGAAACCAAATGAAAGCTACAGAGTTAATTTGTTTTGTTTTAGCCTCCCTCCAAAGCTTTGTGCTCAGTTCACACTACTGGTTAGAGCTGATCTCTCTCATAAATGAAAGTCTTTGGAGATATAACTCTATTTATAAATGGAAAACAAATCAAGCAGGCAGAGCAGTCTCTGTGAATGCTGAGCTGAGACAAGGTTTTTTTATCCAGGAAAGAAAAAATATCTCTTACAAACTCTTTGTTAAAATGCCTAGAGTTCAAAATTCAATTTCTAAATTAGGGGGGTGTGGCTACTAACCCTGGCATAAATTTAGCAATGACTGGGGCATCAGCAGGAGCAGAACACAAATCAGGAGAATGAGGTAGCACATAACAATCTATGTTGAACAGCAAAGCCATTTGCACAAGCAAAATAAAATCAGGATTCTGTTACTCATTCAGAACCTGCTAAATTCAACCATGTAGTTGAAAGACAATAGTTTCACTCTCAGTCCCATGAGAGATTATTTCAGCCTCAAATTATTCCAAATGAGTACAATATTTTTAAAATAGATGGAAAGATGGCTAGATTTTTTGGGGGGTTTTTTTCCCCTCTATTCTTCTCTTTTAGTCCCTTTTAACATAAATTTTAGCAGCAGTTGATTCATTGCCCAGTTAAGTCAACTCTAGGTACATCAGAATCTCTTCATGAATATTCACAGAGCTTAATAGAAAAGCTGCCCAAAAATCAGGTTTGAATGAAAAACTAGGACATCTGTCACACAGACAGGTAACCCTGAAGAAGTGTTTTGTTGGAAGAAACTGAAAGAGAAAAGTTAGCTGCAAAAAGAGTCTTGCCTGGATTTTTAGCCTTAGCAGCAGGGAAAGCGAGTCAAAATATGTCTCAAAAATTATATATATTGTTGAATTTTCCAATGTCAATACTGTCATCCTTTCAGCAAAAAGTCTGTGATGTATGCTGCTTATTGAGGGAGGGAAGTATTCTTTGCAAAATATGCTGGGCTTTCAAACCCTTTTAGAAAGTGTAAGGGATGTTTCACAAATTTTAGTAAGAATTCTTACCTATTTGCATCAAGTCCCGCTGTTGACAAGTCTTCTTCTCTATGAAAAGGCAGTGTGAGAGGATTTCCAGGGAGCTAGGGCAGGCTGCAGAGTGTGCTGCTTTCCTGTGTGCATTGTACATCTCCAGGGAGAGCTCCTACTGAAAACTGTAATCACCCAAAGGACCCAGACTCCACTTTGTGTTTCATTTGCACTCCATTGCCATGCTGTAGCACTTTGAAATGAAGAGATAAATTAGTCTTTACAGAAACAGGCAAGAATATCTTCTCCTACACCCATGAAAACTTATGGAAACTCAAGCACTGAAAAAGCCAGTGGGATGTCCCCGCCTTGCTTGTGCTCTTCAAGACCTTGTAGAATTGTACAGATTATTGTCCACACACCCATTAGGTCACTACAAGATTTCTCCTGAATTCCAGATTCTATACTAGGACCATAGCCCACCATTTTGCTTAAATGGACAATACCAGGACTTTCCAAATAGAAAAAAAAAAAAAATCTGTATTTTCTTCTTGTTGATATGTCAATAGTACCAATATAGTACACAGGGTGACCCCCAACCAGAGAATGGTTGGCATTTGACTCTGTTGATTCAGAATGCTGAACAACTGCTTTATTAAACTATAGTATATTACATTAATACTATACTATATTAAAGAGATACATTCTATACTATACTATACTAAATTACATACTAAAAAAAAACCTGTGACTGTCTCCAGACAGTTAGGACACAGCTTTGACTTAATAGGCCAATTAATATAAACAACCATCACTGGAGTCTAATTAAGAACTCACTTCAGGTAAACAATCTTCTTAACACATTCCACATGTGCCAAACAACCGGAGCAGCAAGTAAAGATAAGAATTGTTTTCTCTTCCCTCTGTGCTTCTCCAGGAAAAAAACTGAGAGAGAGAATTATCTCTCTCTTCAGAGAATGTGAATGCCACATACCAAGCACTGAGTGGCTCAGTTCCTTTCTCACTGCAGAGCTCAGCACGAGCATGCTTTATAAAGACATGCACACTTTATAAGCCATCTGAGAAATCTGGGGTTGAACAGGCTACTCCAATTTTGGGTTTGCTCAAGTTTAGAATATTTGTGGGTGTACAGTACTTATGGCATATCAAAATAATTAATGAGACTTTAAAATTGATTAAGGTCTTTTAGAATTAGAGAAACAATGCTAATTTTCAAAGAGTCAGACTTTTGAGCATTTGGTCAAAATGGATCAAAACTTCAGACAGAAAATATTCTTTACTTTTAAATGCTCACGTTCCATTTAACATCTATTAAAAAGAAAATTAAAGAAGTTCAAAGAAGACTTGTTTCTTCATGATATTTATTAGTATCTCTCTTCCTTGAACCTGAGCTATCATGTCTGGGTCCAACCCACTGGAGCTTATAACTTTTTTGATCTGTAACTATTTGGTTTTGTGCCTCCTGGATAAAGCCCCTCTGGACATATCTGACCTTAAAAGAATTACTATTGACTCAGACATCATTAATTCAGCTGTCAACTTTAGTAGTAGTTTGACTGAAGTTAAAGTTAAATCATCCTCTACCTAACCTAGTTTGCTGGAATTCACTCAGTCTAATTGAGTTATCCATTTAATAAGAGACCTTTCACTAAGTTTTTCTTGATACAGAAAGAATGCATCAAATATTAAAATTCTTATGTGTTATAACATAAATTTATACCTATCATTGAAAAAACAAAAAGACCTTTCTTTTTCATACTTGACTTCATTGTGAAGTCTCAATACAATCAGATTTGACATTTTCAAGTAGGTATTTCTCAGTTATTTAATGGCAAAACTCTGAACAGAATGTATATGAGAAGATACACTGTCATGTTCATAGAACTTCCAAAAATCTGCTTCAGCTCCTCATAAAGACGCACTGGCAGAGATTTGCAAGGGAATCAAGAATATTTTCTTCTCTCCCTGTTTTAGAACTAGCTAGTATAAGAGAAACCACCAAGTCATCTTGCACTGCAGTAATTAATATAGGTTGAACTTGCAACTCTCCATCTTCAGCTTGAATGTGTAAAATGATAAATTGAAGGGAAAAAAAAGTATGCTGAAAGACTCATTTACAAATTCTTTAAAGGGTATAGGGACAACAGGGACTTTTGTTCTGCCTGTAAGATGTCCTGATTATGCTTGAAATAGTTCGTGCAGATTTGCACAGTAGACAGCCAGCAGGTACCATGTAATGCTCCTATCCAAACAACAGCCTGGGTAATGACATTTCTCCTGCCAGATATATTCATTATCTCTGCCACCCATTTTTGAAAAGCATGGATAATTGCTAATCTTTTCCAATTAAATGCTCTATGAAAAATATTTAAACAAAAATGTTTTAGAAATTATTTATATTACTGTTTCAGTTAGGCAGTGAACTGCTATTATACCACAGAAATCATTAAGCATCACATATTTAAAGATCTTCTGATCTTAATGCCATGCTTCTGAAACAAAGAGTTCATACTTATGGTCCTATTCTAGCAGTGATTCTGGGGGACTGGGGAAGGGAAATCTTTATAAATGTCCATTTCAGATGGACTCCTTAGAAGAATGTCTAGCTAAAAGGGTTAATAAGGTATTTAGCAGTGTTTTAACAGGTGGATATCTGGACAAAAATAAATTGAAGATACTATTCAAGATGTTTACTGAAAAAGTATATCCAAGTCTATTCTCCACATGATTAAAACCATGCTGCAAAATTTGAGAAAGTAGCAAAGAGCAAGGATGATTTAAAGACTGGAAAATCTGCCTTACCAAAAGAGATTTAATAGGTTCAATCTATTTAGCTCATCAAAGTCAAGCTTAAGGGATCTGTAAGAACAGACAGGGGGACAGTGTGTCTTTCACCAGAGGGTTTTTCCACATAGCAGGCTAAGATACAACTATATTCCTTGAGTGAGAGTTAAAGTTCACAAAATAGAAATTAAAAATAAGGTCTGTTTTAAAAAGTAAGAATTATTAACCAGTGACAAAACTTAACTAGGGATGCTCTGGATTCCCTCATTTTTTAAATGTTTAAAACAAACCTGAGTATTCCTTTTTATTTGTTAGGAGAGATGATGTGCAGGCTTGATGTTGAGCTAAAAGATTATGAGCCAGTCCTTGCACAGTTTCACAATTGTGTTGTTCCTTTTCTGGAATGGTCAATAACAAAAATTTGTATCTAAATCCTTCAGCACAGGCTAAGAAAGCTCTGATCCATCTGCAAAATCCAGCTATGGTCATATCCATTAAATGCCCCCATGGGGTCAGCAAAGGGGTTGACTCATTTTCTGGTCAATAATAACAATTAAAAAGGTACTTTCATGGTGATGTTATCTGATCTACTCAATGAGTTGAATCTCCAGAAAACTCCCTTTTTATTTTTTGCTGTTGATTATTGCTACAGCTATAATCTTGTTGAGAAAAGAGGAAAATAGCATATATGTGTACTGAAGTATTAATTATTTGCCCACTTAATGTTTTAACAGGCTACAATTACAAATTATGTAACTGAGATCTTAAAGACTTGAACCTTTAGGTGCTTTTAGGACTCATACCAGTAATTCTAGTTTTGAATTGCTTAATTGAAACAAGTTGCCAGTTTTCCTTGTGTGATTTTCTTATAGAACGTGGTTATTTAGTTTAATACAAAAAAAAACAAAACAAAACCCAAACAAACAAAAAAAACCCACCCAACCAAAAAAACCAACCAAATAAAAAAAAATAAATTTCTCTCTGTGTTCTTAAAGCAAACTTACCATCTAAGCAAGCAATCACATAACATTCCACCTGATTTTTCCTAATAGAAATTATTACAAACCAGCAAACTGCTGTTGGCTTCTAGCGTACAAGGCATAAACCCCTTATCCAGAAAGTTGCTCACTTCTCAGTGCTACAGCTTTTGATTAAACTTATTCTTGATCCCAATTAGTACTCATTATGTGTCCTGGACTCTAAGGATTCATTAACCTCATCGTTGTCATCACAGTGGTTATAACTGTAAATGCTATTATGCATATGGAAAAATCAGTCTTTAAAGAGCCATAGCTGCATTATTATCTTTTGAAGCTTAATCAGCACTTCAGTGCAAAGCTGGTCTCATTACTCTGAATGACAGGGAACTCCCTATCTGGTTGAGGAATCTGAATGGAATGTAGCTGCCTGGGACTTCTACCAAAAGAAAATGTTAATTGACATTTATGTTCAAATATGGATTACTTCAAACATATCCCAAAGTATAGCCTATATGTAAATCAAGAGTCTAAAAATGTTCTCTAAAATTTTTGGTTATTTCCTAAGTTTTCTCTCTCTGTAAGTACCAATTCCTACCTTCAGGAGTTGTTTTCAGAGCCCACCTTCCTGATCAAACTAAGCAACTTCAATCTCTCTGACCAGCTGCTTCTTATAAGCCCTGTATTTATCTCATGCTTCTTTAGAGCATATTTACCAAAATAGTGAAGTGTACGAAATTGTTTTCTCGGAAATGCTTTCTTTTGATGTTGTACTGAAATAAATTGTGGAGTAATTTTCAGGTGCACATGATAATATTTACACAGTTCAGACAATATTTAGATATGTAATTTGGTCTGTTGGCAAATGAAGACCTTCAGAATTTTGAATTTAATGCTGTAAAAACTCAAGGAAAAAAAAAAGCATTGGGAAATCTTAAAATTAATGCAACAAACACTGAAGTGTTTTCTAATGCTTCATCAAAGGCTTATGCAGCTGAAAGGCCACCTGGCACAAGAGTTGCAGTTCACATTAGTGAATAAGATAAATAGGGGCAAGAAATGAACACAGGCACAAAATCAAGAGCACAGGGGGTAGGTAACCCCAGAAATAAATCTTTCATTAGCACAGTGTGTGGGAAACAACTGTGGGGAAAGAATGGGCAGGGAGTCTGGGGAAAGCAGTAACAAAACTAGTATTTTCTGTGTTCTAGCTGCTCTGCTACTAATCACCTTTTTTTTTTTGGTACACAAACCCCCACCATTCACCAATTTCCCAAAGCTGGTTCTCTGCTATTTTATTGGACACTTTACAAGCAAGAAGCAGCTTTAAGTTTGTACCTTCAGACAGGACATATAAGTAGTACATTTACATATCCCTCAGTTGTTATCCCAAGTGCATTTACAAAACAAGGTTTAGCAGGCAGTATCCTTTGAGAGTAGATTTTACCCTCAAGCAAGAAAAGCAAATTTATGCACAGCTTCTGTTAAAAGCAGGGATTAGGATTGCCAGCTGCTATGAACAGGCATAGAGCATCCTAACACCTGGATACCTACACTGTGGTAGTGGTCTGGATCTAGAGAATGATGAAAAGATATTTCTGCTGCCAGCCAGCAGAAAGCTGCAGTTCAGCAGAACACATATGTACACGTAAAATTACCTTCAACCCAACCATACAATTAATGAAGCAAAAGTTGAACACACACACACACAGAGTAAATCAGCTGCTGCTTTTTTTGTTTTGAATTGTTTTCCAGTATCAGCGATCAGTCCTGAAATGGCAGAGCCTGGCAGTTTAATTTTCTTAAGTTTTTCTTATTTAATCCTGATATCAACGTGTTTGTGTAATATTTAGACTGTTTTTCAGAAAAAAATCACTAGTCAGGGTTTTTTCATGAATACCTTTGTTCAAAGACTGAAAGATATATATGTATATATATATGTGTGCAGACCATTTAGCATTTCTTTATTTCTTTATATGATATATTGATTTTTCCTTCAGAGGTGGTGTGAGGGACTGAAATGTTATGGATAATGGATTAAACATTGTTATGAAGAACTTTTTGCCTGTTATGATCAATCTTGTTCTTATTAGGTCTTTTAAATCTAAAAGTAAAATGCTGAGAAATCACTTAAAATTTCTGCAAAGAACAGTAGACTCCTTCAGTTTCTCTGAGATTAATTTCCATCTGAATTGGGGGAAAACATAATTTTATTTTGGACCAGTCACAGACCACAGTTAATAGCTGGTGAGTGTAGGACCAAAGGGACTTGGTTCTTAATCTCAAAGCTCAGTTTCTTAGTAAACTCCTGTAGAGAAACCACAGGAGCAGCTTGAAGCAGCAGTGCTGTTCTGGACTACAAAAACAGTACAAAGAAGAACAATGATACATATAAAAATCTAGGAAAATACCTTAAACTTGAAACCCAGCTTTATAAACTTACTGATTCTTTTTTGAAGACAATGGAATGGCAGACCTTGCACAATGGCAGGCATTGGGTAGCATTCAACACATCGGGCAGCATTCAACACTAATATCTCACAATATATGAAATATTTAATGACAAACCATTCTACTCAGTGATGTAAATGCACAAACAAGACCGCAAGAAATGAGCTTTCCAAAATTATAACTGGACAAGGTTATTTTGTTTCAATAGTTTTCATAGGGTTTTCATAGGGTTTTCAATAGTTTTCATAGGGTTTTTTTATTTCTCTCTTAAAGCCAGTGCCAGAACCATAAGAGAATTGCTACACTGAAAGTATATAATTAAAACCTCTTTTGCAACATTATGCACCAGAACTTTACTTCCAAGTTATAGGATTATTGCATTTTTTTTTCCATAATTAAGCATTATATGTTAATTCTGCTTTCTTCCTTAGAGCCATTAGCATATAAATATAGACAGTGACTCAATCTGCAATTCTCTGTGAAAGATTAAGTTTTTAAATTTCAATGGACAAATCATTTATTAAAAAATTAATATGCTTCATGAAATTACCGTTGCTTTAACATTTCCATTAATAAATGCACATCTAAAATAGAAGTGATTTTAGTACTAAATTGGACAAGATGGGAAAATGAAATTTTAGATTATTAAATGCATATTTACTGTTATAAAGGTTATACTTTTTTTAAATATATGCCATTGGTTTAGAGGTTGTTTTCTTCTCCATTTTGAATTATTTAAAAAAATATGGTTAACCATTGCCTGGTTGACTTTTCTTATCTTTTGCAGCAATCCAAAAGATCAGGTGACATAGTCTCAATAATAATTATTAAAGACTGGCAACATTCTGAAGAAATTTGCTGAATTGGAAGAAATCTTGGAAATTTGTTTTTCTACAAAGTAGAAGAATTTAAATCTTCAGCTGCCAAAAAAAGCACAGGAAACTCAGTTCTTCTTCGTATTCTATCCATTATTTGTGCTGTTACTGACTGAAATTATATACATGTATATATATAGATATATATATTTATTTGTTTGTTTCAATTTTTCTAATCCTAGAACAGGCAAAGTACACATATTCTAACCAGTGATATAGATAATTCTCACAACATCACTGGTGCAAATAAAAGGCTGCTGTGTGAGAGATGGCATGTTTGTTTTCACTTTTATACAGTATTCCTCTACAAGGGGCGACAAAGAAGCCCCTGGCAGAAGTGGGATGTTTTCCACACCTTCTGAATTCTCACCCAGCTTTTAGCATGTGGCAGAAGATGTGACAGCCACACCAAAGAGCAGCATTCACCTCTAAGGCAGGGAGCCCACAAAAAGATCAAGGTGCACAGAGTCATGGGGTGCGTTACTTGGACGTTTTTTGTTCCAGTCTACATTTTGGAGAAAGAGGACAGATTTGAAAGAGAATTCAGAATTAAGCAGCATAATCTTTCTCCTACAGCCTGCCAAATGTCAAAGCCTTTTCTGCCTTATGCTGACAGCCTTTGTAAATTGTTCTGAGTGATATTTGCTAATCTGTAGGGAATTTTCACATCTTCCTTTGCTTATGAATCAGATGGTGAGCTCTTGGCAGCTGACCAGAAAGATAGTGCCTTTTCCCTGCTGCCTTATCAATCAAGAAAGTTTCTTACTGTTTTGTGCTGCAGACACATTCCTTCACACACTAAATTATCTCTGATGGACTGATTGCAGTGAGGTTAGCACGCAAAAGCCATTTGACTGGAGTGCATAAAACTCTTTATTGCTACACAGACACAGCTGCACCAGCAATTCATATCTTTGAGTGGCCCAAAGGAGTTTTCTGTATGGCCTTTTCAGTAGTTAATATATGTTCTGTAACAGCTTCTCTGGCAAGTTTCTTCCAACAGTGCCCTACAGGTTATATAGACCACTAAACCCATTAAATATCCTGGTGACATAGAAAGATGTCACACAAAGGAAACAATAAGCAATTCAGTGCTCCACATAGCCTCAGCTCTGCTCTGCAAATTCTCCATCCAACTCAGTTCAGAAAATACTGGCAAATCCCACTGGAATATCATACCAGAGCAAGAAAACACTCATTCCCTTTCTACCTCAGGCAAGACACACATAAAAATCACCTGGCTGGTCTGGTTTGTTCTCAGCAGTAGCAGTTATCAGTGATATTCCAGCTCTCCCTGTAGCCTTCTCTAGCCCCCTTCTCTTTCTACAGCACGTTATTTTTGTTAACTTCTTTGCTCTTTTCCCCTAATAACACTGTTTTAAATTGTGTATCCTCTACTTTGAAGATACTCATCTCCCACATTTCTGTAATTTGTAAAGCAAGAATGTTTGCATTGCCAGGTTTTGGTAGCGGGAGTGCTACAGGGGTGACTCCTGTGAGATGCTGCCAGAACCTTCCTCCATGTCCAGCAAAGACAATCCCTGGCAGCTCCAAGACAGAGGTCAGAGGTGCTGGTTGCCAAGGCAGGGCCAATTAGAAACTATGTTAATGCCTCTGTCATTATTCAAGAAGATGTACCTATGAGGACACCAAGTGGAGAAGGAGATGGAGGAGGTGTTCCAGAGATGAGATTCCCCTCTGAAAGAGACCCATGGAGCATGTGGATGTCTGAGAGGAGGCTGTGAGCCCATGGGAGGCCCAGGCTGGAGCAGGGTCCTGGCAGCAATCTGCAGACCCATGGAGAGAGGAGCCCACACTGAAGCAGGTTTCCTGGTAGGACTTGTGATCCTGCAGAGGATCCACACTGGAGCAGGCTGTCCTGGAAGGAGTGCACCCTGTGAAAGAGTTCCACAATTTCAAGACAACCAGAAAAAAACTGATTTTGGATAAGCACTGATATGGAAAGGGTGTTGAAGAAGGCAGAGAAGAGATACATAGAGGTATATCTTTCATTCTGACTGGGTCCTCTGAGCAGCAGCATTTTCTCTGAAGAGTATAAAAGAAAAATTCCTAATGAATATCTGATGATTCTCTATATGAAGTTATTTATCTTTACTTTTCAAGGAGAGATCTGTGTTAAAATATCCTTCTAAAAATCTAAGAGAATCAATGCTGAAGAAAAGATTTCAAATAAAATTCTAGAGATCTGGCAGGCTTAGACCACAGCAGGAGAAAGCCAAATTTCAGATCTAATTCACCCTAACTTTACCTGTGTTGGTGTATCAGATCAAGTATTTAACTCCAGTAAAATAGTAGAAAGGAAATTGATATCAAGGTACTGTCTTAGACTATTAGTTATTTTATTCTCTTCCCATATGGTATATTGGCATGTTATTTTTTTTTTCAACTACTGTTTGGAAAGGAAATTAATTCCCTTTCAGCAAATCCAGTATTCCATCATTCCATAACGGGCAGAGCAGAAAACACAACCAGGGAGAGGAGCACTGTGTAGAACATGGTAGGAACTTGCATTTTGCAGATCACAGCTCTGTGTATCTAACCCTGGTGCCAGGCAGTACCTGCTGTTTAAAGCAGTGTTCTGGAGTGGAAAACACCTGCCTGTAGTTAATGAGATGTTTTGCAGCCTCCTTCAGTGTTAACAACACTGAGCAAAGGTGAGGGTGCCTTTACCTCACAGGAGCTCTCTTTGCTGGTGCAGCAAAACTGATGTTCCAGTCTGCAGTGTATATAATCATATCCTCTCCTATGGTTCTCCTGTACATTATTGCTCATTTATTATCACTTTTAATTACTATTTCTGAATGCACCCCTCTTTTCCTGAGCTTAGTGTTTCCCAGAAAGCCCAACAGAAATGAACATAATATAAAGATCAAGGAAATTCTCAATGATCAATAGATGCAAAGAGTTCATTATTATGATAATTTATGTCATCACTTCCATCTACTACACACATTCTATGGCTGCTAGCAGTGATGCTGCTGCTGGTAGAATGACAAGGAAAATAGTTTGTTGGTTTTTTTTGCCTACCCATCTAGATTACAAAATTTAATTTTAAAAACACATAAAATAATATAGCAGGGTTTTTTTTTTAACCAATGTACCCACTAAGCACTCGAGAAAGACCATGGAAACTAATCAAATTAGAAGGCAATGGGATTGGTGGGATTAATCTTGTGGGATTAAGTTGCAAGAAATTTTGCTACATGTGTCAAATCAGAATAAATTTCAGTTGGGGAATACCAGGAGAAGCACCATGCTACTAGCACTCAAAGCTAAATCTCAAGCTAAAAAATGAAATTTTGTTCCTATGATTTTCTTTAATTTCATAAAAAACATGATTGATGGGCTCAAGGAGATCTGATGCATTGTGATAACTTGGATTGCTGTTGACAAAAGAATATATTCACCAAAGATCCTGTACAGCTACACTTAAAAAAAAAAATTAAAAATAAAAAAATGCAACTGAATAAGAAAGAAAGTATTTAAATGTTCCTTTAAAAGTTGAGATATTTCCTATTCATTGAGATGTAGGATTTAATGAAGAACAGATATGTTTCTGCCCACAAAAAAAATGATTTTGATGAAAACAAAACTTCTCACTCTACAAGTGGAAGACACTCATTTCAGGGGCAAATGCTGAATAAAAGACAGCTTTCAAAGACAGCTACTGAAGGTAATAAATAAACACAGGGCACTGCCTGACACACGTAGATGGACACGGGCCTATCCCGAAAAGAAAATGTTTGGGTTTTTCTCCTCCAGTTCAACTGAATCAGACCACTCAACTGAGATGTAGTTACTCAAATGAGAAACAAGCTTAAAACAATTTCTGTCAACCTCAACAGCTGACCTTAAAAATTGATCTCTGCGTTCAGGTGGATACCAAAGCATCTACTTCCTAGGAGCAATATAAGAAATATATATCTCTTCTCATTTTGCTGGCTGGCATACAGAAAGTTTCATACACAGCTGAGTTTTATTTTTAAGTCTAATGAGTTTACTATTTGAAAGCATTTGTGGGAAATCTTGAGTTCAAAGATGGATTTCCCATTTTCTCACAAAATTAAAAAGCAATAGTCAACTCATGGTGACTTACCTTGGTGAAATTACTATAGACACGACAGGTTCCAGCAACTGGCCCTTAATTCAATTTACAGTAGTCAATTGCCATTGTGGACATTTTAGAGAATCTTTTGAGTGTCTAATTGTGTGATACATTCTGCCAAATAGATAATCAAGAAAAGAAAAAGACCCATGTGACCTTCACTGCATATACTGCCTAGCCCCTCTTCATGGGCTGGAACTCCAATTTGGCATGGAAATCAGCCTGGTACTTTCTGTGGAGAAAAAAAAAAATAAATAAAAAACCAAGACAAGATGAATGATCCCACCCAAATCCCTCATTTCCAGCTGTTAACTGTAGCTTGCCAGCACATCATTTCTTTGAAAGACTCTAAGGCTTTTCAGGCCTTAGATTCAGAAAAAAGTTATAAATCATTGTTCTTGATAGCTGGGTGAGCCAGTCCATACCTCTACACTCTGGGGTCACTTAAAAATGGTTACTTGGTTTAAAATGTTCAGAAGCAAAAAATAACCTAACCTTGTTCAAGCTCCCACTCACAGGTAACACTGTGATTCTGCACAGACAGTTTTAAATGGATACATGAACTGAAGAGGTAATTAATTTATTACAAAGGGCTATTTTTATAGGTTATAGTAATGGCTGGAAAGCTTAAAGGTTTTTCTGCTTCAAATAATTATATTAATATTTCTTTTGGAAGATCAAAAGGAGGTTGAAAAAATTATTTCTTTAAGAAGCAGTAGTCTTCTGAAGCAATGCCATTTACTTTCAGCCGTGATGTGATTTCCTTTGGATATAAATGTGCTGAACCTCAATCAGGATGCAGAGCAGACAGTTAAAGGAGAACTTCAAAAAGCCCTGAAAAAGGGAAACCTGCATAAAAGTTCACAGTAATTTCTGCATACAGTTCTGAAAATGAAAGGGCTTTGTAACATGAGTTCTCAGTTTGCAATTTAAGGTGTGCTGTTCATCTAAGATGCTTTTCTTAAGACTGCTTTTTGCTTTAAGATTCAGACAGACAAAAATTAGCCTTTAGATGTTTTCTCTTTTTAAAATTCTGTTTCTTCTTACATTTCAGAAGCCCTAAAGCCTTTAAAATGGGGCTTTCTTTATGTAGCTTTTTTGGACAAAAAGAATACCATCTAACTGTATCATTTTCCACACTTTTCATATGAAGTGTTAGAAAAGTAACTCACCTCAGTGGGTAAGAATGACTAATCCCTCAAAAATACGGATAAAGAAGATTGAGAATAGCTAGTATGAGGCTGTAAGATAAAGCGTATCCTATCTTTACAAAATTTTAATATTTTAATACATTTCAAACATCTTTCTAATTATGAAAAATTAAGGCATATGATTTTAATAAAGTACTGGGAAACCCTCCAGGAGACATAGGAAGCTTAATGCAAGCCATATGCAAATCCAGCCCTGTGAATTTGTTATAAGTATATGGCATATGTAGGAACATATAAATACACGGGGTTTAAAATTCTGGTTTGAAAACAAGAAATTTTCATCTCAGCTATATTTTGATACAAATATGACAACTTGCTCCACAGAATAGTATGTAAATAACCAGTTCCCTAGAAATGACAGAGAGGGAAAAACAGAAACAAAAAAAATTGTGTAGGAAAGAGAAGTATCTAAGAGCAAAACCCTTCAGAAAAATATTGACAGATGTAATGGAGAAGAATGTTAACAGAGTAGTTCATACTCTTGCTGAAAGCAGAAATAGTGAGTTTTATAACATGAATTAATACAAGACAAGACAGTCACGGATTCCAGGAAAGGCAAGTTGTCAGAGTCAGATCCCATGCTTTTAAAAGCCTTGAGTAAGTCAGAGAAAACACAGAAAATCAGCAGTGTAATTTATATGCCAGCAGCAAAGATGACACCACACCAGATAAGAGTGATATAGAGATGATGAGCAAGACAAGGCTGATAGGAGCAGTAGCCCCATACAGCTACACCACAGGAAGCCAAACTGGCCTTGCAACAGAGGAAAACAGTCTGTGGGAAATGTAAAAAAGCATCAGGCCAAAAGAGGAATTAGATTTCCAACAGGAGACTGGGTTATAGCAGGTGTTACAAAAATAATATTTTCCAAAAGCACTCAGGCCACTCCGAGCAATCCGTGATGGGATGCAATCATCAGATAATGGTCTCCTGGGAGATAATGTCATTAATACAGACCACAGGGATCACTCTAAATAGACAAAATATTGCACATCAGGCTGCTTCAGTGCAGAAGGGGCCTTCTTTTTTGTCACTTTCTGTCCCATTTCCCATTGCTATAAGCAGGATTATGACCCTGCTGTGTGCTGCACATGAGGAAACAATTGCGAGCAGAATTGCAGTTCCTTGCTGGGAAATCGTGGAGGTCTCAGCAGCAGCAACTGTAAAAGTCTGTTTCATCATTACTATCCTAAGCCCTACCAGTATAATTTCCTTCTAACCTGACCCCAGCATACAGAATATCACTAATAAAAAGATTGGTGTAATACATACACAAAACAATAAGGACTTGAGGAACCAAGTTAGACTCAATGTTTCAAGAAATGAGATAAAGCAGGATTCTGCTGTGAGGTGGACATTCCACAGTTGTTCACTCAAGGAATTATTTATTTTCTCTTATTTTGGTGGTGTCTGTAAGGTTCTGTTCCTTAAACACTTTAAGGAATGAGGGTGCTTCACAGTGCTGTAAAGGGACTGGCCAGTATTTATGCAAGTCATCTATCAGAGCTCAAAATGTAGCATGGAAAGTGACCCTTTTATAACTGTCTGAAATGCATTTGCAAGCTTTTCTGCTCTTCCCAGAACAAAGGGCCTAAATTCCAAAGATCTCATTCTGTAACCAGCCCAGCTCCTCCTGGATTGTCTCTGCATTGCAACTAAAATTCCCTTCTCCTTGTTTATATTGCTTCATACTGGAAAAACCATCCATGAGAGTAAATGAGAATATCACACATAAAACCTTAGATGGTTAAATATGTAACTTTGAGCTTTGATAAGCTGCTTCTGATTTTGAGTAAAGAGGATAGACCAAAGACAATTATGCAATTATAGCATACCCCTGCTCAAAGTACACAGTGTTGCTCTAGCTACTCAATTAGTGAAATTCCTTGTCAATGTTTTAAAATGTCCAAAAGTTTGATTGTTGCTTTCTCCTGTTTCATTGCAGTACTTGATATTTTGTTTTGACATTCAGACCCACATACAAAAGTTATTTTCACAAATGCAGAGAGAAACATGCACACATTTGATAATTTTTTTTGACTACTGAGAAACAATTTTAAATGTATTTTTATTGAGCAGTATGTAGATGAGCATCTACTATGAATCCTTTAAAAAATGAATGCACTCATTCTACAAATATGATAAATACCATTATTAAGAGGAAAAGAAAACATAAACATAACCAAGGTTCACATTGGCTAACTTTTTTTCTTGAAGGTTCAGCAACACACGAGAAAGGGACAATATCTAATTTTCTAAGTGTGCATCCTTCACATTTGAAGCAACTAAAAAAGTTAAGCCTGTCCATTAAGAGCAGGACTAAAATTTTCCTATCCATGTTTTGGTTTCCACTTCCAACAATGACATTAAATGTATTAATGAGATTTTTAATAATTAATCTGTTCCACATTTTGGCGTCAGAAAGAGAGAAGGCTGAATAGTCCTACCACATAATGCACACAAGATTGTCGAGGTCAGACGTGGCAGGAGACTATGAAGTTTAATAGTTTACATTTTAAGAAACACATTTATTGTAATGGAATTACTAGGATTTGTGTGTGTGTGTATTGTTTTTCATGGGTTTGGAAAAGAAACAGCACTATGATGCAGAAGATCTATATTACTACTGACTTCCTAATATGTGGCTTGCATTATATATTAAAAAAATACAGTACATGTATCAAGGTCTATAAAACAAATAAAACCTTCTACCATGGAAAATTGATAAGTGATTTTCACAAGTTTTCATAAATTTTGGGAGAGTTCGCTTAGCTGAGCCTGATTATAAATACAAAATTAGAAACATTAGGAATAAAGGTCAATGATCTAAATGCTCAAGAAATAAAAACCAGAGACATCAGTGTGAACAAGAAACTGAATGCAGAAAAAGAAGGAATAAATAGAGGAAAATCAAAAAAATACGTTCCAAACAAAAAGTATTTGTAAGGGTTAATTTTTGTGCATATGTATGTCCATTTCATAAAACCAAACTCCAGCCTAAACACACTGCTCCTGACAATGGATTTGATGGTGACAGTCCTGGACTATGATTAGTATCTGTCCATTTAATAAGCTGAGATACAATCTAACCAAGATCTAAAGTCTGAGTTCTAAATGCTACCTGATTTTATACCACTGTTGTTAATCCTTAAAAACCAATACTGAACCCAATCAGCATTACATACCTTAAGTCACTGAATTATTTCCTGCTCTAAAAAGGATGGGCTTCAAGGAGGAGAATTTATATTAAAGAAAAACACACCTTTAAAAATCTTGCTTTTTTCCTCTGTCTTCTTTTTACCTTCTATAGCAAGGGATACCAAGACTTCTATCATTCCTTCATTTTTTTATTATTATTTTCCTGGTCTTGTAGTTTAAATGTGCTTTCTCACGTAGTTCAGACACATCAGCACTGGGGGGAAGTAAAGGAAAAAACAGATGAAGAAAATTGAAATCAAAATTAAGTCTTCCAAAATAACATTTCAATTATGGTGCTGTGGAAAAAAAAAAAAAGTACATTCCTAAGTTCTCTTCTGTGACTGCCACCTGTGACTGCTGGTAAGAGACAGAATATTATTTTTAGTCCTAAATACAGGGATTAAATAAGATCTTCTCATACAGCTAACATGAAAACCTGGCTAAATCTCAGTAACCGAGTTCTCTATGCATTTGTCTATGTTATTGTCTATGTCTATGTTATAACTATGTTATAGATATGCATTCATATCTATGTTATGCATTATAAGCCAATGTTTCTATGTGTTTTCCTCTAACTGACCTCTTGTTAATGACCGTTTTATTTTGAATAGCAAATATCAAAGCATGCCAATCTCATAATCGCTAAAAATACAGCAATTACTCTAGTGACATCCAACAAAACCCAATCACAGCTTTATACCAAACAAAAGCTAAAGCAGGTAGTTAGACTGTGAGTTAATGTTAGTTCCATGTGTCTGAAATACAGCTTTTCAGAATGAAAATTGCTATCTTTCTGATTTTGCTCAGGAAAGAGAGGAAAGGTGAAAACTTTGGAGATTTTGCCAAAGGTTCTCAGCTAAGTTTTTCAAACTCAGAGGTTTTAAACACAGAAGGTTGTTAAACACAGAAGTAAGCCTCAGAATATCTGGGTGCCCATTGATCCAGACAAACTTAAATTTCCAGGCCACCAAAGATTTGCAGCTAAAGATCACTTCTTTAAAAAGAGAACTGAAACCAAGGAACTACTTCAATGCAGATTTCAATGTGGCTGCACTCTGAAAATGAAAAAAATCATACAGCTATATTCACATTCATAATACCCTTTTGTATATCACCAAAATCTGTGATGATTGCAGTCCTAGTGATAACAATTGCACTGACACCTGAATAACTTAATAAGAAAAAGCAATTTTACATTCCCAGAGTACACAGGTATTCTGTTTGGTTTTTTTTGGTTTTTTTTTAAGATGAATTATAAACTGGAATTACTGTAATTTTTTTTGCAAAGGATAGACATTTGACAGAAATGTTGAGATTTAGAGCTGTACAAAAGAGAAGTGAAAATAGAGCACAAAATTGGAGTGGGCTACATTCTGACAGAAAACAGAGAAGCAGCTGCAACACATCAGTAGCATGCTATCATCTATATAACAGCTTTCTGGGACACTGAGGCAGAGAAACAGAAGTGTTAATTTATTACTTTACTTTATGTTCAGTGTATTCATTACCACTTGTCAGTGTATAGCATGAGCCTGCATTTCCTTTTTTTTTTTTTTTTTCTTTTTGGATTTTGCATTTTGCTGCTGGATACAGTATTGGCTCAGGGCTGCACATTACAGCTATTTAGCTTACTTTGTTATTGGATGAAAAGCACTTGGGTGTAAACAACACCAAGGTAACAATATGCATTACTGTAATACTTACTCTGGTGTTTGGTAAGACAACAGGAAGACAACAGGAAGTAATCAACCAGTTTTGCATTGATGTAATGTTGTACAAAGCACTGGAGATATCACTGTAATTTGGCACGTGTTAAATTACCCAAAAATGCAGCTCTAACATGCATCTGCTTTCCCTGAAAATAAACAAATAGGAAACAGGCACAGAAAAGGAGTGTGCACTTGCCTTGCTAAAGAGTCTAAGTAAATAACTGAGCACAAAAAAATAGTAAAGCTAAAGCAAAGGACAGAAGCTGTTCCACTTAATTGATGAATCCTTTCCTATTACAGCAAAAGCACAGCTGTTGAAAGGAGTAACTCTGAATGTAAAAATAAAAGTGCATTGGACTGTTCTGCTGGTGTTGAATATGCAGAAAGCTGACAGCCTGGAACAGTGTTACCAAGGTGAAGTCATGTTCCACTGTGGAGGTCAAGAAATAGTGAACCTATACCTGTACCTTAGCTTCTCCAGTTACTTAAGTTTTTTTGAAGAGTTATAGACCATTGTGTTTTACCACACATGTACAAATGCAAGTTTATAACTCTCACTCACCCCTCAAAAAATACTGATTCGAAAGAAAGTTGATTCCATAACAGTACGGAATTCTGTCCCACCTTCTCCATGCAATTGTTCAAGGATTCCACACTCACAAGACAGTGGGCTTCCATTACTATTTCAGTGGCATTAAGGCCTTATGACCCTTAAAGTTAGTGCTGTGTCTTCAAGCGTGTCCTTATCTTTACGATCAAAAGCTGCCAGGACAGGCTTGGTGAAAGATAATGAATATCAGAAGCAATAAAAAAAAAAAAAATTTCATCTTTCTACTCTGGCCTTCATCAATCATTCATAACCACTGCAACTACGTCCAGCTTTCTGCTTTACAGCAGCACAACCCAGAAAGACATGTCTTGTGTCTTGATATAACAGGAGTGTCCTGCAGACGAAATCAAAGCACAGTGGGACCAAAAGTGCTTACTGATATGTAATCTTCCAGCTCAGAAAAAGTATTTCTTTCTTTCATGACAATCACAGTCACTCACAATACAAAGGATCACAGCCATTTCTGCAAAATAATGTTCCTTCATCATTTAAGCTTTGGGCCCTTTGATGCCTCAGGCAAACTAGGAAATGAGACTTCTTATTTCTCTTTTTCTAATTTGTTCCTGGTTAACATTTTAAAACAGAGAAAACATATTTGCCTCAAGCTTTCATTAAGTAAACATGTTTTCAACCCTTAGGTCTCCTTGCACGTGTTAGGGTGTTTTTAAACTTTATCTTGATTTTTGCTTTGTTTCATTTTGCTTAACTGTATTTTTTTCCTCTTTATATTACTCTGGTATTTATCTTGGCATATTTTCCCACCTAATTAATTTCCCTTTTTCCCTGTGCAGCTTGTTTTCAGTCTCCTCTCTGCTCCTGATAGCCTTCCACACCAATCACCTCTATCCTTCTATATTTTTGTCACTTCCTCTCAGGAGCCTGTAGACAATCCCCAACACATGCCCAAACCTACCAAGAACCTCTCAAGCTCTTGTGTCTTCCCCACATGCACACACTCAGGTGCACATCCACACATACAAGGATTCTTTGGAAGCAGTCACTGTTTATTTCAACAGAACAATTTACCTTCCCCACACAGACTCTCCATCATGTCTATCCTTCCTCCTCAGAAGTATAAAAATGGCATGTAGAGAGGAAAATCAGATGTTTCATTCTTTTTCTAGAAAGGCAAAACCATTAACTCTATTTTTCAGCTTTATTTGCTGGTCGGTGTTGGTCTAGGGGAACACATGTTAGTTACAACTGGGTAATTAGGGAAAAGAAGTATATTGTCACACTATGTATAATTACAATTACCTGCTGATTGAGAGTGAGTAAAGTGAAGAAATTTTAGAGAACAGTAGGCCACCATGAAGGAGACAGAGGCAAGCTGCTCCTTCAGGACAAGATCTCATACCTGATTTCCTGAGTTCATGTGTGTTTGCACTCTGTTATCCAACCACTGCATGCCCTGTACACCTTTAAGGTCAGCACTTCTATCTCCAGCACAAATAGGTTACAATCCAGTCACTTGCTGCCTAGAAAACCTGCAGCAGCAACACTGCATGTCACTGCCTGCTTTTGTTCTACACTTCCCAGTACCACTGCCATTTTAGAAACATTTCCATAAAGAGGCAACTTTTGTTTGCCCACTCTCTTGTATTTGCATGATAAATTTGAGGTAAAGAAGTTACTTGGGTATTTCTCTACATTTAGTTTTCCAGGCTCACATTAAGCTGACATACATACCTCCAATTACCTTAGCAGTGTCATTTATTTTGATGAAGTGTAATAGAAGTTATTTTGATGAAAGAGAGTGAACCATATTAAAACGGGACAATTTGGTCAGCTATGACAGGTTTCAGCATGTCATGTAGAATACAAATAATTAGAACTAGAAATAGATCTATTCCTCCCTTGCAAAATTTAGAGATGTCCAATTGATCTTGCAGCTTAAAAACTGTGTAGAGGAAAAGTAAACTGTCAATCATAGTGTCATTTATCTCTGTCAACTCCAAATATGCCATGCAATGCTACAAAGAGCTGTGCAAGATAATTCCTTCATCCAAGACTGCTAGGCCAATTAAGGAATCTTGTGGATGGATAAAGGAGTTATCTTTTTTTCTTACAGTAGAATGTTGTGTAATTACACCAGGTGTTCAGAAACTCTTATGCGTATGTTTTAGGAGACCAAAGAGAAGCAGTGTGTTTTTATGGCACTACTTTAGCACGAAATACCCATTTCTCTGTGTTTCTTTAGCTGTAATTTAACCTGTTCTTAAGGATACATTTTCAGTGAATAATACCTTAACAGCAAGTCACCTACACAATAAAACAAAAGCTTTGCTGAATATAAAAGAAAAGGTTTCTGATTTTATGTGAGTATAAAACAACACCACAATTTCTATTATAATTAAAAGCACGTGCCTCCTGCCCCCAAGGTACAAAATTTTAGTCAGTCTGCTTCCTAACCCACATTTTTAAAAGGAGACTTGGGAATTCAGATGCCTGAATTTGAGATCTTTGACCGAAAAGGTCGGATTGTCAGAAACTGCTCTGAATCTTTTATCCGAAAATAAGTCTTCCAGCAAAAGAAAGGAAGAAAATTCCAAGGTTAGTGTAGATCAACTGTTTGATGCAGTTGGTAGAATTTCTGAAAGAACAGTGTGTTGAGCAGATACTTCTGTTCTACAGCTGGAATGGAAAAAGAGCAGATATCCATGATGGTGATGCCGAGGAGCAGGAAGACCTACATACCTGTTGTTAAAAGTATTTTCAAACTAGCAGCTTGAAAATCTTTTGCCAAGAGCCTAAAACAAAGTAGCTTAGGAGACTGATGAACCACTAATAATACTTTTTAGCAAATCTTGCAAAATTAAAAGCCTTCCTGAGACAGCCTTGTCCTGCCAACACTATCCTAATATATTCAACTTACAAAACCATGGGGAATTATAGGCAGATCAGCCTGACAATTATCCCCTATAAATTAGTGGAACTACTAGTATATAATGAATTTCTTGAAGATAAAGTAATTTTGAGTTAATTATCCAGATGACTGGAAGGATGGTAGCTGAGGTGTATAAAAACAGAGTGGAAAAGAGAATGTGAAGAGAGATCAGCTACTGACTGAGTCTTCCAGGTTAAGACCCAGAGGCATCAAATGAAACTAGCAAGAAGAAAAGTCACCTAAAAAAATGAAGTGGTTCTTAACAACACTCCAGTTAAGTGAGATAATTTCTTACCTTGATTTTTGTCGTTGGTGTGCTTATACAGGTCAAAAAAAGCACTAGGCATGTTCAGGGAGGAGGGGAAAAAAGCCAGGAAACTCAGATATAGAAATGGTATCTTTAGGTCTCTAAGCTTCAAATTAGTAAAAATGTCCAGAATATTCCAGAAAAAAACAAAATACTGCTGTTTGTCTTAAGCATAAGATATTTGATTTTGTCCCAGTCACACATTAATGAGCTAAAGGCATCTTTTCTATGGTTTTTTCATCATTCTCTAACAATCAATCACCTTGTAATCTAAGAAAGTTACAGACAACACCTAATACTCAAAAATTATAGCATGAACAGAAGGAAAAATATTCAGAAATTCATTCATAAATGAATGTTTAGCATGGCTGAAAAAAGGAAAACACCTCTGTTCACATATATATACATATATACTTAAATGGAACAGGCAGAGTCTTGCAGCCAGCATGGCTAGGACCTTTTTGAGAGCTGTCTAGCATTTGGTCTTGGAGTTGTACAAAAAAAAAAAAACAAAAAAAAAAAAACCAAAAAGCTTTATATCTTCCCCAAAAGGGGAGCTGCCCCTCTGGCCTTGGAATTTGTGGATTGATGAGTCTTAGTGTTCATCCTTCCCAGTCCGGGGCTTTAATGAGATGAAGGCTGACAGACTACCTCATATGCCTATGACACTTGCTGTAAAAGACAAGAATTACTGTCAGTATCCTGCGTCATAGTTTAACACTGTTATCTTCTTGGGTAAAGCTTTTACATACAGATGCTGAAGTTTACCTGGGTGCAATGGAGGATTTGTTCTGGCTGAAGAATGATAAATTGGCCAAAGCTAGAAGCAGTTTATTAAAAGGGATGAGCTACTGCAGCTAGGTTTGTTTTTTTAAATTGTTGTATCTGATCTGGCCTTTTCAAGTATTTACAGTCTTTCTGGCTGTACTTCACTGCACAAAAAAGAATCCTGGTCTCCTAAGGTGAAGGAACAATTCTTATCCATATGCCAAACACATGGAGGGCAGTGGTCCAAGGACCCTGTATTCTGATTTCCTCAGAAGATAAAACAGGGACATGTGAACCTATCACATGAAACTGACAGATTTAGCCAAAAGCAACCTTGGTGTCAGAAAGAAATTTCTCTGTAAAAATGTATTCAATGTGGAACATGACTTGAAGGTTTAGCAGCTCCTCTGCTGTACTTACCTGCTGAAACCATCTATGTAGATGTGACCTCGCCAACCTCCTGCCAAGACAGATATCTTGGTGACACCAAAATCTCTGTGCTCTCTGCTGTCTCAGTGTTCTAAGGAGCAAAATTCTTTAGTCTAATTAAGATCTCCAGACTCTGGTAACATGAACCACAAAGGCCTGTGATATAAAAGAGACTAAATTAGGTTAAATAATGCCTTCTAATCTGAAACTCCATGAAAATTTTAAAAACTTTACAAACTCCAGTTAATAATGGTGTGTATCAATAGCCTGTGTTCTGAGACATGGTTCCCTGATTTCACTTTAGTTTTGCAATGTCAGCTTTACTGAGTTTCATCTGTGACAGTTTACCAATGATACTCTGGCCTTGTTTTAAATAATGTCAGGGAAAAATTTGTATAAGGCTCTAGATGGACTGACAGTGAAACAGCTCATTTTCAACAAAATAACAATAATAATAATAATAATAACAATAATTTACAACTACCTACTTTTTTATTCTTGGAGGATTGATCTTAGCATAGTGTACAGATTTGGAAGCTTTATATAATAGCTTCAGGCCTTGTGGTTAACTGGGAATTTTTTTCGTTTTTTTCAGTTTTTCTTACAGCTACTACTATGACAAATTAGAAAGCTGGAAGTAGGTGTTATCTACTTAACTCGGAAACATCCACAGAAATGCAAAATATTGGGTAGCCTTTACAGAAACACTCAGTGAAGCCTTTGCAGCTGACTGCCTTTTAAATGCATGTCACATGAATATTCAGTCAGATATGCAAATTTAGGGTTTCTGTTCCTTTAGTAGATTGATTTGTTATTTGAGATCAAGGCATAGATCACACCAAAAGCATCTCAAAATATCAGACCTTTTATAATATTCTTGCACAGAATATATTGCAGGTGGTCTTGTTTGTTTTCTATTCCTCTTGGCAGTTTGTTTTCTTCCTATAGAAAAAGAAAACCTAAATTCCTTTTAGCTTTGTCACTCCATATGCTTTGATAAAGTGCTTCATCACTGAGGCTTTACAAATAACCTGAAAAGAAGGTTTTGATACTGTAATACCAAATCTGTGCAGTATCCAGCATCTCAGAATTAGTTATATATTGCAGATAAAAGATTTGGAAAGGCAAACAGATTCAAGATAACTCTGTATTTCACAAGTGGCTAACTGGCTCTGTAATGTATTCAGGCCAGTGAGAGAATGGGAAGGATTGCTACCCTATTTCAGCTGCCATTTCAAAGCAGGGTTCACCAATTTCTTCAGGTGTATTTCAAGAAAAAATTATGAATGTTACTCTTGAAACTGTTTCAGAGAAAAAAATTAAATTTACAGGAGGGAGGACTTTAAACAAAGGTCAAAATAAATTAATTACTGACCACTGAAAGAAGTCATGATTAGTTGAGAGGAGACATATAAAGTTCTGCAAATCTCCTGCTATGCATTTCAGGATATTAATAAATCAGACAAGTAAATCCAAATTGCCAGGTGTCCCAAACTTCAGCCAAAATCTCTCTGCTTCCAAAAAGACCTAGGACTCTTTATTTTCCCTTTCTCACTCTTACTGCCTTCTTGCCTTCCCCTCTCCAAAAGGAGGCACACAACAGTCCTATGCACTGGGCAGTTTTACCTGCCTGGGTGAGGACATAGTCTTCTCCAGATATTCTTCAAAGTAGTTCTCTCCATGTGGATTCTCTCTGGGAGTGGCTGTTAGACATGTTGCTTCCTTTCAAAATTATGAGTGGGCTAAACCCAACTGTTTAGTCTCTGTATAATCCCACTACACATTGGAGGATAAAAGTTTGAGGGGTTTTTTTATTTCTCCCTCTCTCCCAGAAGAAGAAAATCTCAACTCAGTTTTGTCATTCTTTAGTATTCTTTGTTCCACTGTTACTGTGAGGGATTAAAAATCCCTCTGTAGCACTCCTTTTTTTTTGTCAGCTGTATCACTTGGCACAACAAAAGATGCCAGTTCTCCCTAAAAACTCTACCTTATCTATGCTTCAACCACTACATTTACAAAACTACTTTTAAGAGTTGAAAATGCAATAAAGGCCAGCCAGGTTTATCCAGAGCAGGATTTGGATGTTGACAGCAGTGCAGACAATAGGATTGCAATGACCCAAGTTTCCCAAGTTTAAGGGAAGGGGACCTCTCTCACTGATAGTTGGCTTGGCTGTAGTATTTATTTGTAGGTTCCAGTGGCAGTGATAAAGTTAATCTTCTTTGTCACAAATCAGCCAATGCTCTAAAGAAGCTCAACACCAGACCACACAATCCAAGTAAACTTTAATTTTAGGTGTTTAAGTTCCCAAAACTCTGCTGTGACTAAGATGAGTTTTATATATCTGCCTTTTTCCTTTGGAATCTGTGGTGCTTTCTCTACAGGATCTTGTGCAAATGAATGGTGTTTGCTGGAGCTATTTGTTTCATTTAGGAAACTCTCTTTAATTTCCTTCCATGTTAAGAGGCTGGTATTCCAAAAGAACAAACTGCAGAAGAGATGTGATTTGCAGCCACAGTTATTTGTTAGTCAGGCAACAAGCTCATCAATGATAATAAGCAAACAGGAACTAAAGATAGGAAAAAAACCCATGAGAAATGAGAAGTGTAACTTCTTGAAAAACAATAAAAGAAGTGAAGGGAAGCTTGTAGCTAGCAGCAGAAAAATACGAGGAGCGTTGGAATATTCTGTTAACACAACTTTTTACATTTACTTATTTTATATAATAAATATATGAAATATAGTTATGTCAATGTAATTTACATTTTATATTAAGTATATGTATACATATTGATTATTTCACTACCACTAAAACCAAATTAGGAATTTGTTTTATGACCCATAAATGACACCTGCCAATAGCAAAATGATCCCCAGAGATTCAAGATTTTAACAATTTTACTAACTGAGTAGCTCGGTGGCTGTTTAGTTTCAATTTCAGTGATATGAGACGTGAAGAATCATACAAAATGTGTCTGACAGGAGCAGTCTCCCTCCAGAAGGAAGGAATTTTGCAGAACATGCCATGTGTGACCATGACATTGATGAAAGGAAGCTCTCCACACCGACAAACCCAGGATACAGCACTGGAAAAGTCTGATGGCCATTTCACCTTATGCAGCTGTCAAACGTTATACATGTAATTTTTATTATGATCAACAAAGCAATTCCCAATCCATTGCAGATGGACTCTATTTAATGGTCAGTTTCTTACTGTCATCATCTTTGCTGCTGCTGTGCAAAAAAAGTAATGATAATTCCATCACAGAGCATTGCTGCACGTAGATCTGATTATCTGGGTCAATGTAATTGTTATTGCTGTGTCAATGATATTGGCCTAAGGCACCATTGATTTAAAATAAATCTTCATATTGTTTAATTATAGTGTAAATAATGAGATTAACTCGGTTGGTCAGAACATGGTGTTAATAAATGCCAGGGTTGCAGGTTGGATCCCTGTGCAGGCCGTTGCCTTAGGAGCTGGATTTGGGGGACCTTGTGGGTCCCTTCCAACTCAGAACATTCTGTCATTTTGTGAAACATGAACAGCTTTATGTACAGATTTGTTCTTCATATCTAAAGAGATTCTCAGCATGGTTTCTAATCCTGCAAGATATCAATTTTAATAAAGACTCAAACAAAAAGTCTGTGCAAACCATATGTAGAGGATTAATCACAGGTTCATTCAGTTGTCCTCGACTGCACTATGGGAACACAGAAAAGAAGAGAACATGGCAAATATGAACTCTAAAAGGATTACAGGTTGTATAGTTCAGTCTGTGATTAATACATATTTTAGTTGGACCACATACAATACAGAAAGAGTAGGAAGATAGTTCTCTTTTAATTGAAAAAGATTATTGTAACATTTTAGGTCAGAAAATCATTTTACAACATTTTGGGAGTTTTTTTTTTCCTTTTCTTTCTCAATCTGCCCATGCATCAGAGGAAGTCATTTTTCAATTATATATGAGACCGAGGGTTAAAAAATTAAAAAAAAAAACAGAACACAGACTATTTTTAAAGAGGTAAATTCAGGCAGATACTGTTGTTTTTTCTGAAAACTATGAATTTCACAATAAACTGGATATGCAGTGCAATGTGATAATGCTTGTTAAGTCAACAAAGGAATCTCTCTGAAGTAAATGTATTGTACTAGGACCGGGAGAAGTCTAGCTGTAGTTTATAAAGTACAGAGATATTTTGCAAGGTACCAAGTACAGCTATAAAAACTGATCTATGAAGTAAATAATTGCAGATAAAAGTTATGTCAAAAACCTTCATTAATGTTGCAAAATCTAGCTGTTGGCATTTAGGGAAGGTCTCAATCAGAGTTGAATGCACAACTATTTAACTGAAGATCACATTTTCCACAAACCCAAATTAGGTATTTCTGAGACATATCTGTAAATGAACTCTGATGAGGTACTATTTACTGTTAGGAATGTTACACAGTAAACACTCAAGATTAATTTCTTTCCTAGTGTCTTTTGAATTCTTCATTTTTTTAATGGTGTCCATTTTGTTTGTTTTAATGATACACCAAAGTATTTATTAGTTGGTACTTCTTGCCTCATGAGCCTTGCATTTACAGCTCATTCCTCTTTGAATTTTGGCAATGCCAAGTCATGGTAATAGAACTGTCTGAGGTCTAGACTTTGGATTTGTTTCTTTTCATGTGGTTAAAGTTATTAAATAGTTATGGGCTTCATCTTTGCATTCATTATTCCCTTTGTTACCATCTTGTATTAATATCTAAGAGTCATTATCACTATTTAATAGAACACGCTAAACCCTTCTTCAGTGGAAGGTGTATATAATCAAACTCCTGCCAATGGCAGAGGCAAGCATGCTTTTGTTGTGACATCTGGATTATTAGATTTATTATTTTTTAAACACCTAGTTTCACATCAAAGTGAATTTTCCCAATGCATCAATACCAATTTTGCTATTAATTTTCAATATTTTTATAAATCTTATCAGCCACAGGAAGGGCTTTTCTTATAAGCTCCCTTTTCTATACTTATAGGCTCCCTTCTTATATAGAAGGACCTATTCTGGTCCTTCTATAGGGGAGAACATTGATTAAATCCTCAGAACCACATCATTATGTCACTGCAGCCTAAATTGTTCATCTGCTTTGCCATCTTGAAAATTCTCCCAGCTGATAAGAAACAAAACAACTCATCTAGAAAAGTCAGCTTCCCAAAACTGAATCACTCCATTATTGCAGCTGCCTTCCTTTTACAGTTCCTCATCTGCTCTGTCTCAACATTTGTTTAGAAATTCACTGGAATGGAAACTAAAATTTACTATAACTATATAGGATAGAGCCTTGATTAGCTTAAAGATCTCTGGGTGTCTCACCAATGTAACCAAGAAAATAGAAAAAATGAGACCTACCTTGGGAGCACAATAACAGCTCATGAAAAAACTTCCCTGCTGGTGTCAGAGTAGTTCAGGATCTCTTTATCACAGACATCTGAAATACAAAGATTTAGAGAGAAATTATGGCTCCAATGAAGTCCATCTTTATTTTTTTTTTTTTTTGACATCTTATTTTGGTTATAGCATAACTTATGGAACATCTGTGTATAAAACTAACTTCAGAAAATGGTATATAATTTTCTCTTTTTCTGTTCTGCAATGTCTTTATAATTGTATTTACAATTAGCATGACAGAATGTTCTTGTTTGCATCCCTGGTTTAGTAAAGGAGCTATTTCTTTTTCCTTTCAAGCTTGTGAATCTGTTAGCTGTGTGTCAGTTTTGTAAACTTGACAGATGTGTTCAGTTAAGGGAGGAGATCAAAGGGAAAACTGGTGGATCTCAAAGTTTTGGCTGTGACAGGATGAAACCATCACAGAGGACTGTGCTGACAAGTGTTGCTGCTAGGGCACAGCAAGAGGCAGCTGCTTGCTTAGGGATAGGGAGCCAGGACCTGGGGGGGAGCCCTGTGATAGCTGTGCTCTCACAAACAGGGTCTGTGATATTTTATTTAATATCCATATTTTTGTGGGAACCAGTATCCATAGATGATTTTTCCAGTAGGCAAAAGTGTAATTAGCTCAACTGTATTTTAAACACAATAAAGAGAAGAGATATAAATAGCATTTCAGCAATGTTCTCACAGCATCCCCAGGGTCTGAGCATGGCAGGCAGGACACAGTGCTGGTGAGAGAGCCTGTCATCATCGCTAGACATGGCAGTGAACCAAGTCCAGATAAATTCCTGTCAGGAGCAGTTGGTGATGGGACAAGAGACAGGACCAGCCAAAGGTCCATACCTAAGCTAAGCCCCGTACAGGGCTTGTGGGAGCTCCCAGGTGAGGCTGGTCAAAGAGCCCATTAGTGCTCATCAGTGAAATCAGGCCCCACAAAGAGCTATTTGCTTTTAATTCTTTCCTCCAGTTTCTTTCTTCCTTTGTTTTTCTACCGCTGCCAACCTAACAAGGTGAACACAGGTTCACCTCACTCCTTTTGTGAATGGTATCTTGCTTACGCATCTATGAATAACACTTATAAACACTTAATAAAATGCTGAAAGCCTTCTTCACACTTAAGCGAAACCAATTAAATGCTCTACTGCATATGCTGAGTTCTCAAGTGGCTCCCTAAACAATGTTTTCTTAAACAGAGCCCCACCTGTCTGATTCTACCAATCAGCATCTAAGAGACCTTTTTTGCATTCATATCTTTGGACTTGTATGCATACAATTGTGAAAACAAAATGCTACTTTACTTGCACAGCCACACACCACAGAGGAAAATTTTGGATAGCACTGAAAAAAGAGGAAATTTTGTTCAGTGGAGATGGGATTTCTTACTTACTTTTTCACTGTTCTAAAAGGTTTATCCATGAAAGTCGCAGATGTGTTTGGAAAGACTGATCAACACCTCCCTTGGGAGCTGAAATAAATGCAGAACAGTAACAGAAACTTTTGCATTTCAAAGGAGGCTCTTGAGACCAAGTTGGTTGCAGAGAAATATAACAGGGATTCTTTCCTTATTCTTTTAACTAGACAAAATACAATGCTTTTGAGGTTAATTTCCCTCTTACTTATGCTCCGTGTATGTCAGTCAAATTTGCTCAGTTATTAACGATTCATTTGCTATTCTGTAACTTACTCTGTTAATTCATTGTACAACAAAGCATGCAGGGACTCTTCTTTCTGTGTTCAAATAAGGCATAAAACTTTATGCTAACCTCCACAAGTCATGCTGAACTTGTCAGGAGTATTTATCACATGACTTAAAAATGTATTAACAGAATTTTCAGTTAGTGATATTCTTCATGAGTTTTCTTTATTTGTTTTTTGGTGGTTTTTTTCCTGTTTTATCAGCATGTACTGATATGGCATTTGTGTTTCATATGGTTTACATTGCAGAGTTAGTCAAGTCAAAATAAAATTAGTAGAAGTTGGTCAGATATTTTCATTGATTTATCAATTCTAATGACAATATACTGAAAAGTTTTAAAGAATGTCACATAATCATAATGAAACAATCTTGCCTCAATACATGATAGTCCATTGTATTGGAAAGTGGCATAAAAATCAATTTAATGTTATCATCATATTATTAGAAACATCTTGAAAAGTAGATACTTATTTATTGGATTTATCAGTTGAAAAAACATAAATGAATATAATGTTCTTAGCTTGTGAACGTGAAAACAGAAAATTAGTTTTGTCTCAATAAAACCAATGTATACTACTGAAGTTGGACTAAAACCAAAATGTGAACTTTGCCACATATATATCACTAACTTTCAGTGGACTTTTTTGAAAATTAGGTCACTATATGAAGTATTAATGTAATACTTTCCAACATTTTCATGTATCTTAACCCCAATACTTCCATGCCTAAAGGTACATTCATAAATCATCAGTTTCTTGATTCTCCATTCTATTATTTAATTGAAGCTCAGATTGACCCCAGCACTTCTAAAATACAGGCTGTGTTTACTTGGATCTCTCTAGCTCAAAAGAAATCTTAAAACACGCATCCCAAACAGACAACATTGGTTTCATTTAGATAATTTAATATTTTGTTGTCACCAAATATTTAAATAATATTACTTTGATTTTGCCAGCATACCAACTGTTGAACAAAATACTGAGAAGCAGAATGTGCACACTAGCATTAGCATTTTTAATCCAAGCAGATTTAAGGCCAAAGAAGGGCATAAATATAATTGAAATCAAAATTGTTAATTTTTTCCTCCTCATTAAGGACTCTTTCTTGTTTCCTTATTGACTTACTCAGGTAAGTCAGTGCTATCTGTAAGAATATTTCTGGCATACAGAAATCTTACAAATGTATGTGGAGAACTAGTCACTGAAACTACTCTATGGAAACTAATAGAGAAGTGCAAAACATTGTTATCCAAACAAGAGAGTCAAAGAATTACAAATAAAATAAAACTATTATAGAAATGAAAACTCTTTATACACACAGGCTGACAAAAATACTGAATAACTTGTAACTGGGGAGAAAATATCAAAGATCCTTGTGAGACACCACTTTTAATAAAGGAGTCATTCACCCAAAGAAAATTTTGAACACATTAGATTGCTGTGCTTGAAATCATGTTTATACCTCTTGTCTTTATCATGCTTAAAATACAGTTGAGCTAATAACACTTTTTCCTACTGGAAAAATCATCTATGGATCTTCCTAAAATCATTTAGGGATACTGGTTCCCACAAAAACGTGGATATTAACTAAAATATCTTAATTTGTACATTTACTATTGACCTGGCTGTTATAATTCCATAACCCAGGTTTGTCCATTTCTGGTTTGTTTGTATGTTTGGCTTTTTCCAATCTAGAAATCTTCAGATGGTGAGAGAGGTGTTTGTTACAACAAACCCCCTTCAAACGGAATCAGAATTCTGTCCCAGCCCCTGCAGCAGTTCAGTCTAATTCTTTTAATCCCTGTCCAGCATTCAGAGTTGGGAAGGGAAAAGGCTGCTTCCATTGGCTCTATCTGGCAAACTGTCATCTTAATGGATGGGAATTCCAAGTCTTCTTCCACCCATGGCTATGCTTGAACTCATACTCCTCAGCACAACACTTAACAAGAGCACTCTTTAAAAACAAACTATTTGAATGAACTATCAAGCCTGTTCTTCAGGGTAATAGGTATTTACCTCATTAAAATGCTTAGAAAAAAATTTTTTAGGGTTTTCTGTGGTTATTAGTGCTTTGGTTTGGGTTTTTTCCCCTTTTTTTTTGCCCTCCATTAGTTATCAGTTTCCACCATCAAGAACAATTCTTGTTTTAAAGCAGTGGTAGAACTGAATTAAATTGTGGATCTATCATCCTCTCAAAATTTATCAATAAATCAAATTATTAATTTATCCCCATTCTAGCCCTCGAGTGGGGATTTCTCATGCAGAATTAATGTAAATGTCCAACTCAGTGGTGCTCAGAGGCTCTGCCATCCCTTTTGGGAAATGGCAACGTCCCCCAGAAGTTGGTCAAAAACATGACAGAATAGAGGATTTATGTTCTACATTTGGAAAACAGAGTGGAGAGGAATTTTTGATTAATATATTTCTGGCAGCCCAAACAAGAAGTTTGGCACTTGTTGAACTGAAATTGTGTTATTTGTGTAAAGTCTGGTAATATATGCATACTTCATTTATGTGTATTCTTAATAATTTGGGGAGTGTCATACATTATGAGAACAGAGAAAACTGTAGCTTAATATAAACATTGATTTAGAAGACAGAAAGAAGTGTTTTAAAAAGAACAAAAGAAAAAAAAACCAAAAAACTGGAAACAGGAAAAAAAAGGGTAGAAGACACAGCTGTAATGACCTATTTTCATTATATATATATAGGCGTATATATATATATATATATATATATAGATAGATATAGATATATATAGATATTATGCTATTTGTCTAAAGCTCACACTTTGCTAGTGAAGTGATAACTGAACTATAATTGGTTTTGTAATATGTACACCTCAACTGTAGGTAGCTGATCCATACTGGGAAGGAGGCTGCAATTGTAAATCAGATTCCAGTTTCCAGCTGCCAATAAATCAGATAATTTACAAGCATTTAAGCTTCAGATTTTTATTTTACACGTGTACATGACCGCATTCCATTTTTAGATCATTCAGTAGATCATTAGCAAGTGAATTTAGGGGTGATAATGGAGCTCCATAAAACAAACATTTACACTAATTTAAATGACATTAAAGCATTTTTATTCATCCCATTTGCCATAGCTTTTGTTTTACAAATTTCCTCTGTGCATTTGCATTCCTAAGATTAATAAAATTAATATATTTTGAAAATTACAGTGTCCCTATAATTACCTTGGATAGAAATTCAACACATTTCATTGCCTTCATTAAGCCTGTAGATATATGTGGCTCAGAAGATTAGTCATTAAGTGGTTAATGGAGAGTTTACTCTACTTTTCCAGGCTGCCTTCAAATTTTTTTTTTACCAACCCCTCATAGTTTCTTCAAGCAGTTGTAGTGTTTGCATACTGATATATCCCTTCTTCCCTGGCTGAAGGAATCACCTACATGGAGTTTCAGAAAACTCACAGTCTTATCAATCAGCATCGAATTGCACAGAAATTCATTTATTTCACTGAAAATCTTCCTTTCTAATTAGATATTGCTGCCTATAGTAACCAAAGCTGCAAACCTGTATTGTGGCTATTAACAGTCAATGAAGTGCAAGAACGCTTCTATTCCCTACAGTATTAAGATAAAAGGTATGTAGATTAAATAAAGATTCAATCTAGATTCCTAGCAGGTAGCCCACAAGTTCTGAAGTTTACCAGCAATTTTGAGAAAAGGGGTGTCGTGTGTTTTTGGGAAGCCAGAAACAGGTAAAAGAGCAAATTGTAAATTTTTCTTGTGCTCTTCCCTCAAACCAGGGATTCCAAAAAATTGCACATCACTCCAGTAAGTCATATGACATAACAAGATTCACCAGGTTTCTGCTTCACACTCTGATGACCAAATCCAAATTTTTCCTACTCAGTTGTTTTGAAGACAACTAAATAAAAATCTCTCCAAAGCAGAGAATGATATCAGACAAATACTGGTTTAGTTAGAGGAAATCTACCTATACATCCAGCGCCTTCAATTTGTTGGTACAACCAAGAAGGGCAGGGCTCAGACAGTTCTAAGTGATTTCAAATGCCCTGCAAAATCATATTTTTTAGATCTCTGGTTAGCTATCAATTAAAAATGCCCCGCCCAGGTCACTGGCAGATCAATAAAGCATGCAAAGGGTCAAGCATTTTGAATGGAATAAGGCTTTGCTTTTGTTTTGACAGTCAAGATCCAAAACTATTGAAGCTTTAGAATTTCATCAAATGCAAATTTTCAGCTTTGGTACACAGAAGGTTAACATTGTACGTCCTAGCCCTGGAGTGATATATGAAAATACACAGTCAGTGATTTCAGGAAAACCCATCTAAGCCCTACATGTACATTTTTCACTTCACTAACCACTCTGGTGGTAGCCAGTAGATCTAATTTCATCAAGCCTGTGCTCTTGACAGCAGTCACATCAAATTAAAGAATCTTCCAGACTTAGCTGGCACCTTCATCTAAGCCTTTATATCAAATAATATGCCTGTTGCCTTCATCATGCAATCCTTAATTATGTGAAAATCAGCAGACTGCTGCTTGTGCCAGCAAAGAAAATGAGGAAAGAATGGTGTTCTTTCCAATGCACATGGCTGGACACCCTTCAGAGACATCTGATTTGATTGGCAGCACCAATATTCTGCTGATGTTCTTTTTTATATCTATAACTTAAGGTCTTTTTCCTAAAGAATTAGCTTATGCATGCACATATTAAAACCAGCTTTTTTTTTTTTTTTTCTTGGTGACAGAGATTCTGCAAATTTTAGCTCTGTTTTTTAGAGATGCTACTTGGTGGATAAGTATGATGTGCCCCAGGCCGAGTATATTTTGCTAAAAAAAAAAAAAAAAAGATTAGGAGGATGGGTGAATATTGTTTATTACAGAAGCATGCAGTGCATAAATCTCATGAGAGACTCACAAAACACCTTATGCAATCCCAAACAAAGATGTCCTCATTTTTTGAAGTCAAATACAAACCCCAAAGGGGATCAAGGTCAACACAGCAAATTAGGTGATCCATCAACAATCTAATTACATTCCATTGACCCAGAAAAAAATCCAGAAGCATCACAGACACCTCTGGATGCTGGAACGTATCCATCAATTGCTGGCCTCTGGGCCTTGTCATATCCTGACATCTCCACTGCTAAAACCATCCCTAGGACTCTTTGCATTTCTACAACCTGACCATTTAGGCTGGATGCCAGTACCATGCTGTTCCATGCTATATTCCAGCAGAAAGCATCATAAAAGGGATTTTGTTTTTTCTAACATCCTTCCTCTCATTACCAATGCAAAATATTTTAAAATAAGCTTATTTGGAAATCACATTCTGACATTTGCCGAGCATTTCAGGAAACCTGGCCAGAGGGAATGTCTGACGACTCCTGTCTGCCTTATAAAAGAACCTCTTTATAAAAGAGCCAAACCCCAGTAACTTCACCAAGAAGGATAATAATTCTAAATATTTTTTCAAAATGGAAAAAAAAACCCCTATGCATAGACCAATTAGCAGATATAGACAGATTGTTTATATCAGACATTTAATAGATCCTGGTTTTTTTAGTTACCTGTTATCTCAGTTGGACTGGGATCTGTTATATGTGCCCAATATGTTATCAATTACCAAAAAAAAGTAATCAAATTCATGCTTTATGAATGTTTATTGCTAATGGCTCAGCATAACTGCTCTTTTCAATGATGTCCACTGGTGCACTGAGGACAGCTGAAAAAGCAAATGAGAAAACTACACTGGAAAAATAAAAAGACACTACTATAAAGATTATCTGTTTCTCACAGTCTGAAGACATTTCAGAGGGAGAGAAGCACACAGTGTTATTGGCAAGAAATTAATATTAAAATATAAAATAAAAGGTACTTTATGTCAAGTCTCAGGACTGTGAAATACCGTGAGTGTGAACTGTAAAAAGCATTCAATTGTTGCAACTGTATTGAACTGTACACTGTGCATTTCTTTTTGTTTATTGCCTCATGACACAAATATTCCCTTTTTCCAAATCTCAGCCACATGCAGGAAAATATATTTGTGCTGCAATCTAAATGGACTAATAAAAAACAACATTCAGCCATTTGGAACTGAAATATTCATGAGATACTCAGGGAACAATGAAACTGAAGTGCTTCAGCTATCCTCAAGGAGCAAGAGTCAAGAACACACAGGAGTAACTAGAAAGTGTCCTACTGTGCCTTCAAACTTTGCTCTTTCTTTTTCTTCTGCCTTTTAGTCTTATTTCAAATCAAGCAAGCTCATTCCCATTTAGTAGATACCACTTCTGGCTACCCAGGTGGCTCACATCCATTTATTTAAATTTTAGCCTGTGTTAAATCACTATGAAAGCAAAATAAGAGACTACTCTGCCTACCTGAGTGAACTCCCCTTGCCACACTACAGTCCTACAGCCAGAGGAGGTATTTATGTCTGTGCATTTTCACCTGAGTCCAAATAAATACCAAAATTAATTTTAAAAAATTCATAAAATTGAATCCTCAATCTCAGGAAAAACTGCATATTCCTTGCTTGTTGGAATTAAATGCTACAACTGCTGAGAGCAAGCTCTAGCTCAAGCTTCTTGAGACATTTGTATTAGCTGACCATTTCCTCCTTCAACAAAACATAGAACCAAACAAGAAAAACAGTTTCCTAATTAAAATTGTGAGCAGCAAAACTAAATTCTCTTACACTGTTATTTAGAAATCTGGGTCAGTGCTGTTCTTGCCAGGAATTGAATGGGTCCAGAAATAATGTGCAGTGGGGCCAGCTATTTTAAACTACTACACCTTTATGAGTGACATCCACAGCAAGAGAGGATATTACCTGTGCCTCTTCACTAGCTGCTGGTCTGGGCAAGCAGAAGGGAAATTCACATGATTCTGCTTATAATTCTTTATTCTTAGCATCTATGTAGCTATCTGTAATGTCAAATATAACTGTCACATACCCCTTCTTTTTAATAAATGCCCATTTTCAGAAAAGAAGTTTGAGCATTCCAGCAATAGCACAGAAAAGGTCTCTGCTTCTCCCATTTCACAGATGTATTCCGTTAACCCATACTTTTTCTCTCAGCCTTACACACAGCAAGACAACTAAAACCCAAATAAAAAACAAAACAGGTAATCAGCCTGCTAAATCTGGAAGTAAGAAATATTTTAGAGAACTTTTAAAGGCATTTTTTATCTATTCTGACCGTTCAGATGATGTTCAAACTGCCAGCATTGCCTTTAATGTCTACGCTACAACTTCCCCTCCCTTTTGGTGTAACAGCCAGCATTGCCTACACACAAATTTTCTTTACACATCTTGTAGGGCCAAAGGCTGCTCTGGCTGCAGCCAGCCTCCTCTGTTCCAGCTCCCCAAAGCTGTTTGTCAGCAGCTTTCTGCACCACCTCTCTGCATAACCATCCCAAGTCTAAATTCAACTGTTCTTTTTCTGAATACAAAAAAAATAAATAGTCTTGGGGGGAAAAACTAGGCAAGCTTTACCTCTAGAAAAACAATTTTTCTCTTGACTTGTTAAATGACAATTTTGACATGTTCTTTAATGCTGATGACCATTTTTTGCCATTTTTTGCTACATCTCTTTCCAATTTCCTACAGCTTTCAAATCTTAAATAATTTTCACATAGTATGTTCTGTTGGGAGGAGTCCCATGGGTGTAGGATACAAATACTGAGAGAAACTGAAGAACTAAACAGTAGCTTCCCTAGATTTATGCACAACTTGCTTTTGTATCAAGCTGTCCAGTGCTAACAGCAGTATAGTAAACACAGGATCTTAACAATTTTCCACCAAATAAGCCCCAGTAAATTCACCCCACACTTCACCCTCCATTTTCACAGCCTTGATCATGAGCTCTTAAACGTCTTTAGGGGCCATCCAAATTTCCAGATTACAAGCTTTAGGATAGTTTTTGGCTGGTACAGGGCTCCACTCTGGCTCTTTTGCTAGATTCATATTGTGTATTTTGCTAGATTTATACTGTGTATTTTTGTCCCTCTGGGATACCGAGTGTTTCACAGACATAAGAATGTGACATCCTCTCCACTGAATTTTGGCTTCAAAGTTAAGCATGCAATACTTTTTGTTCCCACTTTGACAAGTGTTTGAGGGATGATATGAGAGAAAAGTTATCATCTCTTTACCTTTTAGTCATAAAAAACCTTTATGTGTGTTTAGCATCTTCATTAACATAAGCAGTAACAAGAGTTTGCTTTTGTTTTTTAGGAAAACATTTTCTGGAAAATAGTTTAAAAATGAAGAGGACTTGAAGTTGTCATATAGCAAAAAAACCCCCCAAAGAACAATATAAACAAGTTTTTAATTGTGTTTTCTGAAGGCATTGTATGTAACAGAAAAGTAATATATATTATTTCATCTTTGTAATGACAAAGACCATTAGTTTTGTCTATTGAAATTATTAATTTGTATTCCTGTTTGATTCCAAATGTGACAAATAATTATTGTGTTTCCATGCCTATTAACAGAATTCTGAATACAGGTCAGTTAAGTCTCCTCAACTATGTTGTTACTATTAACAAACACAAGTATTCATATTAGAATTTTTATATAAGGAATGGCATAACTGAAACAAGATATATAATTTAAGTGTATACTTTAAAAAAACTTATAATTTATTTGAACTATGTAGAAACTGACAAAACAGCATTTATTCATAAAAAGACTGTAAAAAGGAACAAATAAATGAGAGAAAATTAAACTAAAATATATACTATACTTCCAAAAACTTTGATAATAATGCTTATCATCCTCTAAAATATCAAGTTCTGAATTTCTGTTCTGCAATATCATTTTTTAGTTCATTGTTTTGGTTGAAGAGCTGCTCAAAGCACTGGATCTCAATGCATAAACCTCTTGCTATGAAGAAACAAATGACCAATTATTTTCTTAACTTCCCCTTTGAAGAACTTCCAGCCAGCAGTAGTTTTATTAAGCATTTATCTATTGAGGTATTTGAGCTCTAGATTTGAATCTGTACTATAGATGACACCTAAGGTATCTTCTTGGTATTTTACTAAAAAGAAAGTCTGTTCTTCACAACATGTGTGGAATAGCAAAACACCTGTTCTGCATGGAAGATCTACTTTTTTCTGCCTCATAATGGCAAATCAATTAAACCTTGATTAATGTTTGGCTCAGTGTCACATAAATTTGTCTAAGAGCTGATGCTCCACAAGTTAAGATGGCTGGATGCCAACTCTCTTAAAACACTGCACTCAGTGCATCCTGTGCATCTCTTTTGAAACACAGGTTTGCTTCCTCTAGCTGCCAAAAATTGCTAACATGAAGAATGAAGACCTAGAAATACCCATCCTGTGTCTTTTGTTTGCTATCAAACATAGCTAAAAATTCAACCAGAAATATTATCAAAGTGCAAATTACAAGTTTCAATAATATACTTTAGAGTTTACACTCCACTTGCTACTCCTTTTGTTTGTGTGACAGCATAAAGAACACTAAACAAACTGGAAGATTGATAAAGCTGTCAGATTCTTTCAAAATAATAATTCTTGATACATCTCAAATACTTTGATTAAAAATTCCATAAGTTTGAGTCATTCAGATCAATTGTCTGACTTAAGTAATCTCTACAAGCAATCTATCTTCATACTCAGGCAAAGAATGGCTAATGCCATGCTGAGCTTCCTTTCAAGAAAGTAATAAACTGACTTCTGATTATTTGGTAATGCCAACCAGAAAGAGTGTAATCATATAAAAATGTGGTTCTAAATAATTTGCATGAGTCCCAGACACACAGGGGCAGACAGCGTGCAAGAAATGCAGAAAAAGACAATAAACTACAGTACACAACAAATTACATGTCAAGAATTCAAATGTCCTCTTGATAATATTGTGATAAGTAATCCTTCTTAACATGGACAAAGTATGTACAACACCTTTAAATGTACACCTTCCATGTTATGATCACAACAAATGTGGAGAAGCATCTCATATATTTAACTGACAATGGCTGCAGAAACATGTCCAAAAGTTCACTGATGTAGAAAAAGCATTTCTATAATTATCAAGTCATTAAAAAGAAGCTAAAAATAGCCAGCAATAAATACACAGCCAATTTATGACATTTTAAAAAAGCCAAACAACCCAAACTAATTGACAAGGAGTCATTAGTATCACTTTTGACGTATTTAATCAATATTGATTGTAGAGTTTAACAATACCCGTTGTGGTCAATAGCTCCACCCTGTGCTCTATAGGAACATGAAGCTCAGTATTTGAGGCATTGTGTATTATTCAGTATTTATGATGAAGCCACCTGTGTCACCTCTATCATTTAGCACTGGGCAAGATCAAGTTGCATACAAATGCAAACTGTAATTAAAATGACAAGTCAAGCTAACACTTGCACAATGGCAGGTATCTACAAAGTGACCAGATGTCTCAATTATTTCAGATTACTTTTCTCAAAATGTCTAAGAATTTTCATCAGTGTCCACATTTAGATTCTAATTAGATATGCAGCAGGCAATTAGACATTTATTTCAAATGCTGTAAGGATTGTTTGCTGGCTCTCTCTTCTCAAAAAGCCAAAATAGCTGACAATGGCTAATGACTACATATTTCATGTGAAAAAGGATATGCAGACATAATTACTGCTGCAATCTCATCAGAGCAGCCAAGTCTAATTAAGTGTCAAACTAGAGTTGCAGAAGGGTTGTGAAACTTTCCCTCAAAAATGACAACTCAGCTGTGGTGGCACATAGACAATAAAACAACCTCAAGAGTGAGAGAAACATGAATTTTATGTAGGTTTGTAAGTAATGTTATGGAAAAGACCCTATTATTTCACACTATTCATAATATATTATTGACAATAAAACAAAATTGCAAGATGCAACCTGTAGCCAAGAAAGAAAATGCATTGTACTACTCCCCCTTTCATCAACAAGTCCTTAAAGCTGTTAATAACTTTTTTAATTGTTATTCTCTCCAAATCAACATAGGAGGCTCTCATAAGCCTTATCTCTCTTCCACTTCTAATGATTTACATTTTTAATTAATATTATGTCCTAATAATGAGTGTTAATTATTATTGAATTGATCCTTAAAACATGAATGTTCTGTATTCTCTTTGTAGGCACCAAAAAAACATGTAAGAGACAGCAGTGTATTAGATATTCAGAAACAAAGATAGGAAGTAAATAATATTATTGAGCTGTAAACGTGCTAGTTTTTAAATAGCTTTCCTCTGTGGTATTTTTAGGGTCCCCTGACAAAGGGAGAAAATGAATGAATCTGAGTCCATGGTCTTAGAAGGCTATTATATTATATTTATAATATATGCTGTACTAAACTAAAGAATACAGAAAGGATACAGATAAAAGGCTAAAAGATAATGAAAAACTTGTGACTTTCTCCAGAGCCCTGACACAGCTGGACAGTGATTGGTCATCAAATACCAACAATTCACATGAAACCAATGAAACAATCACCTGTGGGTAAACAATCTCCAACCACATTCCAAAGCAGCAAAACACAGGAGAAGCAAATGAGATAATATTGTTTTCCTTTTTCTCTGAGGCTTCTCAGCTTCCTAGGAGAGAAATCCTGGCCAAGGGATTTTTCCAGAAAATATGATGGCGACATTCCTCCTTCTATGTTGCTCTCAGACAGAGCTTTGAATTTCATATAAAAATCTAGACAGAGTTGAAAGACCTGTTTTACCTAGCCTTAGTGTGTACTGTGTAAAGTCTGATTCTCAAGAACAGAAGATGTAAAGATGACACATTTTGTATTCTGTTTATCATACTGCACATATATGCGGACATTCCTCATAAGTTCTTCTTTAATGCAGAAATTATTTACTTCATTTGAAAAACATCCCCTAGCAATAAAAGAAATCAGTATGGTTCTAGCACATCCCATTATTTCTAGAAGTGGCTGCCCATCTCAAGTTAGATGGATTAGATGAATTCTTATTTTACTTCTTCCACAAAGCTCTGTCATTTTCATGATATTTGTATTGAATAATACAGATTCTGATTCTTTTTAAAAATTTAATTGTGTTTCAAGTCAATTCCTGCTATACTACTTATCGTCTAGAGCAACACAGCTATGCTAATGATTGCTGTGGTAACAATACAGAATTTGCTCAGATTTTACTATTAGGAGACACTAAACTCTTCATGTGTGGCATACTAATCTTGCTCTAATTTTTCATCCGTCTCTTTTGAACCTTCCTCCCTTCCTCACCCGAAATAAGCTGACAATCTCATACCATTGGATATCATTACAGTTCCCAGAACTGTTCAGTATATATTTTATCTTGCTCAAAGAATCCTCCTAATAATATTAATATGTACATGGAATATCTTAAACTGATTGTCAGCCAGTCACCTTTTTCTCAGTCAAGACAGCTATTTAGTATTTTAATATCTTCTACTAAAAATGCAAGAAAGAATGCAGGAGTTTAACATCCCCTCTAGCCCAACCACAGATCTGATTTTCCTTACTATTCACAAGCAAAGATGTCTATGCTGTGTTCTAATCAAACAACGTTCAGCCAAAGGGATTAAATATCAGGCTTACTTAAAGATATTACAAATAAATCTTGGTGTTTTCAGTAAGGTTGTTTTGGGTTTGTTTCTTTGTTTTGGAAGGGTTCTCATTTTGGATTAGTTTTGTGATCTTTTGATTTTTTCACGCCATCACTTTGAAAGGGAAGACATGACAGAATCTCTGACACAATGCAGCCCTCTCCTACAGGTGATTTGAATGCAGGTATTTGAGATTTGTACTTTTCACATAATAACTTTACTGCCCTCCTAAAATACTCCTTACCTGCAAAAGCGCATAGGCTGTAAAACTATTTTATCTTTTCCCTATTAAAAATCCATGAAAATCACTTTGACTTTTTTATTCAAAACAGCTCATTCAAAGTACAGTCAGTGCTACAGAGTATTGAAAACAATCTTTCATCACAGAGTCTGACTTGAAGAATCAATGTATGCATCCTGCAATAGCCTGATTATCTGCTGAGATAAGGGCATGCATCAACTCATCCTCTCCTCTCTTACTGAAAATGGCATCACTGCGCTTGAGCTGAACTGCCAAGCAGGGCAGCCAGATGTGTAAGCCAGATGATGCCCCAAAATCTCATATCAGCAAAGAGAGAGATTGAGTGAAGGACTTAAAAAGAGAGGAATGCAAGGTGAGGCAATAACGCAATGTTCATGCACTTGCATTGAGTGAATCCATTTGCTTTCCTCAAAGTTTTATTTCAAAAATGGAAGTGGGAACAGATTTTGAGAAAACTTCAGCAGAGGATGTGTAATTCCTGATGGGTTTGTAATATGCACTACTTCACAGAAAAAGACAGTTAGTTACCACTGAAATTAAACAATATCCAATAAAAGCCAAAGAAAACATCTCTAAGCATAAATGCTGTTTATATCCTACATTTCCTTCATTATGGCTTCTCTTTTCCTTATACAAGTTGTACTTTACTATTGATGCCATTCATTTAATTTCGGGATATCACTCACATGAGTAGACAAAATTCTAGGAGCTCTGAAGAATATTAGAACATACTCATATTCACATATGAGAGCAGAACTTGTCTGTAAAATTGCAAAACTGCAGCAAAAAATTTACTGTCTAAATGTTTGGGTTCTTTTTTGGGGGTTTTTTTGAGACTTTTGTCTCAATGGAGCTTTGTCCATTCAAGCAATCCTAAAATGCTGGCCACAGTAATACTGTGAAATACCACTGTGAAATAAAAATAAATTGGAAAGAAAATAAGCTACTGAAGTGACACTCATATTTCAGAGGCATTGTCTTTGAGAATGAGAAATAAATTTTGAGAATTTTCCAGTCGTTTAAAAACTCCGGTGATCTAAAAATAAAAAAATATCCCAGGTAACTATATGTCTCTATTATCATAAAAATAAATCTATACATTTTCTATGCTATTTATGTAATATCATTTGCAGAATAACACAGGTAAGGCATGAAATTCACTTGCAGAAGGGCCTTGTAAAAGGACCTTAAAAAAACCAGAGGACTAATGTTTCTCATTGACTCTGTATATGAGACATAAAGGTTTAAAATATATTACTATAAAAGTCTTGCTAGAGTGAAATTTTAATACTGTCATATTTTGTAATTGTTCCTTATATTTGGTGCAACACTCAGCACTCTTAAATATCGCAGATATTTAAGAAGAACAAAATCCAAAACCTTGAAGACCTTTTTCCCATAATAGATTGAATCTCCAGTTTTAAATTCGTATTTTAGAGGTTTTAAATAAAAAAATACAAAACTCAGATATAGCTATGTTGTTGCAAAGACCAAAAGTCATCTCTGTAAGAATCCTATTTTGAGCAATGCATACTGGAATTGAGTTAAATATTAACACACTACTAATATCCCAGAGTCAAAATTATTATCTGTAATATTTTATGCAGGATTGTTAAGCAGAAGAATTAACTAAATTGCAGCCAGAAGATGGCCTTTTCAAATAATGTTAAAGCATGAAAGACTACAAGAAAAAAGAGGAAAGATACTGAACATAAACATTTTGTACCACATGGTGAGCAGAAATTCGCTGCATCTTTAAAAAGCAATAATGTTTAATATGAGAAGCAGACAGCCTCAGAGCCTGTTTTCCTCTTATGTTTTCTTCACTGGTTTTTCATCCATATTTTTTTAACATCTAGGAACCTCTAATTTAAAAATTCCATGCATTTTTTTAAGAAATAATGTACTTTTTTAAAAAACAAATTTAGGTTCTTATTATGTCTGTCAAATACTGTCAGACAAATTTAGCTCACAAAGCACGAGAGGCCTGGGCTGATGGTTGTACAAATTTGGACCACAAATTTCAAAAATTTAGATCAAAAATCCACTTTCTCCTAATGATCTACTTACAGCATACAAATGTCTCAAATCAAAAGAGATTAATCTGGGGGCTTGTGAGGGCATCAAGTCTCTGCAAATGTATTAAAAGTTTTGCTCCAATAACATGATACATTAGATGATAAAGTTTTCATCTTCCTTCAAACACAGTCTTGCACCTGTAGAGAAACTTCTCCAAATCCAAAATCAGTAAACAAATATTTACTGAAATAAACTTATTCTTAAGGGTTCACTGATAGAGTTCTATTTGGAGTGTCTCTTCCAGAGAGAGGATTGCTTCATTTTTATCCTACCTGAACACAGAGAAAGGCAATTATTCATGAAGGAAGGAATACCAGTGTGACCGATTTTATTACAAAAAGAATTAAAATAGATCAAAGCCTATCCTACTGATGAAAACCAGGCTTGCTAGATGTATTTTATCATCTTGAAAAAGATGGGGTTTTCCAATTTCATGAAGTTATGGCCAGGTGCAACAAACGATATAAATCCAAAATACCTTGATTTAAAAAAATAGAAAACAGCAAAAAAAGCTGAAGTCTCTGCTTGTCTGGTAGTATCTGGTGACATATCAACTGAGTAAGAAATGTGTACATCTGAGAGGTCTGAGATCAGAAGAATGAAGGGGATTTAAAGGGAATTATTAAAAATTTGTAACATTTATATTGCTGTGAGGAAACATAACTCAACCTTTGAAAGCATCTCAGTATTTGGCGAAAGCCAGAGCCTGAAATAAAGCAATACATTCTCTTCTGTCATTCGGTGCCTCTAATTATCAAGCTTCAACCCACTTCTCAGAGGAGTAAGAAACATGAAAGACAGCTTTGTGAATGACTGATTAACATGGAAAAGATCATTTCTCCAAGATTATATTGTATTCCTAACAAGACCAAAAGTGTGCACTAAATTATTATTATGATAATTAACTTTGGCAGACTTTGTCTTATTGTTAAAAAGCAGTAATAAGGTACCTTAAGAGGCAGAATAATTGCACTTAACTGCTGTAATTAGTAAGTTAATTCTCAGGTAAAAATGATTCATAACACAGGAATTATGCAACTGCTGCCATTTAAATTCTTAGTGCAATGCCTTCATATAATGTAAATCAAGCATTGTTAGTATTTCTGAACCTTTACTTCAATAAGGTAAAAAAAAATCAGTTCAGGAAGGAGAAAATTTGATTTCTACATGAATGGACTGGAATGTTGAAACTGAATACCAAAATATGCATATATAATCCAAATGAGGGGGAAAAAAAGAAAAAAGAGCAGAGTTTAATATTTGTACACACAACATTTGTGATATTAGTTTGTTCTTTTTCCACTAGATGCTATTCTAAAACCTTTTTTCACTTTCATTAGTTTCTGTATTTCACAGCAGGATCCAAAAAAAGCCCCAGAATTTCACAGAGAGATGTAATCCTCTCTTTTGCTTGTAGAGAATTTGTGCCAAAATTTGTGATTTCACATAATCTAAAGTGAATTTCTTTAATTGCCTTTGAGATATATTTTTTTGGACTGATATATTTTTTTTGCTTTTTCTGGGTGATGATCAGAAAACCAAAAGATTAGTGATTTCAGTCCTGTTTCATAATAAACTCTTCATCAAAGTAATAAAAATATATTTAGTGCAAAACAATTCATTTTACTACCAATACTCCTAGATGACTCCTAAATGACAGAACACAGAGCTCAGAGCCCCATCCAACCTGCTTTGAACACCTCCAGTGATACTCTAATTTAGTTGTCAAGCCACTTCTACAGCTGGACATAGGCAGCTTCCAAAACAAATATTGAATTACCTCTGAGCCATAGGTACAGAATTTAAATCATGGGTGTAAAAAAAAAAGGTGGTGTATTATTTTCCTGGAACACTTGGTGTGTGTGTAAACCATAATACAATAATCATCTGTATTCATTCAGGTGTTCCAAGCTTACTGTCCTCATTATAACATTAGCACTTAATTACAACATGTTTCATCTCAGACAACATTTGTACAAGTTTGCTAAAAACTTGCATTACTGGGCATCAGCCATACAGAGAAGAAAATGACAGTATTGTGCAGATATAAGACAAAAGCTTGATTATCAAAGGAATCAGATTGTGTCTTCTGCTCCTCTGCCTCAGCTGAAAGGCCAATTTTCTCAATGGCCTGATGTTCCCCTTTCTAATATTTGTCATCAATTTTCTCAGTGGCCTGATGTTGCTCTTTCTAATATTTGTCATCTACAACCCACTTGTGTTATTTTTATAACTGAATTCCCCAGTTAAGCCTCTGACTCTTCAAGAACAAAATCTCAACATGTACACCAGGAGATTAATACTTCATTCAATTCCTATTTACAGGACCAGACAAGGAGGTTCCACACTAGTGTCTCAGCACTCCTTTTGCCTTTAAAAGGAACAGTTAAAATCTCAGTGTCCAACCCTACAAAAAGCTAGCTTCCAAATCTTGGTGATCCTACCTGAACCTATCACTGATAAGCAGAGTTACTCATATGATAATTCCTTTTATTTAAACTTTTTTTTTTTTTACCTCATTGAACATCCTTAAGAATCAATAAATACTTTGAGAGATAAAATAAACCAACTGTTACATGATAAATGAAGCAGGTCCTTACAACCATGATAAAAGTTTAAAAGCCATAAAGGGTTTTCTACAGGTGCTAATTTTACTACTTGAATGAAATTAATAAGTCTCTCCATAAAACAGCAGGAGATCCTTAGATTACATGAGTAATCAGCAAGAAAATTTATTGTGGATTCATGAAGCACTAAGTGTTTGTGTAATGTATGCAAAAGTGGTACTTTATTCTCTGCAGTGAACAATTCTGACTCCTTATAATAGAAAAATATTTAATAGCCTGAAAACTCTTGAGGCATAGTTTTAAAAAGTTGTTCAACTGTGATTAATACAACTCATGACAAACTAGTAATGAAAGGTCTGCCTTATTTTACTATTCAGTAGAAGCCGCTATTAAAAGAACTACTTGAGGTTAAACAATGGATACAGAGACAACTGAAAGTCCAAAGAATCTTACAAGGAATGTAAGAGTTAGGAGAGTGAGACTCACAAAGTGGATAGTGCATTAATCTGAACAGCTGAACTAATTCTTCACCTTGGCTGCTGAATGGATAATGTATTTATTTACATGACTGCTTGTTCCTGCAAACTTCATGTTCTGCGAACCATTTCAGATGGAGAAATTCCTCTAGTCCCATAGAGGAAATTATGTCACATTTGTGTTATCAAATTCTCAGTAAATTAGCCCTCCAAGGAAGCATATAGCCAAGCCTTAATGATTTTTTCAAAAATCTTTTATTACAATATACCATGGAATCATGAGTTTATGTTCAATACTTTGCATTTAATACTTATTGATTGCTGCAATTAATTGCCTTTGGTTTGTAGCTTGGGGCTTAATTAAGTGGACTAAAAGTGTCGATATACTGAGGCTGCTCAACTGACTGACAAATGAAACTAAATAATGCTCTACCATGACTAGTTATTAATGTTCTATCAATGAAACAAGCAAGGGGAATGCATGGGTCAGGGAAGTAGTAATAATGATAAAATACAGAGCCTTTAATGTTTAGATTAGCTGCTCAGCACAGATTAACAGTAGCCAAAATGACTTCAATCTAAGGACCCTAATTAATTCTTGTTGCATTATGTATTATGTGAAATGAGATTACTGATAACAGTACAGTGCTGAAAGACACCTCGTGGCCTGTACAGAGGTGAGCAAACTCTGCCCAGCTTTAGAACTGGTTCAAAGGCACATGGCTGGGTTGGTACACTGGTAAAACAAAGTAAACACATGCTACAGACAATGCTAGCTGGAGTGTGAAAATGTGTTCCTCATGGCTTTTGAACTTAATCTGTGTCATATTCCACAGGTCTATAGTTTGGGCAATGGAAGCATACTGTATGGACACATACGGTTCAGAAGTGGGCCTTTATATCAAGTAATTTGGGGACTGATCTACACTGTGACCTTTGTAACTATTCACCCCTTTACAGCTCTCTAGCCCAATAATCTAAAGAGGTTCATTTCTGGATTTACCAAGTCGAAAATATAAAAAATAGTAAAAATATTTATTTTTAGAGCTATTTCCTCAGGAATATTATGTTAAAGCTTATGCAAAGAAAGACGCTGTGTTTGTTGAGGTCAATTGGTACATCTTCTTTGATAGCAACATAGCTTTGGGGAAGTGAGAAAACCTAGTCCAGAATATTAATTAAAATCCATTTTCCCTGCTTAAAATACAAGTTGCACATTAACAGGTGTTATCAATTCTAAATCAGTAACATCTTCTACCTGTTCTATGCATGTTTTTCTAGCCATCATTTAAAAGTCTGAGCACATACTGTTTCTAAGATCTAATTGGTTAACTTATTCTAAACCACAGATGTTCACAACTTGTTAATATTTAACTAAAGGCCTTAAAGTGAAACTTAATTTCTCAATATTGCAGGTTATCCATGGAGTTGCTGCCAATCTTTTTTGGGCATCAGTGTGATACTACACCATCTTTTCCCAGGCTTTCAAGGTTTTTCCATTTCCTGCATACTAGGCAATTTGTCATTTAGAGCTTCCTTTCAAACTTCCATGCCTTTGCCCTTATCAAAAGACAACATTCAGCTACAAAAGTCCCTAAGACACTTAATTTTGAAAAAGTGAATGGGCTTGGCTCTCAAAGTATCCTACTTTCACAGAATCATAGAAAGTGCTGAATTGGAAGGGACCCACAAAGATTGAGTCCAACTCCTGGCCCTGCACAGGACATCCCCAAGAGTCACATCATGAGCCTGAGAGCATTGTCCAAACATTGTCTAAACATTGTCCAAACTTCTTGAGCTCTGTCAGGTTGGTGCTGTGACCACTGCTTTGGGGAGCCTGTTCCAGTGCCCAAATACCCTCTGGCTGAAGAACCTTCTCCTGATATCCAACCTAAACCTTCCCTAGCACAACTTCATGCTATTCCCTCCAGTGTCACTGTAACCACAGAGCAGAAATCAGTGCCTGCCCCTCCTCTTCCCCTTATTGCATTTGTGGGGACCCTCGTGGCAGGAAGGAATGATGAATCTGACTCCATGTTCTCAGATGGCTAATTTATTATTTTATGATACTATACTATATTAAAGAGTGCTACACTCTACTATACTAAAGAATACAGAAAGGATACTTACAGATGGCTAAAAAGATAATGAAACTTGTGACTCTCTCCAGAGCCCTGACACAGCTTGACCCTGATTGGCCAATGAGTCAAAACAATTCACATGAAACAAATGAAACAATCACATGTTGGATAAACAATCTCCAACCACATTCCAAAGCAGCAAAACACAGGAGAAGCAAATGAGATAATATTGTTTTCCTTTTTCTCTGAGGCTTCTCAGCTTCCCAGGAGAAAAATCCTGGATGAAGGGATTTTTCAGAAAATATGAATGTGACATCCCCTCATGAGGAAGTTGTAACTGCAGTGAGTCCTCCCCTCAGCTCCCACTTCAAGTTGGACAGACGAAGTGCCCTCAGCCACTCCTCATATGGCTCAGAGTTTTACAAATCTTTTTTCCAAATCTTTTTTGTGACTCTTCCCTCCAAATATTTTACCATGCTGAATATCTGCTTTTTACTTTTCACCCTTTTTTCCCCTCCCTCTACACACCAACACACATGCACGTATCTACAAATGGATTTATACATCTACAGGTTTATATAATATTTATACATGTATAGGTTTTTATGGGTCTTATCTGGTGCAGATCTCCTGTAATATCTTCAGTCATGAAGATCTCCCTGTGGGGGCAAATCAGCCTCACTAACATTTCAGTTTACTGTTTAAGGACAAATAATAATCTTGTGTTCTGGACAAATAAAAGCCAACCATCTTCAATAATAAAGCATCATGCTTACATTGTATAACACCTATAAAAATGGGTTACAGAGAAAGATAAGGTTTAATAATTTGTGAAATGCTTGTATTTTGGAGGAATATTTATGGTTTTCATATTCTCTGCAAATATAAATACAAGACATGAATCATGCCCTTTAACATATTTCTCTGAGTTTTCTGGGACTAGATCAGGTGGAACATTTCATCAAAATCCTTGAAATCATGCAAACAAACATGAGCATCTGCATTTTAAATACTAACTGCTAAAGCACCATGAAAACCTCAATGCTGGCAGATTTGCTCTGACTCCTCTGGCAAAGCACGGGCTAGTATTCTTTTCCTTAAAAGCATTCTGCACAAGAGATGAATGTGAAATTCAGTTTTCATTGTTGACACACATATAGCAAAAAGCCTTACCATCATTAAATTTAATCCTGATAAAGAACACAGCAATTCCTAATCTACATTATTTATATATGATTTAAAGAGACTATTCAGTAGATCCAAGTTTAAATAATTATATCCACCCTTCATCTTTGAATCCTAATAATGTTATTTCAGCATCTCTGGAAGAGGAAGGAAGGAAGGAAGGAAGGAAGGAAGGAAGGAAGGAAGGAAGGAAGGAAGGCTGTTCCATGATAAATTATCCCATGAAATGACAAAGTCCAAAATATTTATGTAAAAGGAAGACGTGGCCAGCTGTCTGCATTTTCTGGCTTTGTAGACTACTCTCAAGTTTTCAGCAACGTCTGCACTAGGCAATGTGGAACTAGTGCAAGGATCCCAGCGCTTGAGTTCAGTCAGACTAGTAAATCTGGAAATGATATGCATACAGTGGTCTATCCAAAGCACTCACTATGAAAAAATGCATGGGATGATGACAGAAAGAGACTGCCAAATAGTATGCACAGTCCCTCTGAGGAAGATAAAGACTTTAAAAGCAACAATAACCACAAAAGTATGCAGACAAAATCTGAATGGTCACATAAAGTAAGATCTGGAACAGAATTTACAGCTTGGCAGAGTTGCAACTTCAGTTTGTTCCTTTCTACAGATAACAACATATTCCTTCATTCATATCTCATTCCCTGCACTTGTCTAAATGATGTGGTCAAACTAAAAACAGCACAAGCAGTAGAGAAAAGAAAACAAGCCTAAGGACTGAGGATTTTATAAGCAGCCTAAGATTCCAGTCTCCAAAATCCCCAAGGCAGCTTTGAAAATCTCAACCTAAATGTTTAGCTGAGTTCCTATCTGCTTTCCTTTCAAACTGCAAATCCCAGTTGTTCTCACAATTTCCTAATGCTCGCTGTGCTTATCCATGAAACATAAGCTGGGGTTAGGATGAAACCTTTGCCCTGCATTTTCTCCATGGATACAAACTGTCTGTCAATACACTACAGCACTGATACCATTCCCCTCACATTGCATTTACCAACATCTGCACTTCAGGATTTAGGAGGCTTCAGAAACCACCTATCTTAAGGATTTTCAGCAACGTAAAAAGCATTGTTGGTCGATTGCAAGTTTTTAATATGATGCAAAAGAATGTGAGGTGGTTGCAAACACGGAGTGCTGTGAAAAGGAAGTAGGCTTTCTAGATAAAAGTACTTAAGATTAATTTAACATGCACAGGATTTCCCAATTAAAACTTTCACATTAGCACTGCATTTTAAACAGTTAATCTCCTAACGAGACATCCCCAGCAATAAGAAGTGAATTGCAGGACCGAATAAGGCCCTGAGGCCTGCATCTGGAAAAGGCTGTGCTTTGTAAATGTTGGATTTATGCTGCTGCCACAAATTCTGCAATCAAAGAGCTCCACTGCCACCTACTGCCAAGACGTCTTTTCCCACCAGAAACCACGACTAAAAGTGAGAAACCCTCTCTGATTCTGCACAACATGCTAACCAAAGAAAATTAGGCACCTCAATTCTTCACACACACAAATTTTACACTTTTTTGTAAAACTCTAGTAGCTGGAAAGGCAAATTATTTCTTTTTTGTGTCTTTTTTTCATAATGTAATAAAAGCTGAACAATGTGGGAGAGTCCATGCAAAACACTGGTTTTCCCTCTCTTGTTCCCAGAAGTCATCTTGAATTCTGGCTGACCTGCAGGTCATCCCTCATTTTCTACTAGATGCTTTATTTTGCACATTCAGATTTTTTATAATATCCTCAAGGAAAAAGAAGAATTTAAAATATACATTCAACTTTCATTATCAGCTTAAAAATACAGTTCTGCATCTTAAAGGCTTTACAACCAGTCTTCTTTGGTTTTTATTCTCTGTGATGGTTAGGAAAGAAATAAACACATTCAAGATCTGGAAAACATTCCTGGTATACAATCTATTTTGAAATGCAATCTATAATGATATCCCCACTGACTCATCCAAAAGAGTTACACTGAGGTTGACTTCTTCCCTTCCCTGAGGGGCCAAAGACAACACCTCTGTGATGTGCCTGATCTCCAAGTGTCTGGATGTGAAGGAGTCCTGCACAGCATCTCACAGCACCACTGTGGAGACACTGCCTTAAATTGAAAATGAAGCTTTACTGTGGTTTCCTTTTGGGGTCTTTTTTGACAGCTAAATTGCAAATCAATTAACAATTTGAGAAGAGCTACTCTCTTGCCTTGTAGACAAAGTCACTGACAATTGCTTGTGAAATAAATTTTTGGAAATAGCAGAAAACAAAGGGAATTAATATTTCAGAGCACAATGAAAGATGCTTAACAAATAGTGAAGCAGGGAAGAGAGAACATCAGGATTAATGAATGTCAGCTGTGCTCTCTGTAAATTCTAGCCAACTTGAACCATGGATCTAGGATTCCAGATACAGTACTCCATAACTAGATGGTTTTTCTGCCCTTTGCCTTAATAGTATAAGCAAATACCTTTATAGGTGTATAGGTGATAGAATCCCCATCCTTGTGTTTACAGTTGTTTGGTAACATTGAAGCACAGCTTGACTCGAGCTGCTGCTAGGAAAATCACAGCATTACATATCATCTGCAAGCACCCTGGAGGGAAAAATATCTTCAATTCACTGTGGCAGTGGTGTCTCAGACTGAAGTTGTATGCACACACTCAAGAAATATGTCCTCTTCCTGCTTTACCATCAGAATAAGTACAAAACAAGCAAGATAGCTTAATTACATTTTTAAGACAACACTTTTTTTATTTTCTTCTTTTAGACAGGAGTTCCTGCAAGTACAGATGGGGTGAGATTCATTTGTTTAATATCTAGGGAATAAAACTCCAGACATCCTGACACTATCTCCTCTGCCTTCAGGCTTAGCAGTACTCCACATTTCAAGTACAAACTCAGCTACAAAATTTGTGTATCTCCATTCTGTATCTTTTTAGATACATAATATCTCACAGCACCAAAGGATTTCTAGGTTTAGGGCCTGGAAGAGAGCTGTTTCTTTTTAAAAGCATGAGTACAGCACAATAATCCTTGAGAAAGCATAAATTTTCACACATTTGCACTTGAAAAATGTCCTTTCACTTCTCATTTATCAAGAGAGTAGTTCTGAACAAATAATTCTGTTAGAAATTATATTTTATCTGTTGCCCTGAAATTAAAATCTTGTATTTATCTGTTCATTGTCTTATGTGCTTTAGGGTTTTTACTGCAAATACATTCCGAATTTTTTATCTCTTTTATAGAGCAGTGACAAGAGGTAACAAAAAGCAAACAAATTTTCTTCTGTCTTTATGGAAATTCTGACTTTTCGTCCCACTGGAAATGCTTAAAACATCTTCCTTCCAGCAATAAGCCCACATGATAACTTTTATATGGCATACTACGTAGCATTAAAAAAATAAAGTTTTACTTTATCTATTCCTTCTATCAACTGTGTTTAACTGCATCTAATGGAATTGTTTCCATTAGGAATAACAGACTTTTCAGTCATCTCTACAAAAGCCCTTCAGCCAGCAAAGTCAGTCTAAATATTTATAAGTTCTCATCCTGTGTTTTTACATGAAATCATAAGACAAGTACATAGCAAGAGTAGTCCAGAAACAGCTTTAGGAAGACTAATCTGCCCCTCCACACTTTCAGTACCTGCTATCTTGGGTTCATCCCTAGTTGGCCAGACCATCACATACTTGGCCCAAGTAATTTGTCACTTTTACCAATTTTAGCAAGATGTGTCCACAAAACATTTATGAGCAAAAGTGTATGAGTTTTATGTCCCATAACACAATAGGAAGTCCTTAATCCAAAAGCATTTTGCAAATGCAAAGCCAAAAAAATTGAATTCTTTTCTGTATTTACTTTCATAGAACATGGGGATTTTAACTCTGCTCTTTTCTAGTTCCTCTCCCCCAGACTGACCCTTGTCTTTACACAAAGAAACATCTAACAGTATTTGAGATGAACCTTCTACAATGTTCAGCTGTATCCATGGTAAGAAAAATAGGCTATTCATTTTCAAAAGAAAATTGAGTAAATATGAGAATCGATGGAGAACTGAAAATAAAAATCTATGGGAAAATTATGAGGATGGTTTTGGTACGCAATCAATTTCTAACAAATTATACATATTCTTTTTCATTATTATTGTTTGTGAAGAACCAATCCTGCAATGCATTTCCTTTTGTAAGTAACCTTTTTTAGTAGTGGAAAGGCAAGGACAAAAGGCCAGAACCTCAGGCCCTGTAAATTAGGTGGCTTGATAGCCCATAATAACACTGTTCTAACAGGAAGCACAATAAAGCAAAATCCTGATGTACTTCAATGCAAACCCAGGATTTCTACTGTTTGCAGTGAACTTAACAATTCACTTAATGAGAAGCTTCATTAACACACAGCAGATATTTTATTATACAGGTTAACAGAACAAAACCCCAGCTCTCACATAGAGAATAAGCCTTTCAGAGCCCCAGCAGCTCTTTCTGACAGGAGACAGAGTGCCCAGCTTCCTGCTGATGAATGACAGGCTGTCCAAATGACAGGATGTCCAAATGACACCGCTGGAACTTCACTGAGCAAAATAAAGACACAACTCTCCAAATGACAAAGGTTTACCACATACAGAGACATGTCTAGGCTAACAAGAAAGCCAGGTTACAGAGGCTTTAGCTGTAATTTCTCCTCAGTTTTGGTTCACTGTTAATAACATGACCCCTACCACAATAGTCATCCCCATTGTCAGCTGTTACAGCTGAATGTCCTGGCTGACCAGCACAGCTCTTTCACATCTTTCTCTGCTCACAAACTACACTACTGATACATACAGGCAAAAGTTAATGAAATATCTGCAAGATCTGCATACATGGTTACATCTCTTCTAACTAAGAATCTAAAGTTCTCTTTTATAAATCTTAGTGGCAAGCCCAGGTTATTTTAGGGCATATCTTCCTGGAAAAAGTAGCATATCCTGCAAAAGTATAGAAAGAAATGAGACCTTTAATACAGCATCTGTTTACTCAGAGATTCAGGTTAGTGTAGGCTTTTACAGATCTGCCCACCTCAAAGGCAGTTATCTCACCTCCAGCTTGGCCCTGGGATAGAATAAGGACTGCAGCAGGATTTCTTACCCAGGAGATGATACTTCTTGATATATTTAATTTTAATATTCCTTGTTATTTATGCTTCAGCTGATTAAGTAAATTATATAGCCAAAATTATTAGAAACCAGTTTAGAACAAAGTACCATGCCTCATTTTCTACTAGATGCTTTATTTTGCACATTCAGATTTTTGATAAGGATCCTCAAGGAATAAGAAGCATAAAAAATATACATTCAACTTCCATTATCAGCTTAAAAATGCAGTTCTGCATCTTAAAGGCATTACAACCAGGCTTCTTTGGTTTTTATTCTCTGTGATGGTTAGGAGAGAAATAAACACATTCAAGAGCTGGAAAATATTCCTGGTATACAATCTATTTTCAAAAGGAAGAACACAGCTCAATCCTAGACATAAAAATAGTTTTGCAAAAGTAGTGTCTTTAAGTAAAAGTGGTTAAGATTAAACCACCACAGTTGAAGGAAAATCATTTTTCTTTGGGGATTTTTTCCAGTGTATTATGCACAGGGAGTTGCAATGAATTGCTCTTGACGTGAAAGAGAAGATGATCAGTAAAATGTTCTGCACATCTTCCAGATGCTGGCAATAACAGCACAAAACAATAAATACACTCTACTTATTGATGTGGTCTTTGTGAATACCTGTCAAGAATGGAACATACCTGAGATGAAGTCTCTACTCCATAGTTCTTCCAACCACAAAAAAAACAGGGGTTGAGATAAAGAAACAGAAATTCAAATGGTAATTCTGCAGCTCAGAGAGATAGGATGCTGCTGAGCCGAGTGATACCTGGGAGCTGAGACAAAGTTAAACTCAAAAATAAGTTTAACTCAAAGTTAAACTCAAAAATAAGTATTACTTAGCCACATGCAGTGATTTTATATACTGATTGTGCCTTCAAAGTGCCTGGCTATCAAAGGTGGTTCTTACACTGTCATCTATGGAGCATTTCTGCTGAATGTGACACTCAGGGATCCATCTAATTCTCAACTACATGAAAGAACAAGTTAGATTTGACTTTAACCCTCATTATTGTACATGATCAGCTGCCTGAATTTAAGATTTACAATTGTTTTAATGCATGACAAAGTTTATGTGCCTCTCACTTGGATAACCATGGGTGAAGGGTATCCTGGTTAGACACAGAACCCTCACTTTTTCCACATGAAACAATTTGATATCAAGTGAACCTCTTAATTTCTGAGCTGCTTTCTGCCACAGCTCAATCAAACTGCAGTGACAATTAGGCTGGAATTCTACTAAGGTTTTCTAATTTATCACACAGGGCTTCATAGCTTTCGCAGAATCCTTTACCAAAGCATTTTCCTCAAGAAGGAAAGCTGTGACTCTCCTTACCTGGCAGCTGAATTATTGAGCTTCAGGTTTAAAAAATTTAAGTTAAATGAAGAGGAAATTTATGAACAATGCAAACTGAAAGTACTCTTGGGCTGAAAGAAAATGAAACAAAAACCCTATGATGTTTAAACAAGAAAAGAAAGGGATTCAGAAGTTCTGAAGAGATTTTTCACCATCTAAAATAAGTCTAAATTCAAAACCCACAACACAATAAGGTTAAATAAGGTGCTTGAGAAACCTGCATATTAAGGTTGTTTATAATGAACCAGGATGGCCTGTCTTTCAGCTAAAGAATATGAGTGCAAACCCCTTTACCCTAGGAACCTTTTGTGGGGTAGAGGCACAAGTACCTTATCAAAAAGAGATCAACTATGGCCAGGAGTGACTGGAAACCTGAGAATGTAGGCTTAGATTTTCATGTCTCACTTCTTCATCTTAGAAATAATCTATTATTCTTGAAGGAACAAGTTTAATGTCAAGAAAACTTGGCAGAATTTCTTCTAGATGGTTCAGTTACGTGCTTTAAGGCCCAAAAGACCACTCTTGTCTGCTGTGCCATGCTGGTGAATGAAGATTATAGATGTCAAGCCACATTTTTGGATTACCCAGAGCACATGTTTTGCAAGAGTTTCAAGTGTGTTCTGGCTAATACACAACAGGAAATGAAAGCAGAAATATCCACCAAAAATAAGAGTATTAAGAATTGTACTGTCAAGACAAAAACACTTGCAACATGAACCTGTCATTTTATACTTGACAATGGCAAAATGAGAGCTCAAGTTGAAGAGCATTATATTAAGAAAAATATCTTTGCTTCATCTTATGCATTGAAATTGTCTTCAGGGTTTAGTGAAGTAAACTAAACTGAAAAAACAGCCCTTTATTTTGGGTTATATTTCATCACACTTCTGAGAAACTGCTGCAGTGGTCAGGGTGAACCTAAGTACCCTTATTCCAGAGGGCAAAGCAGGAGCCAGAAGGACTCAGTGGTACTAGGGCAGAAGGCAACAACACAGAGCACATGGATATACCTCTGTCTGAAAAGCCTGAGTACAGCTGAAGCTTCTTGGTCTTCTGGCAAAAACTTCTGGAACAGGTAGCCAGGGAACGACATTAGTTCCTGATGGGCTGATCCCTACCCCACAAGTCTTGAAGGACCAGGCAATCTACTCTGGCCTTTGAATCTCACTTCTTTCATTTAACTCATGGTTTTCAGACTCTTCATATGCACAACATTTTCAACTGTCTCTTTGCTGTTCACAGGTTATACTTATTTTTAGAGTTGTGCATGTATGTCCAGGTCAGCAGCTGTTACAAGCAAGGAAACAAATTCTGTGCTGGAAGAGCAATGGAGTGTTTGTGCTCCAGAAAGACAAACAGCCAGGGTCTGCATTACATAATCCAGGGGTCCACTACTCTCAATTATGATGAGCACCGTTTCTAAGTAATTGTATAGAAAAACTGTTAAACATAATTAAATATCATTTCAATCCCATCAGATCCTCATATTATTCTCTTTAGGATTAGTTTTAGACTTCTAAAAACATAGTATTAAGGACAGATAGTGAAAAGTCATTAATTAGCTCTATTTGTTCATTTTATGAAGCTCTACAGCGCAGAAATTTGCAAAAAAAAATAAAAGCTACAGTGAAGGATGTTGAAATGCATGGATTGGTATATTAAAGATATTCCCACTGCTACCAACAGACTTTAAACAAAAACTGAGCAGTAACCTAAACTAAAAGCTGCTGTCAGGAAAAAACCCTCAAGTTGTAACCACACCCTCACTTGAATTTCTGTTATTTCCCTTCTTCCCTTGCACACAGTTATTTGTTCACCTACCAAATTCATGGTATCAGAAGCATTTTAAGATAATTGAGATAGACCTAGGTGCTAAGAAATACTTAAGAGAAAATCCATCCGAAATGTGCAGCTTCAAAAAAGTTCAATAAGAATATGAATACAATGGTAAATGTTACGTGATATTTTTTAATTGATTCTATATGGATTTGTTATTAATGTGGTAATCCTGTATCATTTACCAAAATGGGCTCTACAGCTCTGAAGTCCATCTGAGGCCTTCTTTGCATGAGCAAGATTAATGGAAGTAGCTGAAATGGATACTTTGGCTCACTGTATTATACACAGGGTAAATTGTTTTCATATTCTGATATTTTGGAAGGGGTAAAATCTCTCATAATAATGTATGCACACAGCATAATGTGAGGAAAAAAACAGATGGTGCTGTGCATCAAATATAATGCACATTTAAATGGAAGTTACTATGTAGCAACAATCAATTATTAAAAACGCACATTAATTTCTATCCCTTTCCACACGTTAATTAAATACCATCCTTTCAGAATCTGTGTTTCTATTAATGTTTCTCAGTTTAAAAATGAGAGCCATTCTTGGGAGCACGTTGACTTCTGTAATGGTTTTCAGATGGTGTTTTCCTGAAACATGGGAGGTGACAGGTGCTGCTGCACAGAACTTTTCTATTGTCTCTTAGCTTACTCACCTGCATGCATTCATGTGTCCTGAATCATCATGCAGTGGCATTACAATTATGGAGAACAAAGTTGGCATTTAGGCTCTCATTAATTAGTTCCCTTGTTTATATGATTTTTCTTGTTAACTTTGCAGAAGACTCTAGAATACCACAGTCCTATTAGGCAATACTAAAAATGTGCATAGAAGCCACCTCTTAATATATCACAAATTAAATCAGCAGCACCACTAAGCATTTGCAAATATGAATTCAGTTATAGATGCATCATGATGTATTTCTGACTTATTTCAGTCACCTTCTATAAACATTCCAATGAACATATTTATTTTGACACAAATATGGACTGAAAAATACCAAAAGTGATGTGAGTAATGATATGGCCATGCAGCTGCATAAGTGCTTATGTAGGATATCTTTGTGTGCATACTGAAAGCTTTTTTGTGGAATTATGGTTCATCAGAGCATAATACAGAAAAAATCATTTGCTATTCAATATATTATTGCAATTCAGACATATTCAATATAGTATTGAAATTCAGAATTCCAGAGATAATTGATTTGTATTAAAGGCAAAAAACCCACAAAAGCATAGATTGAAAGTGGTATTAGAGAGGTGCTTTATGACTCAAACTCCACTGTAGTGGAAACTTTAGGTAGGCACACTATAATTTGCTAAGTGAATTTGCACTGTGATCAGGATAGTAGGGTATGGCAGCTAGTAAATAATTTCAAACATTTCTTTCAATAATGCCTGGCTTTATTTAATATACAAGTTTGTCTTTTTATGTCATACTATCTTCACATTTCAGATATGACTATTCTATTTAAAATGGCTTAATAAACATATTTATAGAAATTACAGACAAGTATTAGCTGTTACCATTCCTTTAAAACACATAAACTTATTTTTAGGCTGATAAATTGAAATTTGAAAAGACAGGAATTTCCCATCAAAAAATTTACAACAATTTTATGAGTTGTTTAGATTAATTAATCGTGTAAATCTTTCATTGATAGTTTAGCAAATGTGTGCTGCATACTGGGTGCATTTAATTCAACTCCATTTTGCTCTGTTTCTTCAAACTAATCCACTATCACCTAACATGAAGCTGATAATATTTTTGTCCAGTAATTACTATCAATTGAAAATCAAATAAGATGCAAACTCAAATCTTTGTGCAGCAAAATACGTCAACATCCATTTGAATTTAAGCACGGAGTGGTTTTTTTCCTGTTAAAATCATTATGGAAGTCCACATGATTAAATCTAAGCAGGCCACCAAGCGGTAAACTGGATCGGGGCCCAAACATTTAAAGGAAAAATCAATCCTTTGAAAGCCACCAAGAAATTCAAGTAGAGAAAGCCAGGGTTCTCACTTACCAAGATTTAGGAGAAGAGTCAAAAATGATTAACTGGAATCAATTTGCACATATTGTATGCACTGTATTTAGATCACACAAATTACTTCATGTTAGCAAATCAATACTTCCATTCATTGCAAGTTCCAAGACTGATTATCCCTTGCAACTCTGAAAAGACCATAGAGCATTTTCATCCATTAATAATTCACACAAGGATAAAGGCATTCTCTAGGCATATAGATTAAAATAGCTACTTATAAATATACCTTTGATTAATATAAAAGCTAAACTAAAGAGCATTCGGGAATTTGTTTTGCAAACAGCCAAAGAAAAATTGAAGTATTGTATTTGCAGATTCTTATTCTGTTACTGAACTACTCAGAATCTTCTCTCATAGCAATCCCATCCCGTAGCAAGCAGTGACTATTATAAATACACTAGGTGAGCAAAATTTGCTTATTTGGAAATGACCACCTGAGCTACAATAAAAAAAAAAATTTAATCCCCAGAAGTACCTGGTTTTTAGACAAATAATCCAGATGGAATAAGATAGCAACCATTCCTGACACAAAAATACATCCAAATGGGGCGTGCAATATAATGATGTGTTGGCTGGGAGGAAAATTGGAAAATACAGGTTTTTAGCAGAATGCTTTCAGCGAGAATATGGCCCTCAGTACTAATATAGGTGGGTGCAAACTCATTCTGTTTGCTGGCAGAATAGTTCTCAGCTGAAAGCTGTGAGATTGTATTACTGAGAGCTGAGCTATCAAGCTCACTGAGAGCTAAAACAAATGCCTGCACGTTCAGGTCTCTGCCTGTGTGGCTGTTCAGCTTCCTGACCAGACCTATCATCTCTCACCTCCTGAGCAAATTGCTTCTCATTCTAGGGCAAGTCACTTCATCTTCTTGCTTCCCCTCCCACTTCCATATCTTTCCCACTCGGTGTAAAAGCTCTGCAGAGCAATGCAGGCATGATTTCAGCTGGGACTTCTAGATTCTTCTGTAATATGAGCAGCAGCAATAAATCGGGAGAGGATAATAGAAGTGTCAAGTGAGTCCTAAGTGCAGCAGCAGAGCTGTAATGTACTGTACAACACCCTACATCTAACACCATCCTTCAAGGACTTTGCACAGTGTGGTTTATTCCACTGCAATAATAAATGTATCCATGATGCATCTCCAAGTATTACCCAGCGTTAAAAATGAATCACAGTAATGTTACCTTCGCTTCTCTCCAGCAAGAAGATAATACTTTTGTGGATGTGATACCACTCTGTATAGTTTTTGACAAACTGGAAATACTTTAGTGAAATAAGGCTGCATGGGGAGTACATGACTCATTCTGAGGCAGCAGTATATAAAAAGAGAGTGCTGAAATCAGTGTGGCAATTCAAATCATATCTGTTTAGTTATGCTGGATTATTTTGCTATTCCTAATGGTTCCAGATTCCTGCAGATACTTCCTTTGCAGCTCCTCCCATTCCCTGTGACCAATACTTTCTGAGAGGTTCTTGAGATGCTGCAAGCTAGGCAGGAAATACCAGCAGGTGTGTGGATTACTAGCTTACAGAGAGATTGGAGAGTAACCAATGTGTAATTTTTAATTCTCCATTAAGTCAATGGCACTTTTTCAAAATTTGAGATACTGCTGTTGGTTCTCTTGTCTCTCTCACAAATTGGTAAACCTGGCTACTGGTAATCCTGTGAATGTTACTGTCAAGAGCATAAGTGAATCAGTACCATTTTCTATTCATGCTGTTGTTTTGTTTTTTTTCTGGATGTTTGCTCAGGCCACATTACTCTTCATTCTATTTCAGCTGTTTATGCTGGTATAATGTTTCATGATTTTGTAAATCCATCTAAGTATCAAATGTTCTCCTAAAACCTCAATAAGTTCTGCCATGTAGGCCATTTCAATGTTATCTACTAATTTAGCAATGTTCAAAACCCACACATTTATCAGTCTCTGTGTCCTCTTTATAAATCAGTGCCAACAGACATTGCAGTGAACAGCATGTTTTGAGTCTGAATACCCTGTAGTTTAACCAGTATTTTCTATAGCATCCCAAGAAAATTTGGTGTGTTCCTTTAGTTCCCATTACTCTACAAAAATACCTTTCTCTTCCATACTACTGATCACATCTATTAATCCTCTTGGCAGAAGACTTTCTTTTTTCTATTGCTAATAAATTTGGAAGGCTAATTTGTGATTTTTTTTTGAGCATTATTCTTCGTCAGCTTTTGATCATTCTAATTGCCTTATTATAATTTTCTCTCCCACAGTGATAAAGGCTTTTAATGGTTCATGTGCTAGGAAAGAAAGGGGAAAAAAAACGTGAGCAAAAATCTCTTTTTGTTCCTGAAATATTACCACCTCCACAGTTCATAACTATTAGGGGGAAGAATTCATTTTGGCCCTCTGTTGTGTCAAAGTTTCATCCTTTCAGTGGCCCCACTGTCTCTTTGTGATTTTGTTCACTTCAGCAGCAAAATGAATTGATCATTGCAGCTCCTTTTGCCACCTATTTCACATGCTACTTTAACATCCCAGAATAATGATTTGGACTCACTTCTTTAATTTCTCTATGAACTGTACATGCCTTTTTTCAGTATAGTTTCTTGTATAATGAAAAAAAGTGTATCATCATGTTTGCCCAGGACCTGAATTTTATAATCTCAGTTTTAACATCCTTTACTTCGTTACAAAGAACATGCTTAAAAAACGTAGATTTAAAAACATGACTGAACTTGTGTAGATTTATCCACCATTTTGAGTTCTGTCCTTTGAGAAGATAGAAATGGCTCCAAATAATATAGCCTCTACCACCCTCCACGTTATTCTGCCTTTGAATATCAGACTTCAGAAGCACAGACCAGAAGCTTACAAGTAGTGCTACCAAATTCCTCATTAAAAAACTTTTCAGATTATTCTTCCAATAATTTCGTAGCCAATTTAATTCAAAAGCATATAAACTTAACCTTGTGTTTTTTAAAATCTTTTTTTATCTTTGTCAGTCTACCAAAACTGCTCATGGAAACATGCTGGCTTCAATATTTTCTCAAGAAGGACTCCACAGGTTCATAGTGGAATTAGTGCTCAAAACAAAAGATAAAGTAAAAAAAGAACAAAGAGAAACAAAAAGCACTTCTTCCCAGGTATAGTCCCAGCCCATTAATTCCCAGAAGTTTATCCTAATTTAAATTAGAGAAATAGTCTGCCAATGGTTTGTGAAGAATTTTTTTTAATAACTCCAACAGTAGGAGGACGAACAAGATAACAGCACCAGCTTTACAGTACTGCAGCAGAAGTGTTCAGTGCTTGGCAGGAAACCTGGGCTCCAGTTATCCTTTTTGTTTGCAGCCTAGAGCCTGTTTTAGAACGTATTTGGGACAGTCCTTCCTTGCTGACAGTTACTGAAGTTTTACAAGTCTGAAGAAGGGGCATTACTCCAGGTCTTTTGAATGCCAGGATATGGAAGATATCTTCTGGATATTAGCCTCCTTCTGTCACCCCTTTGTAAAGCTCCTATTTTGGCAAATTGTTCTGTATAGAAGTGAATGTTTCATTTGGACGAGAGAGACCCAAATGCTACATGGTCTAGTGGCTACAGCATCTGCTTAGGAGACTTGTATTCAATTATCAGTTTCAGAAAAAAGAGCAAGAAGAAATTATTTGAAGCCTTTCTTCAACATTTCTTGTGGACTGAGTACAGTGTCATAACAAGGCTATGCTGTACTGGGGAAAAGGAAGGTCTACTAACAAGGTCTCCTTCCAAAAATGGTTATCTTACATCTTTTCTTGTAGGACAATACCAGTGAAAAACATTAGAAGGATTTTATTTTTTAATTTGTGTAAGTTTTTCAGATGCATAATTATGCTCAGATGAAATGTTGTTGTCAAAGTACTCTTATTTTAGTTTCATCACATGAAAGAAACAGCTTTTTTTACATTTAATTGTATAATAAAATTCTTCTTCTTATTGTTGTTGTTATTATTATTATTACTACTATTATTGTGAGCCAAAGGAAAGTAAATGCACATTGAACTTGGCAGTACAAACACAGGACTTGTGTGAAAATTGTGTTGTTCTCCCTACAATTATTTTGCAGGTCTACTTAATTAAATAGCACAGACCTGTATGAACACTTTTAAACTGATCTGCAACAAGTTTCTCGTGATGTAGCTTAAGTAAGAAATCTACTTAAGGTAATTCAATATAAGACTTCTGTAAAACCATTTAGGTTTATATGAGGGTTGCAGGACTGTTACTAAATTGATTAATTTAAATGTGAGTTCAGTTAAACAGATGCTGCTTTTGTGTGGAGAGAAGGCCTAAAGGTGTGACATACTGTCTTATCTGCACTAACTCCATACCTATTTTTAATGTTCATTAGATTTTTAATCTTGTTAATGTTATGGCCTTCTTGTGAAAGGGCAAAACACCAGCCTTATTTATATATTCTGTGGCCTATCCCCTGCTCAGAAACCACTGCCTGTTGCTAATCCCTTAACTATCTGTGATCGAATCCCAAAATAAACTTTACTGATTAAGGTGGCATCCAAACTGCTTGTTCACCTTACCCCTTAGGATAACGAGCATTGCTCAAAGAATGGTTTCCTTCCAGGCTACAAGTAGAAAACAAGCATCCCATTAATGGTAGGCCTAGTGACAGCTGTAAGCACCACTGGTCTCAGTTAGGGGCTCTCTGAGGTGTCCAAGCAGAGCTGGGATGGGATTGCAAACCAGAAGCTGTTCACACTTAGAGAAAACCACACCAGTTGGATTCTGCAGGACACAGCATGAAAATGGCCAAGTAAATGAGATACTCTTAAAATATTGTGGTATAATCAGAATGGTCATGGACATCAGGTAGTCCAGGCAGCAACAGACTGTTTCATGCATCTAATAACACTTTTAGTGTTCAGCCCCTGCAAAAACAGAGAAGAATGTGTTATGACCCCCCTACTCATTATTAGAACAGTGGGGTTCTTCTAGTGCCAAAGACTCTGGATTCTGGCCCATACATGTTCTGTTATTTCTAATTTTTGCCCATTCTGTTATTTCTAATTTTTTTTTTACTGGGTTGTTCCCTAGCTTGACATTTTTCCCAACACAAAGGAGAATCTCTCTTTTGCAATTTTACAAAATGAGAGGTATGACTTTAAAAAGCTTAAAAAATAAAAACCTCAGCAAAGTCTAGCTACTACTGCATTTCTGGGGAGTTTCCTTCTCTAACTTCTCATGAGTATGTGGAGGGGTTGAGGTTATCAATGAAAGTAACACAGTATCAGAATTACTTGGAAACAGTTCTGTTTTGATTTGTCCCTTTAGAAAAGACAGTGATCATGAAACCATGACCTTCAAAACCCTGGGATCTCAAATCTATGGAACAAACTTCAACCAAAATGAACTGACTGCCTCTAGGCACATTTTCCTGAAATTAAATTACTTTGTCGTGACATATAAGCAGATTTATTGAAAGACTGCTGTGATATTTCCAGGTACATCGTCATTATCATCACATTTTTCTGTGCAACAGCATGGAATAATGCATAGGAATAAACATTCTTCTAACACTCAGTTGAATTCAGAGAATAAATATGAGGATATTTTTTCTACAACGGCAGCCGTGGTTTTGTGAGAAAACTAAAATATTCCTCTCTTACATCTTTAATAATAGATAGCCATGATAGCCATGGAGCCAGCTATGCAGACGGGGTGGGGGAAAAAAGGAAAAAAATAGGAAAAAAAAAAGGACAGTAATAATTGATCCACAGCTATGCCATATATTGTGCATTAACAAATACCTTCATATTTTAATGTATTCTAAGTAATAACCATTTATACACAACTGTAAATGTATGCAGTACATTACAAAAAGCCTAAATACATGTTCTTTTGTCTGGATTGCTTACTAGCTACCAGTTATAAATATTCTAATGAGGCTCTTATTCCTCTAATGTCAGTGTGGTACCAGAGTGCCCTTCTATTAGTGCATTAAGCTGCATGACTAGCATTTTGCAGTCTTTCTGTCCCCAGGAAGAAAATTACACGTATTTAAAAATAATTAATATTTTATTTTTTATCTATGATGTGCATGCACTTTCACTAGAAAATGCAGACAGAATACTATCTATCATATTTTATTGCATTGAATTTAAAGTACTAGACAAGCCTGCTGTACTAGAATAAGTATACTTATATGCTGAACATTTATATTACTTCCCACTAAGGTTACACCAGAACATCTGTGAGTTACCCAAAGAAATTCTGTGGCTGTATTTTATTGTGCCATTTTGTGTATTACACTCACTATTCATGGTGCTACTTTCCTATTAAAGTCCCTTACTCCTGCTTTTATTTCCAAGGCATAACCATCCAATGATTTAAATTCTCAAATACATAATACATATTTTAGTCAGGTTTAATAGGAAAATTTTGATACTCCAAAATACTTTGTCTGCTGGGGACATGACATAAACAGTATTTAACAAAGATGCTTTTAACTTAAATTTGGATTAGGTCTGTACAACATTTTTTGACATTGCAAGGAAAGCATTTGAAAGATCAGTGCAGTTTGAAAAATTTGTGCAATTGTCAAAACCATGGGTCATTCCAGTGGGCTTCTAGCATTTGCTTGGGAACCAGACTACCAAGAACGGATTAAACAACCCAGAGGCCAGGGAAATGTTACACTGTTACATAGAAAACTACTCTATTACTCATCTAACCTACCTAGATTCCTATAAATGGTGAATACAACATTTATTCCTGCTTAGTTTTTATGCAGATATCTCCCTTTTTCTCTTAAAAAAAAAAAAAAAAAAAAAAAGAAAAGAAAGAGAAAAAGTCCTTTATAGCAAAGTGTCACAAACTCAGCAGCAGGACGATGTGAAGAGCTCCATTAACAAGAAGTTTTTAAAAGAGTGATCTGGATTATGCAGCAGCCTGATGTTCAGAGTGCAGTGCATTACTTCAGTACACAACCCATTACTGCGCTGGATTATTCTCACAGCCCTTTCCCCAAAACACAGCAGCCATTTCAAACAGATCTCTCTAGAATCTAACTTCACTAATTCATGTTTCTATAGTCTAGAATGACATAGGTTCTGAACTGCATTTGCCCTTCACACACCAACACTTGTTCACAGAAATATATTTTGCATTTTTAATATCAAGAAGTCTGTTTTTATCATTGGAATAGATTTGTTGTTGCAATACTACCACTATTCAGAGAACTTCTGAGCTCTGAAAGACTGATGAGACAGGTCTGCTATGGATGTTTATCTTCACCTCCCCTTATACCTATACTACCATAAAATAATCTCTCTCATGGCTTGCTTTTTACCCCACTGTGCTCCACACCACCTTAACATCCCTGTGGCTTTTCCACCAACCAACAGACAGCACCTGTAGTCACCAGACAATTATTTTCATGCTGATTGACCTACTATCTGCAACCACCCAGAGTACAAAACAGCTGAGTTCTTTCTGGATTTTCCTTAGAGCATGGGGAGGACATGTGGCTTTTTGCTATTTTGCTAGCACTCTGGGTTTTCATGAAAGTTGTAGTTTCAAGATTCCTACCTTTGTTCCAAACTAGCTGAAGCTGAGCAGCTAGTTTAAAAGCTACTGGGGAGGGATTAGCAGATGAGCAATCAGCTTTCACCTCTGCCCTCAAAAAGAGAAGAAATATCAGGGTCATTCAATGGCTCACCAGCAAGGAAAGGCAGCAATCACACAGCACCTTTCTAGCAGGGGGAACCAGAAGAATCTCACAGTTATTTATAATGAGGTCAGAATTTTGTCTGACTGACATGAATATGTCCAGAATAATCTCTGTTTCAAAGATCAGAGATCACCCAGTCCTTTCATTTTCCCAGTACTTAATAGTGCAGATATGAAATAGCAGAGAACCAGGACAGCGAACAACTCAGTGTTAAACTGTTATCTTTTTGAGTCAGCTATACTTGTAAGCTTTAAATTCTGTTCAGATATTTCTTCTTGATTAGTAGGTAATCAAGAAGTGAAAGGGCATACCCAAACACAATCTTATGTTTTATTTCTCATCTCAGAAATGGATTTAAGTCTAAACATGTATTATTTATTTACTCAACTGATCCAGCTAGCCTATGAAATCAATCACATATCTGATACCAAAATTAGGTCCAGCACAAAAGTGGGAATGACACGGTGGTTAAAGGGGGCTGACCTAGGCTGGAGGAACTGCCAAGTTCATCTGCTAGATTTGATTAATTTCTCTCATGTGCCCAAAAGTAAATCACTGTGGAGCAGGCACACCAAGACATTTCATGTGTAAACTCTGTCCACTCAAGAAAGCTGGAGAGACAGACAAACAGAATAAAGGTACACTCCAAGTGTCACTGTTCATCCAGGTTTGAAACATTTTTGCCTCCCTAAAATATGCAACATGTTGTTTGCCTGACATACAGAGGTTCTGAGAAGAAAAATAGACTCAGATAGCCTAGGTAGGCAAAGCACAATCATATTTTGGCAGAATCCTCCACAAGTAAGAACAAAAGTAACAAACTCTTCAAGAGTGTGTTTTAGGCTGCTGGTAGGGTACAAAGACCTTCTAACTGTGTGAACATCACTCAACCTGATCCAAATCCTGATGAAGAAAAAGGACATTTTTAACTGAAATTAAATAAATTTGAACATGATCAGTCCTCAGTTAACCATGTATAGGTGCCTATCACACTCTTTTAACAGGGTGTACAGATCACCTCTGTACTGCCAAGTGCAGCAAGACCACATCAAAAAAACCACACCCTAATGATGTTTAATCACTTCATAACCAACTTAAATATTATTTTCTCTTATATTGACCATCCTTAATTAAAAGAAAAATCTGTGCAAATACTTCAACCATACAACACCAGCAAATTTAACTGACATTTGGTTAAAGATATGTTTGAATTCCAAAGTTATTTAAATCTGGTGGTAAATAAGGATGATATTCCAGAAAATAAAATGTCACAAAAATATATGGAGACAATACATTTGATTCTACTTCAGAGAAAATACTTAATCTTGGTTCTTAGTTTTTTTACTTACATTCACTAGCCCAAAAACTCCAAGACAATAAAAGCAGCGAGGGAGTAGAAAAAAAAAAAAAAACAAACAAGATTGCTTGTATGGTTATAATGCAGTCCTTTGGTGATAAATTTGGTGACCAAATAGCTAAAACCATTTTTATTATTTTGCCAATATGATAAAAATACAAATGCAAAGATACATAATAAATTTTAAAATCCATATTTTTATCAATAAGAAAACGCAAAAACTTTTATTCAATAAACAATTCCTATTACATATTTTCAACATAATGGATTACTTAAACCTTCTTTGGACCAGAATGCTTCTATTTTAAAAATAAAGCAGATTTTTCAACCTTGCTTCCTTTCCTTTGTGTATTTTTTTAAACTTTAGTTAAGAAGAATGTATATTTTTTTTAATCAGACTCAAAAAGCTACAATAATTAAAACCATATGTAGAGCAGGAACATACCATTTTTCATGTTATATTATTTCTTCAGCATTATTACAAGTTCAGCCTGCCTGATGTGAGTCTAATTTTTTACTCAATCTTGGGCTAAGTCCCACTGGAAAAGTGGGATATTGTGATTATTAAAAAAAAAAAAAAAAGTAGAGAAGGAGAGGCTAAAAGCTCTCTGCTAATGAGTAGGAGAGAAAAAAGTGCCAATCTACAGTGCAGCATGTCTAAAATGAACTGCCAAACAATAAACTACAATTCTTCATTACAGTGAGAGATATGTTTTTATGTTCATAGATAATAAATGAAGAATCAACAAAATACCGATAAGAGAAAACATAATAATAATAATAATAATAATAATAATAATAATAAAAATAATAATAATATGCCATTTGGAATTTATAATGTTTGACTACTTCTCCTACAGCCTTTGAATGAACAAATGTATTTTAGACCTCTGGTACATTTACTAAATATTTGAAAAGATAAATGAATAATGTATATCCAGTAAGATATTGCTAATCGTATTAACGTTATATCTACTTACCTTAGCTGATGAAAATAACAAAAATTCAGCTTCAGTAAGAAGAAAGGCTGTTGTGCTGTAGAGTAGGACCCAAAAACAAGTGTATTGAACTGACCAAAAAAATTAGCAAGTGTGCAGACAAAATATTTAGAAATGACAGTTTTCCAAAGTTGTTTGGGGTCCTTGGGGTTTTTAAACTCCAGGAACTCTCACTTACACCACCTGTACTCCCAGAATCTTAATTCCATGCAAGTCAGAAAAAGCACAATGATGATAAAGAAAAATGTGTTTGGGGACTGCCTACAATCCAAATTCTCTAAAGACTGATGTAACAGCATCAGGTAGAGTACTTCTGCTTGCAATATCATTGAACAGATACCATCTTATCAGCAGATGTCAACACATTCTACTAAGGAGGAAAAATTTTTGGATTGAGGAAGTAATGGAGGAAAAGACAAATGAAATGCCTATAATTAACTAGCATGTTCATATGACAGAGGTAATAGTAGTAAAAAAAATCCACATTTTTGCAAAGCTTTTTTTCTAAATTGCCAAGAAGAAATTTGTGCTACTTGATGGAATTACCACAAGGACTGGTGGGACTTTAGATATAGTTGTATTTATCAGATGATTGCAAAATGTCTCTAAAATACTTGAGAACCTGGGGGGAAAAAAGAGCATTTTTACCTTGCTTCGCACAAAGCAGGCAGACTCATTGGTGATTCAAGAGAGGTCTCTCAGTCTTTGCATCATCTTCACATTGGTGATGTTTATTCCAGACCATTGGTAAGTCCTGGAATACTGTCTGGTCACCACTAAGAGCAAGAGACCTGTGACTCCTTGGTGATTACTCTTCACTCATTTAGCCACTCTACATCCATATAGTGTGTACTGAGACAATTTTGCACTCTTCTAGCTGCTTAATCAAAATTCTTTGCCCTCCCAAGTCCCCTTTTGCCATAAAAAAGCCTCCCTTACTTCAACTGCTCTCTCAGACCTATCAACCAGAAGTGTAATCTCATCAAAAAGGTGTCATATCAACTTTACAGTATCTATCTTCCACATGTCTAACAGTTATTATTGCCCTTATTTCACTCTTTATAATTGAGTCCTATATCAGCCATGCCATTATTTTGCCTAAGATCCATGTCAGTCTGACAGGCCTGTAATTACCATTGTACCCTCTTTCACCCTTTCAAGATATTGGCTCAACAATAGATTTCCTCTCATCTTCTAGATTTTTCCAGTGCCAGTTTTACTGAAAAGCGAAGGCAGTGATCCTCTGGGACAGTTTTTCTGTAACATTTGGTCATATTATAAAGAAATGTTGATTTTAAAGGGCCATTTTCATCCTCATTAATTGTTGAAATGAGGTGTTTCAGCTTCAGCATCATCATGTGGCTATCACCCTGTTCCTTTTCCACAGAGAACCAAGAGGAACATTTGGGATCAGCACTAACTTTGAACTTTACTCGTTAAGCTGTAGTAAGCTGCACTTGGGAAAGGCAGCAAGTTAGACAATAAGGGAGTAATAGATGAGATGCCTGCTTGGGGAGTAAAAAGGGTTGCAAGAAGAGAATATCAGTCTTGAACACAGAAAAAGCAAAGTTGTTTGCTTCCCAGAGTGAAGACTACTAAGGAACCCTAGAGATTTGAAGAGACACACAGTTTGGCAGATTGAGGAGAAAAGGATCAAGGTACAAATGAAAACCTGTTCAAAATGAAACCTTGAAAATCACAAACCTTTACGTAAGTAATTTTTCCTCCCTCATTTCCAATTATTTACCACTTTACAACTCCCCTGCTACTGCTGACCCCTCCCTACTTCTGCTTAATCAACAATTTCTCTGGCAGCACTTTCCTGTGCCTCCTAAATCCACTCAAAGGAGATCACTGAGCACACTTGAGCTGGGAAACATGGTATCTTAGCAAAAAAATAGCTGGAGAGGTTAACACAGAAATCAGAAAAGTCATTTCTTAGCCAAGTAACAGAAATATTTGTTGACTACCTCTGTTTTTCCTGCATTATTACATACATCTCTGCCTTTTCCATATAGTAGCAAGCCACACCAGCATTACTGCTTTATTTTCCACTTTAAAAAACTTACCAAAGTCCTTAATTAAATGGCAATTTCTTCATGCATCTTCTGCTTCCTTTACAAATGTCTTCAATTCCTAACTTCTCATTTATGTTCATTTATTCTTTGTGATCACCCTTCTTTTTTTCCTATTTGTTTCATTATATATTACAGCTGCTTTCTCTTCCCCTATAAGCCAGGCTAGTTTTCAGCTGCTGAAAAATTTTCATTAAAAAATGCCAAGGAACTGACCCTGAAACATTTCACTCCAGATATCCCTAGTTTGATAAAACTTTTGTCAAAAGCAGCAGAGGATTCAGGAAATAAACTCAAATGGGATTCCTTGGGACTGCCACAGGGCCATGCACTCACTCTCTGCTCCTAGCTCTGGGGAAGATCCAACAACAAAACCAAAAAAAAACCAACAAAAAACCCACACACACAACAAACAAACAAAACTCAGACCATAGCAGATTTTAAAATCTCAGTGCTTAAAAACAAAGCAGTGTATTTTTAAATACTTTCAAAACAGAGACACCTGCATAGGGAATAATACAAAATCACAAGACTGCAAAAATACAAAATCACAAAACAAAGACTCTAGGGCTTAGTCTGTGCTTCTCTACTTTACCAGAGCTTTCTTAGTTACCCACAGCTGCCTCAATTCCAACATTCTGTATTTTTAATTTGTTCAACTAACTCATGGAACATCTCAGGAAGCGATGGCTGTCTCTCTGGCTGAGAGTGACTGACAGGTGCTGTGCAGGCACACGTGTAATGAATGTCACAGATAACACAGGGGCCTGCTCAGAGAATGCCACTGGGAGAGACAGCTTGTCTTCTGGCAGTTTGTAAATAGCAATCCTCTGGGAGTTACACGGATTTGAGTTACAAGTCACTTCACTCCTGCCTGCTCTCTGGGGGAGTCAGGAGAATAAACAAGCTCTTTTCATCATGGCACTTCCCATCCTGTGGAAGACAGTGTCTGTTCAGAGCAGAGCCTTTCAAGGGACAAGCTGTATTTTGCTTTATCAACACCCCAATCGTGTAGTTGAGACTGCAGTTGGAGCCAAAAAGTCATCACAGACCTGGATTTGCACAGGATGCATTTCTGCCACATGTCTGTTCTCTTCTCTTTTAAACACAACACATACACCATGCACAGATGGTGGATGGGATTCTGAAGGTAAAGTCCTTCAGAAATTTATTAACATGAGCATGACTTTTACTGCCTATTTTACCGAGTTATGCCTGGACACAAGAACAGACAGCTCAACAAGAGCGCTCTCACACATCAATGCAGGCAGCATGTTTTCAAGTCTTTTCCTATTCAGAATAATAAATAAACATTTTCCCACTTTTTTCCCCTGTTTTTGTTCTCTTACTGCCTCTTTCTATCACAAGAAGAGCAGAGCAAGGATGAGCAGCAATCCCTGGAGCTTTATCCAGCAAAACATAGATACTAGGAAATCCTTGGAATGCACACAGTTGATGTCTTTTGTCCTGGATGTCCCCAAAACGTCTGACAGGCAGGACAGAATTGTATTCTATAAAGATGTACCCAGAAAATGTCACTGCACACGCACTTTCAGAGAAATCCCTGCATCCTGAGCTTGTGTGAGAGGCCAAAGCCAGCAGGTGGCACTCGGAAATATGTGCCAGAGCCTGGATGAGAGCAGGATTTTCTGCACTACACATCTACTATTTCTCAGCAGTACCTTGTCTACATAACCAGATAGATACAAACAAACATGGAAAATAAATTTGTTGTGCAGAGAGTCTGATTTTTAATCCACTATCAGAGAAACATCTATGAACTCTTTGTCCCAAGTGAAATAACTGTGTCAATAGGATCTCTAAAGTCACACTCACAAAACCCAATCCAGAAAATTTGTGTACTCTTGTTCCATTTCCTTCTTCTCTTTATGCTAGCGTGATTTGCCTGCACAAAGAGTATTTCCATGCTTGATTACATTTCTTCAGTCTCCAGAAGGAGAAGAAATTTTATCAGGCTTCTGTAACAGGTATGGGATTGGATTCCTTTTTTCCACAGCCTTCAGTGTTCAGCAGTGAAAAATCTGAACACCTGCAGGCAATTGTCCCTATTCACTGCAGATGATGATTAGTTTTTATCCAACATTTTTGCTGTGTGCCCCTGCAGCTTCTTTCAACACATTTGCCCAAATTAGCAGGTGTCCAAGCCCAAAACTAAAGCTTGTTTAAAAGTTTGTCTGTGTTGGCAGAAATTTACCACTGCTTTCTTAATGATTAAACCAAGATTGCTTTGGTTTGTGATAAGGCATCACCAACCTCGTCCGTCATTAAATAACAAGAACCCAGTGCTGCCTGTCATTCCTAGAAAGACACTGAATCTAAGGCTGCCACTTTCAGCACAGCTCTCATTATTTATTCTCTTTATTCTACACAGCCTGTTATCAAAATAGACTTCCTTTCATATTTCACTTTTTTTTTATTTTAAAACTTAACACAGGTTGGGTTTTTTTTTCTCCCATTATTAAACTTTCTGCAGGAAAAGAAAACAGAAACAAACCTAAAAAATTGCAAAGTTGGATCACATAACAAAAATATTGTTCCTAAACTTTTATGATTTTTTTCTAAGGTTGTGTCCTACAATTTAGAGAAGACTTAATATGTGAGTCTATAAGAACAAAGCCCATATGTTTTCTCAAAGACTGGCTCTATGACTGATTCAAGCAGACTCTCTAAAGTGGCAAAATGTACAAGCCAACCAGAAAAATCATAACAGAAAAAAGTTTTTAAAAATCCTTACACTTCTTTTATCCTTTTGTTTTTCTTTTTTAAATGTGACCCTTATTGTTCATACAGTACCAGGGCAGAATCAGCACAAGAAGCCCAAAATAACCTTATTCCTTCCCACCACTGAGAAATCAAACAAAATTCTTCATTCACGTTTACACAGTAAATAGTTTGTGAGATAAAACTGTAAGTTCAGAAGTACTTCAATATATAATAGTTTATGCAGTGCTTCATACCTTTCATACTCCCAACCACAATGTTGTTGAGTGTGTCTCTTGATAACAGGAGGAAATGCTCCATGCCCAGATTTAATTTTTTGAGAGCTACAAACCTGTATTTTCTTCCCTCTAAATGACCAGATAGGATATTTCAGAGATGTTTCTTCTTTTCCTGCCAACAAGAGGGATACATAAAGCAAATGTGGTTAAATTCACTCTGTCCTCTTGTTTTTTATAAAAATAAAGTGTGTATTTATCCAGAGAAGCCTAGGAGATTATTTTCTCCTTTTGATTTTTAAATTTTTATTATTAATTCCAGTTCAGCACTCAAATGAATCAGCAAATAAATCTAATTCTAGTTAAGAAACTTGTTAGCTCACCTTACAAAGTGCAGCCTATTTTTGGGTGAGCCAGACCCAAATTTTACAGCCCTGATTAAATTAGTCTCAAAAGTGAAGAGATAATTTTCTTCATCATTGAGTCAGAGATCTGGCACAACAGTTGGATTTCAAAGGCAATACTCAGAAATTGTCAGCTTGCATGGAATTGTCACATACTTCAGACTTCATGTTTTGCAAGTTTCATCTTAAAAAAATATTACTGCCCCAATTATTCTGCTGCTCTTTTCTCACATAAAATTTTAGTTTAAAGATGAAACAAATAAGCTTTTGAAATACTTATTTTTATTGTAAAAGAGAACAAAACTACCTTTGTGTTTCCTCTTTCTCATACTTTTAAGGTGACATATTCTTTCATGGAGATATTATTCATGTTACCGTTAGATTACATGCTTTGCTTATAGCTATGAATTAAATATTAAGTAAAAGTGAACTTCATTTTAAACATTAATTAGAAATTACATACCTACTGTACAGTGGATGGCAGGAAGGAGTACACCTTGATCTGACTATTTTAATTAATTCCAGCTGACTTAATTATACAACTTGATGGATTTTTTCTTCTTTTTTTGCAAGTGGATGGTAAACTTCAAAAATTCTGCTTATTTCCTAAGACTGAAAATAAACCCACTATACATTAGAGAATGCAGAATGGCACATTTTTAGTGAATTACAGAGAACATATTGTAACTAGTTAGGCATTTTTCCACTGGTGATCAGGCCATTTCTCTGCCAAAAAACAAACAACCTCAGAATCCATTTTATAATTGTTTTCCGTGTCCCTGCGGAAAATTCAAATTTCAAAAAATCTTAATATTTGACACCTTTAAAATAGGAACACATAGAACTATTAATATACCTATCTACATTAAACATACTTGCACATGAAAATAAAACTATTTGCATGCATCCATCCTTAACTGTCTGGAACACAACTGGTAAGAATCCATCTTGCTCCTAACTGTCCTGCAGAGTTAATGTCCAGGATGTATCCACATGTCCACAAAAAAAAAACAACCTTTGAACAGATTAACCAAAGCACATGGATGTGCCTTTCAGACTTTGCTAAGCAATAAGTTTTCAGTGATAGTAGCTGGAAGTCTAGCTTTATCATTTTTAAAATAACTGTCTTGATTAGAGAAGTAGAAAACCAACATAACCACAATATTAGCATAGTAACTTTTATTAGAAGGTTGGGATCCATAATGAGGGAGAATTTTTTTTCCCCCAGTTGGAAATAGTTAAAACTGCTTATAAAACCCTAAATGGAAAGCATTTTTTAAAGTATAGAAGGTTTAAGTCAATTTGTCTTTCCTAAGTTGTGGGGGTTTTTGGTTGTTTTTTTTTTTCAGCAGAAAGTTTTACAAGCCTTAGACATAGTCAGTAAATGACATGGGTGTCAGAATATATTTGCACAGGCTGCAGCTGTACAGAGCATGTTGACATTTGGAAAAATATTGTTTCTTTTAATCAGATTTTTATCAAAGGAGTGGAGTCCTTCATTCTAAGATGAGTGACTATAATTAGATGATTCCCCAACCAAATCCTCCTACTCTCCCAGCTTTTGATACAGCAGTAAGTTATCTACTCATAGAATAAGCCCTGCACCAAGCTAATGAGATGCACAATAAATACATAATTAATTTATGCTAGATACTATTCTGCTCCTTTCATATCTATTGTCATTATCCTCCCACAGCACTCAAGCTAATTCTAATTGATGGTTTCCATCAGCAAATTAAAAAACAATATACTCCAGACTATAGTGATGAAAAACATAGAGAATAAAACAATATGTTCTAAGAGAACACCACACTTTGTTATCTTTATGGTGCAGAATGAAAGACAAATTAGCTAAAGAATGCTGTGCAAGTCTTTTTATTGCTTTTATGATAATAAGAAGATACTCTTTATTTGTTTTGATTGGATGGTGCAAATTCATTGTCCTGTTACAAATTATTGATATGGTTGAAAGTCAGCACTGCCTGATTTAATATGTACAGGTGTTTCCTTCTGATAGTTTACATTTACAATTTAAATTGCATTTGGAAAGCTTAAATGACTAATCCTCAATTTGTAGGCACACTCCTCTATGGAAAATAAAAATCCAGTGTCAAACACCTTTTTTTTTTGTTAAGCACAATATTGGTAAAGGTTTTTTTACTTGTCCTGTGGAGAGAGAATTACAAAGTTTGGGGGAAGATGAGGCAGAGCCAGCCTGAGGGCCATACTGGGGCTGTAAGAGCATCTATATAAAAGTACAGATTTATAGTACTGACACCTCTCCACGGAAAACTAAAGCTTTAGCATGTACTGCCCAGCCCTAGGATAAGATTTGCTAAATCTTTCACATGAGCCACTCTACCATCCCCATCCTTCTGAAACTGGACTACAGCAGCAGCTCAAACTCATTTTACACGCAACTTTTCAGATGCCTTCTTCAAGCAACTGTCCTCCCTTTTCTTTGATCTGGTCACATCCCCTTCTAAGCCCCAAGCCAGGTAGCCTGGACCCAGGCTCTGGACTTAACACATGTTGTGTACATTTGGTGTCTTTAGGGAGCTGCTTGCCCTCTCTGTAGCCCAATCTCACCTCAAGCTGTAACCATGGCAGTAATATTTCTGTACAGAGTTTTCGTGGCTAATGTTAAAAAATCAACAAGGAGTCCAAGCAGCCATCACTATTTTCAACTGGTTGACAAAAAGATTAACTGTGTTGATGTTTGGGTTATGGCTTCAAACTGAAAGAGAGTAGGTTTAGTTTAGGTATTAGGGAAAATTCTTTACTGTAAGGATGGTGAGGTCCTGGAGCAAGTTGCCCAGAGAAGCTGTGGATTCCCCATCCCTGGAAGTGTTCAAGGCCAGGCTGTACAGAGTACTGAGCAATCTGGTCTAGCAGAAGGTATCCTTGCCATGGCCTTTAAGGTCTCATCCAACCCAAATCACTCTATGATTCTGTGAGGTTATTTTTGTTTCATTTAATTGAATCCTACAAGCCATACCCTTACAAGACAATTTTCCTCCTTTCCTCTCATGCCATGTGAGTAATAACCAGTCCTCTTACTTAGGTTTTCACTCTTCACCTATATCTGTGAAAATTCCCCTTCCTCAGGCACATTAGTCAAAGATAAACAGTGTAGTTTTATAACTAACATGATGTTTTTCTAATGTTTTTTTAAATAATAAATAAGCAATATAAACATGGTTTTCACAGTTGACAATATCTGATATTTACATAAAATGCTGTTCATTTACTGCCAGAATTAACACTGCCTCTGACCAACAAAAAGTTATACTGACACATGAACTTGTACAACTCCAGCAGATTAACTACACAACCCCAGCAGGATGCCACTCAGAGGAAAAATGCCATGTCTTAAAAAATAGATCATAAACTGATGAGAAGCCTACAGCTCCCAAGCCACACTTGGAGCAGCCACAGGCCGTGGTTCTTCTGTCAAAGTTTATCAAAGGAAAGGAGCTGCAAAGGGAAAGAGCACTCTGAAGGCTTCCAGAGGCAGCAGGTGGTAATTTCAGGTTACGGCTGCTAAAAGGAAGTATTGCACATGTGCATTCACTTTTAGCATCAAATTAATATTTTAAAGAGATTTTTGAGCACTTCTTATAGTTTTATTGTTTTTTCACTTTTATTGTTTTAATGTCCTCTGAGAACCTTGAAAATCCAATGTATTTTCCTATTAGTTTTGTCCCTTTCTATTTGACACAGTTGTTTATCTGAGTTTCTTAGCAAGCCTTAAATTAACATATTTTTCTTTCTCGGTTCCTTCCTTATTTGGAAAACCTACCTTGCTTCTACATGTGGAAGATACAATATCTTACAGCAAACAGCACAGAACACCACAAAACTCAAAAAACCTCTTCCTGACTTCCCAGAGCAGAAGGGGCAGAAGAATCACATCAAAATATTAGCAGCAGCAATGAAACAGCAGCCAGGCAGTAAATGATAAGGGGATAAATACTGGTTTCAGACAGCTTGGGTTAAATCATACCTGGTTTCAGATAGCTTGGTATTTTAAAACATACCAGGTTGGATACTTGGTGAGAGGGTCTGCAGGCACCTACTGCAACAAATATGTCATGTGTCACATTTTAGTATTAAAATTTAGTTTGCTAACTTAAGACATCAGAGCTCACAGTCAGTAGAGGCAACCTTGGACTCTGACTGCACAATTAAGGTAGAGATACTAAATCCAGAGCTACAGTCCTGAAAAACCTAACTCAGCACTCAGCTGAACTTGAAGGCCCCTAAAGCCATAGTATGTGACATGTAGGATTTCCAAGCTGTATTCTTTCACGAGTTATTCCTCTTTCCTAATTTGACAGAAGCTTTCTATGCCCTCAGAACTGCCTCACTTAAAAGGAATTGACACTTCTAAGGCAAACCAGCAGTCCCACCTTTGCCTACAAGGGGGCAAAATCCAATAGTCATTCACTGTGCAGTTAAAACATACTTGGTGAGAGGGTCTGCAGGTACCTACTGTGGCAAATATGTCACGTGGCAAAGCTTCCCCAGCAGTCAATGAAAAAAAGCAATTCAAAGCAAAGAGGCTCTGAATCATAATGAAGAAAACAGTCTCTGTGCTGTCACCTACAGAAGTTTAGCTAGGTAATTTTCCTGGCTAAATTAAATGTGTACAGTAAAGAGCTAATGTCAAATGCTACAAACTAGTGTCCTTTGTCCTAAAATGCAAAGAGGGTGAAAACAGCATTCAGTAGCCTTTCATTCAATTCAGGTCCTGTTCTCTGGGCTGTCACTGACTGCTGAATGTAGATTGCACAAATGCTGCTGCATGCAGAGAGTAGAGGCCAGCAGTCCTTCTGCAGGCATGCTTGAGCATGGTGCAAGTTATCGTGTCACTTGTGCTACCTCTTTTCCTGTGACTATTGCAGCCTTTTCTACATGGTGGATCAGCTTCAAGGTCAAAGTTAAGATAGCTGCTGAGATTGCTGCCCCAGCTAGATTACTTCATGTTTCACAGCACTCTCCTGGTGCTAAAGAAAATACATATGGAGCAAAGCAAACAGCTCTATCTATGACTATCACTCCTGTCCAGCTCTGCTTTAGGAATAAGCAAGACAAATGCTCACTGCTTAGAAAAGCTAGTTAGAAACACTTACCATTAGGAAATAGCTCTTTAGAGTGGAGGTGGTGGAAATGGAGATGCCCACTTAGGGGTCTGAGTAGTTTGGTAAAGGGTAAGAGGTAAGATTTCAGGCACAGGGTTTATTTGCTATTTTTTACTAACTGGTTAAAGCAGTTTGCCATTCTCATTGCATAATTTCCAATGACTTTTAATCAATTTAACTCTCCACACACAATGTGCAGTACTACAGATTGGTAACCCAGGGATCTGTTTGCAGTACATAGCTTGCAGATATTTATACTCTTTATCAGAACTACCCACAGTGGAAGCACTCCCTGCAAGCAATCATGTTGTCAATAGAACATGACCATAAGAGAGCTAATGTGTGTAAGTGTGAGAAAGCAAGTTTGGACAAAAAATGAAAGTGAGAAAGGGGGCTGTTAAAGATTACTGAGTGCCTCAAAGCAGATATTTTCTTCTGAAAAGGGTGTGGGTTTGTTAATCCCAGGTGGTGAAGAGAAACACAGATTATTTTTTGTTCATTTGATGCAGCAGCAATACCAACCTTTGTCTTGTGCAATAGATGACAAAGTAACCAAGCATCAACAGGAAGACCCACAAAAAGATTAAATTTACAATCATAGAATCATTAAGGTTAAAAAGACCTCTAAGCTCATCAAGTTCAACCATTAACCCAGCACTGCCACCATGTTCACCACATGTCCCTAAGTGCCACCTCCACATGATTTTTGAACACTTCCAAGGATAGCTGGTTACAATGTCTAATCAGTCTTTCAATGAAGAATTTTTTCCTAATATCCAATCTAAACCTCCCCTGTTGCAACCTGTGGTCATTTCCTTCCATTCTGTCACAGTTTTTACCCGGGAGAGGCCAAAGGCTTATTAATGTTTCCCTTGGAGCATGATGTCTAATTACAAAACTTCAAAATCTATGAACACAGAAAAGCATGTGGCTTCCCTGCCTTCAGATAAAGATCATCTTCCATGTAACCTTTAATCTCCCCTAGGTGCTGAGACTCAGGAAAAACTGTCCTGGTATCATAGAAATATGCTTTTTCTAAGATTTTACATAACTCAAGGAAGTGGCAGATTTATAGCTTATCTTCCAGTGAAGTGAGGAAAGAATAATTCACACCTTTAGTGTGAAAAGTCTTGAACTTTTCTATTTTAACAGAAAAAAAACCCTGAAACCACTGTGCTTACCTTTGTTTAATATGCAGGTAAGAAAACATCATCCACTCTTACCATAGTAAAGTTGCTTCATTATCTTTCAAAAGTCAAACTCACAAATAAAGTAATTGTTCCATGTCAGTCTATCCATCTAATAAAGAAGGTGTTAATACAATTATCAACAATCTTTTCCCTAATGCCTGCCTCAGAGAATGATTTGAAAATGTGTCATAGTTTTAAACATAAACCAACAATAATGATTTTTAATGTATTTTCTATAGCAGATTTTGTTAGTGAAAAAATCTTTTTTAAAATAAAACTGTTACATCCTTCCTATCACTTTCTTTCCCCTAAGATATTTCTGAGTGGCTCACAGTTTTCTAGCTCCCTTATCTATATCCTACTATTAAAAGCCGTTATAAACTACTAAATGTTTTTAAAATAGTTGTTTCAATTTTCCATAACTACTTCTTATATAGTGTGTTCTTCTAGTATGCAGAAAATGCAGTGGCTGTTGGCTTTGCAAAACATCTGTATGCAGCATGTTGTATAGAATTTTATTTTTACCCTTCTACTTATAAAAAAAACCCAGAATGTTGTAGAAATGCGTTGGCCTTTAGGAATAACACACCCTCCCAAACAGTAAAGACTGGACTGACACTTTCATACAAAATTAAGATAGCAGAACTCAGATAGAAAAGAAAGTTCAAGAAAACAGAAGCTGATGGCATTACCCAATAACAGAAACTGAATTTCAGGCATGGCCCTCACTCTCCACTGCTCCCTTTCTTTGTTCATATTTTCCATATGATTGTTATCCAATCATAAATGGATTACTTCAAAAATTCTGCTTACAGTGACAGTTTGTATTATGTGATAAATGCACAGGTTAGTTTCTATCTTTCTTTTCATTTCCTGAACAGAATTGAAAAATCATTTTCCTGCTCTCATTGACACTCTGCCTGTCCTACAAAGAGGGTTTTAGATGCTCCTTGGAAATATCCTATATTAAAGCACCATGTGAGAAGTAGAGTAGTAAAGAATAAGCATCAGCAGGGAGGATATGCCTACACATTTGAGGACTAAATTTTAGGTGTCCTGTGCTTCCCTTGGCCTCTGGAGTCATATTCCACTAGCCAACACCCTTACTTCGCCCACCTTGAAATCACAATTGTGAGAGTAGTGATACAAGTAGGACTTAGTTTCTACCATGGAACATGCAATAAAACAAGATTTTTTCATGTCGAGAATAGTGACTTTCACTTAAAAATGAAACAAAACCTTCATCAATGGTGGAGTTAATGAAGCCTAGTCTGATACAAGCCAGTGCCCTCACAACCTTCTCAGAACATCACAATAAATTCTGATTCTTACATTCCTCACAAAAAACATCACAGCTGCCACCACAAAGGCTGTATAACATGCCAGTCTTACCAGGCTTTCCTTCACTGCAGATGGTAATTTTTCCTTTTTTTCCCCCCTTTGCATCCCATTTACCAGTTTTTTCCTGATCTGATTTAAATTGACTAGTGAAGTTCAAAAGTTATTGGACAAAGTGATGAACAGCTGCAGGGTTTTCTTAAGAAACTCTTTCCTTAAGAAAATAACTAAAAAACTTTTATAGATATGAAGAAAATACTTTGAAATATGACTACATGTACTTAAAAGAGAGCAACGACTCAGGTCTTTTGAAGCTGTAGATGCTTGAATCCTTTACTGAGGCAAGAGAAAGCTTATTAAAGAGATTTTGGAAAGCACAATATGAAATACAAAACAAGAACTCTGCGAAATCTGACTGACCATTTTGCCTCACAAGCAGCTTTACCATGCTCAGAGAAGGATTCCAAAGCACCTGTTTCTTACAGGGGTTAGGTAGTGAGAAGGTTTCCCATCATAAAACTAGCTTAGGCCTTTTTGCTCAGAAAAGAGCTCACATTTCTGCTGCAGGTAGTATTCTGCTATGTATGATGCTCTCTCAGTACAAAAAGTACAAAAAACAGACTGTAAAGGCTTTAAGATCCACAATACTTGCTTTCCTTCTTAAGAAGTACCCTGTTTACAAAGATCTAATTACTCCAGTCATCTTGTTTGCAGACATTAAGTCAACAAATAGCAGGATGGATAAACTTTCTTGTGACTTAGATAACCAGTATGAATAACTCATTCTGAAAATTATACTCAGAGGAGCACTTACAAAACTCCACAAGCCTATTGTGGTTGTAAGATTATTTGATGAACTACATAAAACACACACAGTCATATAAAAAAATCATTAGCAGGTCATGGATAATTCACAGATGGAAAAAGTTATTAAATCCCAAAGTGTTTATCTACAATGAATATCTATGACCCACTCTATTCAGTACATGTGTATTGCAAAAACCAAGTATATTGGTTCTTTTCTGACATTACACAGATATTTACATACACTATTCCAACTAGGCTGGAGTAAGAAATTACAGATTAGAGTAAGAAAAAATGTCAGGTTAATAAGCTGCTTCTGAAAAATCCAGCAATTACAGTGATTCATAAACAAAAAACTGAAAAATCACACAGATTTACTTTAAATATTTTCTTGAGTAAGCTATGGAATACAAAGCCTGTGTGTTTTGTATTTATATTGGAAAAATGCCTTCAATGCTTCAGAATAGCAGTTTGCGGGAGCTCATTAAATTATTATAGGGTTGTTTGGAATCTGGTTCCACTAGTTACTCCGTGTGCAAATGCCTATTGATTTCAGTGGAACTCCAATTGCACTATCTGCTGTGAAGTCTTATTTATTTCTCATTTAAAATCCCCACTACTGTGTTTGCTCATTTCATTTTATTATTGATTCAAATCATGGTGATATTAGAGCTAACATATCCAGGCTAAATCTGTGAAATGAGAGAGACTACAAATAAGAATGCTAATGATAAAGATGGTCATTCAAAAAGAGAAGACTTAACTATTTTTTTAAGACTTCTCAGAATAAAAAAAATCTAATCAATAAATGACACTTAATCTTTCTTGGCTCTATCATACCATATATAATCTTATTTGTCTCCATTGTTTTTACAGAAAACTCCTTGCAATGTAAGATTAATTCTATTTAATAATTAAAATTACTTAGAAGCAAAACTGACTACTTACAGGTACAAGCACTGATTATGTTAATTTAAATTATAAATGCTTTCTCTTCGGTGCAGTTATGTATTTTTAAGTCTTTTAGACATCATGCTTCAAGCACATTTGCTATATGAATGGATAACTTTTTTACGGTACTAAGTTTCCAATTTAATGTAAATATTTTTTTTCTTTTTTCTTTTCTTTTTTTTACTGAAAGCATTTATCTTTTATTCATTACCTAATCCTCTTTACAAACAATAGTTGTAAAAAATATCAGTAATTACCTGTTTTATCCTTTTGATTGTTTAACATTTCACACAGAACAATTTTTTTTTTTTTTAATTTTAGCACAGATTTCTATATTTTGCTTGGTTCCTGCGTTGCTTATACCCAAATCAGGAACCTCTGATGTAAATACATCCAGAGCTGATTCTGTAAAAATACTTAAAACACCTGTGTGATGGCTGTGGCATTAAAGCACCTATTTGAGTGTTTAAATCTAGGCAAGGGCTTATGTGTTGCACCTTAAAAACTTGATTTTATATTCAGGGCACTATAGCCAGTCCTGTGACTGTATGCTTAGATGATACCTTGTTAATAATGGAGCATGTTCCACATATATGAAAACAGCTCACTGAAGAACCAGCTCTTGCTATATCATTTACAGGTTGTTTGCAATTCAATCTTATTTTAACCCTTAACAAGAGCATCACTAGTTACTATCTAACATATTTAGAATAACCCTCCTTTGCTATGTGCTGCATGCTCTAACAGTTCAAATGGATGCCTGAGGGGCTGTGGAGACTCAGTAATGACAGGAGAAATTGGATGTAACTCATCAAATATATGTATGTATGTATATATATATATATATATATATATATATATATATATATATATACACACATAAGCCAGTCGATTATTTGTGCTTTGTAGTTACTGAAAATTTAAAAGAGGGTTGTATTTGGGAACATAATAGAATAAATACACTGATGACTTGTCTTAAAAGAGCCACTGCATTAAATATATTAAATATAAAAAACAATGCTGATTCACAAGACAAATAATTTTAAAAGGCCAAAAAAACCAAAACCCACAGCCCAAACAAACAAAAGCTAAATAACAAACAAGCAAAACACAAAAAAAAACCAGAATGAACAATCAAAAATCCCCCCAAAAATCTCAAACTATTTTGGCCAAATATTGCTGGAGAGAAAAACAGGTGAAAAAGCAACAAATCCAAATAAATAAGCCTAAGAACTCTACTAGACTATAGAGATGTGTGATGCTAATTCAGAAAGTTGCCCTTCCAGGGAGGTGTTCATTAGTCCAAAACTTCATGAGAGTTCTTGAATGTTTCAAAACTTCTAGTGCTGAGGAAACAAGCATAATCTATAGTGCATATACAGTATAGAAATATTATTAGTCCAACTGGCTTAACCCTTTCTAGTTTATCATCCAGCAGCCTATGGAGAGTTCTGAACAAAAGATTCCAAACAGCATTGTTAAACTTTTCAGTGAAAAGCAGAATTGTGCTGTGCACAAAATAGTTTTTCTGGAATGAACTGGGGGGGTGCAAGCACACCAAATGTTTCCTAATTGTTTGTCAGGTGGGTTTTAATTTGCCTGACAGTCACTTTTAAAGGAAAGTTTTTGCACTCCATTTGCAGGCAGAAATAGTTCACAAAGGTCAGCCCCTAAAACGGAAATGTCAGACAAATTACCATCCAGGTTGCAAACTCTGCCTCTAAAGGATACTCAGTGGGATCTGCAACTTCAGGGTTTGGGGTTTTTCATTGTTCATACTCCTGCGAAAAATCACTGTGGAGCTCATTTTTTCCAGACCCTGCAGAGTCAGAACTCCAGCATAAGGAGCTCGCACAAGGCATGGCCACCAAACATGTTGCTCTTTTGTTCACAGAACAGCATCTTCCAGAGGTCAAAGGAAAATAACTGATAGGCTGATGCCAAGTCATACCTCACTGCAGAGATGGCTGACTGAAAGTGGCAAAATCAAAGTTCTGTTTCAAACTGGGATCATCCAGTACATTCTCCACAGCCAATTATTCAGGAACAATACAGAAAGAGAAGAAAAAATCACAGCACCTGCAAACAGCTTAAGATGTTGAAAGGAAATCTGTGGCTGTGTGTTTAAAATAAGAATGCTTAGGTGAAGGTTCAGTTAGTAGTTGACATGTGTTTTGTTATTTTTTCAAAATAATAATATTTTTAAAATATACATAATATTATACATATATTCTATATATATAAATAAATAACATATAAATAAATATATATTATATCTGTATTATATAATATATATTTAAAATGTAATAATATTTTCACCAACCCAATTTAGCACATCTCCTGAAATTAAAATTATTACCAACATGGATATATTTTACTAAAGAGACCATTATGCATCTTTCATCACATACTAAAAATTTGCATAAAACCAGATTAAAATCTAAATTTTTATAGGAACTTAGGTGAAACTATACCGGTTGTCCTACTTTTTAATTCTCTTTAACCTATAGAAATGAGACTTAGGTTAGGGACTTCTGTAAAGTTAGCATTACATAATTTATGTACATGTGGATACAGAGACCTGAAAACCTGCACTGCCTAATTTTGCATGTCATAAGGGGTTCAGCCACCAGTATTACCTACATTAGGGGAGATGAGCAGATAAATACATAAACAGAGTGCAAACTTCAAAACACTCCTGTGTAGGATGTTCTGTTCAAGTGAACAATGACAAAAATATACCTCGAAATAAAAAGGAGGCACATTTGCTCCAAATTCTAGATTGGAGGCATTTGTAAAGAGTGGACTCTAGACAGGTCATTAGCAACTAAACATTATCACCATTTCTGCCTTTAAGAGCATTCCCACAGGCAGAAACTGCAGGGCTCTGTGGCTGCAGTGCTTTCAGCAGTGTCTATTTAATGTTCCCAAATGCATTTGTGCTTGGTATTTATGACTAAAGAATAAATAAAATAAAATTATTCTTTTCTTTGCTGGCATTTAGAAATGTTATAGAAAAACCTACAATAGAAAATACTTCTTACCTGAATCTGGCCTAATTCTGTCTGCTTCCCAGACAGATCAAAGAAGGCTATTTGTGCATTTAAATGTGCTACTGATATTACCAGGCAGTTCACTTAATTAGGTTGCACACAACTGTACTGAGTGACAAAGAAAATTTGCTTATACACAGATTATTCTGATTTGCCCCTATTGTACTTGAAATGGGTATTTTGGTAAAGATCTTTACTTTATTGCACAATTTCTAGGTGCATCATGACCTCCTTTAAGTGATGTGGTTAATGTTATCTGGTGGGTTCTCTCTCAAATCACTTGAATATAATATCTGTTTTGTAGGCAGATATGTGAAATTCCACCACACTATCCAAATCTGTCAAACCTATGAGCAGTTCTTTAGACTTACAAAACTCTGGGAGGAAAACAAAATTTTTACATTAGAGATGGAGGGCAAGGGCAGAGGCGAATGGAGATGACCAACCCCATCCCACAAAGGATATCTGTGCCTCAGCTGAAAACTGACCCTGGATTTTTACAGTCAAGCCAAGCACCTCAGCCTGCAGACCATCCTCCCAAGTGCAAAGATAATTGCATATTAATTAAAAACTATTAGATGTGCAACACTTCCATATGCACTCATCAATGAGATTAGTAGGTTTAAAATGTTGCGTGTCACTCAATTTCCAAGAAAAGGGATTTAGATTTATTACTTCATCCCATCTACAGATATTTTCCCATTCTCATTTTAGTAACCTTTAACAAGTGGAGGATAGATGGGAGAAAGACTGTGTTAACATTAAAAATGTTGTTTTTTGAAGCTCTAGAAAAACATTGATCAAGGATCTGCTTTCATACGTTCAATGCTGATGTTCTGCTGAAAAGGTTTCTTCTCTCTCTTTTATACTTTGGCACTTCAGCAGTTAATAAATTAGCACTTTTCAATTGCAATAAAGTTATGCCATGTGGTCTGAAGTAATTTAATTATTTCCAGTGTAAGATAAATAGTCACACTTAAATGTAGCTCTTACAAGTAAAAGGATATTTTTAGTTCAATTTTACTCCAGCAAACTCAAGCAGAAGCCTCTTGAATATGACTAAGAATCTGAAGCCACGTGAACTATTAAAGTACACAAAAGTCCAAAATAAATCTTGCAAAGTAAAGGCTAAAAAGATAAATCTCAAAAATTCAGATCATGTCTATATTTCACTGATCTAAAATGAACCGTGCAGCCTCAGAACACCACTGATTAAAAAGTATTTAAGATGGATGATCTTAAAGATTAAAAAATTTTGAAAATGTCCCCTAAAACTTTGGTCTTGAATTTGTAAATTCTGTGAAAGATATTCAAACATGACAATGCTTGAGTAACAAATTAAAATGATAAATCAAACAATAAGGACCCAAGTAAAAAATATTTCACCATGAAAAAAATGTTTCATAATGTGTCTTGACACTTCCTTTGTAGTTCCATGACTACCCAGTTCCCAGCATATTTCTTTAGAAGTGTCAACAGATTAATTCCCAGCCACAGTTTTAGCATTTGGGGGAAGTAATTCAGCTTATTAGAGATGTTTATATGTAGTTTTTTAAGTCCTGAGGTTTTTCTTTAGGAGTTAGCACAGTCTAACAACAATTACTGTATGTGTTTAAATACTGTCCATGTTTTGCAAAAGTATTTGCTACCATGCAAGAAAATGTCAACTTACAGAAGGAATCCTACTTCACTGTTAGCTATGGAAAAAGTGGTTTTTGCTCTTGTTGCATTCTGGTTTTAATCTGTCTGCAAGAGAGTGTAAAGTAATTGAAAAGAAAACAAAAGTCATAGCGTAACAAAAAGCAAACTTACTTAGAATAAATGACTTGAATCTCCATCCAGGCTCATTGATGTGCATCCTTAGCAAAGTTATGAACACTTCGTTTTGAAATATTTATTGAATTATTTGTTATTTATTAATATAAAAATTAATAATTTTTAAAGGTAGATTGTCAAAGATCACATCAGCTCTCCATGTTCTCTAATGCTCATTACTTAATTGAGTTAGTCCATCAATGTCATACATTGCTTGGAGAATGGATGAAGGGCTAGGACTGTTAGCACTGCATATGGAAAGGACTTTGATTTAATTAACAATATCATCTCCATGGAGAAATTTTAAAGGCTATAATCATTCTGTTCTAATAAATTAGATTGGGTTTTTTTGTTTGAACAGAGTGGTGAATGATGCTCAGGTTTATTTCTTAGAAGTGGCAGGACATGAAATAGAGACAGGTTGCAGAATGTCAGTAATTTCAAAACACTTAAAAAACAAATTATTACTTCACTTTATTGGAAATTAACCAGGAGCACTGGTCTGCAAGGCAGTCCATGAAACTCTGCTGCTTCCTATTCTTGTGGTTTTTTCACCTGCTGGGATGAAAATTCAGTTTCAACAACAATACTAAAAGTAACCAGGTCTGTAGTTCCATCTTGAATGCACAAGACATTCCTGGTTTATTTTGCTTTGGCAGTTAACTCACTGAAAAGGCTGAGTTAAGCTAATTACATGAAGTAATGTTTAAAAGAGACCAAGATACTCTGAATATGTGTTGATACTGGCAAATGAATCTTATTCAGCTTCATTGGTTTCCATACATCTTAATTTGTTTTTCATTTTGAACACTCCACTGAGCATCTTTAAAATAATAGCTAAATACATTTGTTTTAAAAAAGTCATTCTGGCTAGTGCATGAAGCATAAAGTTGAGCTTGGACCGTGAAATAGAAAAGATAATACTCACTTAAATTCTCCCTAAACACAGTTAAACACCAGCACTGGCAGAAATGCTTTCCAATATTTAATTAAGGTACAGAACACAGCATTAAACAGGCACATGATGGAATTTATCCCCGGCTTTTTATAGTACCTTCTAACTTGGTATGTCAGAGGCAGTAACAACACGTGAGACAAGTAGAGGTAACAGTGCTTGTTCTCATTTTAATCCAGACATCTTGTATTTCAATGTCCAACAACCAAGAGTTGTTTGTTTCCTACCAACAAGAAGTTGTTTGCAGACAGATAAGAGGAGCACACTGTTTCTGGAGTAGAAATACACTAAAAGGGAGGACTGGTGATGCTAAACAGAACAGGGGACCTAAGAAAAAAGCAAGAACTACTCCTAAATACTTTAGCAACAGCTGATAGGAGACTCCAAAGTATTGATGCTATCTTTTATTTTCCTAGGCTGTGTGAGTAAGTAAATAAACAGCAGGACCACATCAAAACCAAGACTATTCAAACAGAGATGAGAAAGATCAAAGTAAGCATGAGTATTTTTTATCTTTGTTTCCTGCTGGTAAATATTGTTAAGTGAAGACTTAATAGGAATCCATGAAAGCAGAACAAGAGTTATGCAGTTTGTCCTAGAAGCCAATACATAAAAAAATAATTAGAGCATCAACACACCAGCTTAAGTTTAAAGACAAAAAAAAAGTGCTATTATTACACACAGAAATTGAATACAAAAATAAGCTATTCTATAGTATTTTAGAACACTTCAGGTTGCACCTTCTGTGTTTGTGGCTTGTCTAGCTTTACTATGGCTCATTTGCTTGCATGTTGAAAGAAAAAACTGTCACCACCAATAAACAAAGATGATTAGATGCCTTTTGTTAAAGATAACAACATTTCCTCTAGCATAAAAACATCCTTTGAATTGAGTAGTCCTATGAATAATTGCAAAATCTTGCTGAGGCAGTACTTGATTCAAGGCACTGCAATGAAGTAAAAAGTGCCACCTAAAAATTGTACCTTTATGGCAAAGTAAAGCAAGCTCAGTCTCCAGAAAAAAAAAAAAACAAAAACAAAAAACAAAACAAAACAAAACAAAACAAAAAAAAAAAAAAACCAAAACCAAAAAACTCCTGGGTTATTGCACTAAAAAATGGGCACTGTGTTCTGTGGCTTAGTCATTCCTTCATTATAGACATTTTTAATTGAAACCAAAAAACCACAACCAACCAAGTAACCCCTATACTGCATTTACCTGCCACAAGAGCTAATAAAGGGAAGAATAAATACTATTTTATCTAATCTTCCATTAGCTCACTTCTCTATGAGGACGGCATAATCAAAAATTATGACTCTACTGAATTATATGAAAACAAGCAATGTTAAATAGCTCAAGCATATCACAGAATGTTCTTGATGTGCTATATATGTAAATTTGATAATAGGAGATAAATTACTGTGAATGAATTGCAAGTCTCTCTTACTGTCAAAGTTTGCTCACTTTCTTGTTTGCACAAATCTTTCCACTTTTAGAATATTTTCTGTGGAGAATTTCTTTGAATAAGAAAAAGAAATATAAGAGCATCAGAAAAATTTGCAGTCTACTAAAGAAGATGCAGCTTACTTCAAACACTTTTCATATATGTTGAATGTTGTGGAACATTAATTAACTTTTCTTCTGCCTTTCTTATTTTGAAATTTTCTCAGAAACAATCACAGATCCTCAGCCCATGAATGACTGACCACAGATCAAAACCTTCCAATGTCCTGGTTATAAGCTTCTTGGGGAAGAAATCTCTGGTAATCAGTCTACAGGTACTGCTAGGAAAGATTTTATTTCAGCTCATTCCGTTTTTACCTTCCTGACTTTGGTCTGCAGAGGCTTTAAAGTTTTGCTATTCTATTTAATATTTCTCACAAAATCCAGTTAGAAAGAATTAGCTTCCAGAAGATTCAAATAATTATTATTTTTTTCTTAATGAATGTGTTGGACAATACTAGACATTCAGCAGCTGTTCACATTTCAATCATAATTTTCTAGTGATTTTAATCTGATTTAATCTTCCATTGCTTCAACCATTATAAAGTTTGTGCAGTCCCATTGCTATATTATTAAAAAGTCCCCCAGCCCAAATTTTCTTCAGAATAACCACCATGCTAACTGCTCTTCTGGACTGGATTTGTTTTAAGCAACTCCTACGTGTATCCTTGTCCAGCATTAAAATTCAATGTCAGTGTAGGTCATAGACACCAAACTAGGTAATCATTCAATAACCAGAAATAGAGGGAATTCTAAGAGATCAGTGTAGCTGCCCAGGAAGCAAAGTGTGTTTCCTAAGGGCTAAAGGATTTTGGCTTCTTTCCTTGTAGATTTCCTTGCTCAAATTCTGAAGGTAGCACAAGGCAGACATGGGATAGCTCACAAAAACTTCCAAAAAACAGTCCTAGAAACAAAGTTATGAAGTTAAACGTGCCAATGAATCCTGTAAATATATAACCCTAAGCTCAAAACTACATAAACTTAATGCACGTACATATATTAATTTACACCAGTGTCATCTTTATTTACAGCACAGATACCCCATAGACATGGCAGCCACACAATAGCACCAGCTTGACTTGGAACATTGATTTAAGAACTTTGGCCTTTTGGGTTGTCTGGTTTTTGGTTTGGGTTTTGGGGGTTTTTTTTGGTGGGTGGCTGTGCTGTGTAATTTTGTTTGGTTCAATGAAGTTTTTTTGTTTGGGTTTTGTTTTGGGATTTTTTTTTCCTTGCAATTTTACAACAACGAAGAGAGTCATTCTACCACTAAAGAAACAGTGTCACTTAAATCACTTAAAGTTGGCTTATCACTGAGCACTCATGGTCAGCTACCATGGCCAATCTTTGCTTCTTCTGGGCAAAGAAGGACAGCCTAAAGCTCAGCAAAGGCAAATAAAGAGTCCTGGCGAAGACTATTGATGCATGAGAAAAGCCCACCATGTCTACATCCCATCTTGAGTCTCAATATTGTTCTGCTGTCAGCAAGAAATCCTAAGGCCTCTCTCTATAGTAGATAGTTTACCTGAAAAACTTAACACCTTATCAACTTGCTAAGTTAGATCAAGCAGGGCTATATAACTCAAAGTCTTATGTGCAGTTTCACATAACGGAGGTTTTCATTTTTTTACCCTTCACCCAAAAATGTAAAAAAATAATCACATGAAATCATTGTGTTAAAGGTTAAGACTGGAGAGTAAAGTACTCCAAAAGGTAAGAAATAAAATAAAGGTGTATTGCGCAACATATCTCAGAGGCTTCAGCCACAAACACTGCAGTTCCCATGTTGCTTAACACAACATGTGCATGCCATGTGTTCCTTTCCCTTTTCTTCGCCCTGCTCTGTGCCTTCCTCCTAAAATGACCCACACTTTTTCATTATAAAAAGGCCAATCACTGTGAATGGTCAGTTTTGTCCTTTGGAAAAGAAGAATGGTGGTGTCAAAACAGGTGAACCTTCTCCCTGCTGACCCTAATGCTGACCCAGAATGGATGTTTCAGATCCAGTATAAGACTAAAAGAAGCATATGGTGAAAAAAATTCCTTGGAGTCCGGTGATTTGTAGCTCAAAGCTTTATGAAACTGATATGATGAATATTCAAATCAGCAGGAACTGAGCTTTGAATTCTGGAAGTACTGTATTAATACTAAAATTGATGGAAAACTGGATCAAGCTTGACTTTCAAAATTAGTGAAAACTTTTGGCCTTAAATTCTCCACTGATAAGGGGATAAGAAAAGAGAAGCAAAGAAAATCTTGAGATTGCTGTGAAGATAAATTCCTTAGGTTTTGGGAAGTAGTTCAATGCTACATCTAACATAAAACAAAGGAGTACACAGGGAAATTAGCAATTTTGTACTCTGCAGGGTTTGGATGGCAAGGTAAATAAGACTTGGGGATATGTAGGCTGTGATTCAGTACAAGTACATTTTGAACAATTATCCCCATGGTGACCACTGTCCAGTTGTGTATAACTGCCTATATGAACTACATATGTACACACACAGTGTAAAGTGCAGGGGTCCTGTGGAGGGGAGAAACTATGTCAAGTGCCAATTAAAACATTTCCAGCTATAGATTCATTGAGGAGTTGAATGAAATTTCCACAGATTTCCCACATTCTGACATTTGAAAACATGTTTTTTTTTATTTTTCTTAATGTGTGTCTCTGGGGTGCAAAATGCATATATCTCTATTTGCATAAAGTCTATTGATTGACAGAATTGCTTTTCAATGATCTTTGATACACAGGAAATGCTTTCCCTTTGGGTATGTTGTTTTTTAAAGAAGTACATGGAACATACAGGCACTTGAAATTTTGTTGCATTATTTTAAGTAGCTGCAGTAATTCATCTTTACTTTTATCATTTAAGTTCTTTTTTCCCTGTGTACTGAAGTTGACTTTGTTAACGAGTCAGATGATGTCTGCTTCCCACAAGAAAAAAAGGACTATTGAGAATATATTCTCCTCCTCCTCTTGTAGTTCATTTGGATATCTAACTTAATTCCTTACTAGCACTTTTGAAGGCATACTGAAGCCTACAGACTATTTAAATATAGTAAGCATTTAAGTACTGCTGAGCCTTGACCCAGCCTGTCCCAACAATGGGACTCTACTACGTGCAATATCAGTATATGGACACTTGCCCTGGGGCCTCTAATCAGGAACAGAGTAAACCATACAAGCCACAGAATCTCTACAGATTATCTGCACAAAACCCCAAGTGATTTGGAAAGAACTACCCTGGATTTGGTACTGAGATGAATTTCACTCCAAGAGGAAACATTGCTGTGAGCAGTGACAAGACAGCAGATAACTATCAAAGCAATTTTATATAAAGGATATTAAATCCTTATTTTATTTACAGCCCTTCTGAAATTTCTATATTTGAACTCACTTGTATGTATACACTTCCTCTTAAATCATTGCAGAGTTTTTTCATAGGTTTTACTTGACAAATTTACCTCCCCTGAAGTCTTACTTCATCCCTCAGGAGTACAGCAGAAGCTCATAAAAGCATATTGCAAACTTTTAAAACTATTATTTAGATTATTTGTAAGGAAAGTCTGCGTTATAGAAAACTTGATGATTAGGAAGCCTTTGGGTGCATTCTGATTCTAGACTGGTTCCAGTAAAGACTGTGTTTCACTCCCAGGGAATGCAATAAGCCAGAAACATCAGAGTATACAAGGAAGCAGCAACTTGCCAACCATCATCAACACAAAAAGCAAAATGAAAAGTAACCTTCAATACACAAAGGAGATAAGAAGAGCTGTCTGGGTTTCACTCTCATACTTCCAACATTCATAAACATTTGCTTTTACTTCCATGCTGTGGTCAAAAAAAACCCTCAAGTTGCTACTGAAATGCCATTAAGAAGCACATCTGAGGATACACATTTGAAATCTATGTATAAAGGTACAATTGATTCAGCTGACCTTTCCATGTTACTGTAAATACAGATATTCTAATAGCTAATGCAGAAAGCTACTGCATGTGTCATACCATACTTCCACTTGCTTCAGCCTTGCACTGTACATTTGTTTACAAGTACCAAAATGATAATACAAAAAAAGGCACTCAAAAACTTTGATTATAAATGAAACTTATGAAATTTTTCATTTGCTTTCATCTGACGAGCAAGATTAAACTGAAACTCTTCAGTAAGCTGCTTGTAAATGGCCAAGAAAGACCTTAGAAGATAACTACATCTGCACTCCCAGCAGATGTCTACACCAAAGAATGCAGAACAACTTACAAACAGCAGCTACCCCAGCTCTAAAGGAGCTGGTGCAGGTTTCCATATCCCAGTAGCACAAAGCTCCCACAGATATATGAATCCTTCTGGAATGTAATTTACCTTGTCCTGGTGTACTTCCAATGAATAAATGGAACCTTGTTAAGGAAAATGACGTTCAATGTCCTTTCCTTCTGTTCATTAATTGCCACAAATCTGTTTCAACCAAGGCATCACCTCTCCATTAGCTGCCCTGTTTGATGTCAAAGCTCACCCTGACTATGGTGTGCAGAAAGCAGGACACCTATTGACAAAAAAAATTCAAGCCCCCTAATAACCATAAAATGCCTCTTATTTGACTTAGCGATCAGTGCTTAGGAGCACACACATTTCAGAGGCAGTGACACTGAAACATCAATCCACCAACACACTTCTATCTATGGCTCTGGGAATGTTCTGGTTGGCTTGTGGCAAAGCTTTTTCTGTGTAAATGAATTGCTGCTTCTTCAGCTGTCAAAAGTATAAAGCACAGAAAACAGCTAGAAACCATCCAATAATAGCATATTTTCTCATAAACCTGACCTTTATTAGAAATTACTCAGGAAAGCATTACAGTGGGTGTAGAGCAATTTAAACTGTGACTTTTTGGATAGGAAAATAGAGATTTGCCACCTTTAGAACATGTAGATAATAAAAAAGCTTTCAGTCCTAAAATGTGCCTTAGATAATTTAAATGTGTATCAATTTTACAATAACAAACTAAAGCTCAAACACTTGGGGAACAAGTTTTATAGTTTGTGTAGATAGAGAGGTATCGTGTGCAAGGTGAGAAAGAGAAGGTTGGCAACTTTAACCCACCTTCCAATTCTCAGAGTTTTAAGGCTGGTCTTGATCCAGCTCAGGCATCTGCTTTATGCTATAATGTGTTACCTTTGTGTTATTGTGAACAATATTTGGAAAGAAGCAGGCAAACCAATAAAAGGCAAAAAGACAGTGGTCAGATCAACCTTTCCCAAGTGGCTGGAATACTCTGATGGACTATTCAGTTTTCAAGTGAGATTTCTGTTTTCTTTCCTGCACTGAAGAAGTAGACAAAATACAGGGTCAAGTATGAAATCCAGCACCTGCTGCTGAACTCACACTATGGAGATCAGAATAAGGTTCTTCAGTTTTGTCTATAGCTTTTTCACTGGATCACACAATTATTTATGTAAAATAATGTAAGGTCTGATCCTGCTTTCAAATAACTCATCAGCAACATCATTGTTTTACCATATTGAGTAACCAATCAAAATTTTATTATTTCTCTCCATTTATGCACCTCCAGGGCAGTGTTCATCAAGAAAGAGTTCCCATGTGGTTCTTCATGAATACTTCAGTGACTCACATAAGATCTTGTCCATAGTCTTAGTTTTATAACTTCAAAATCCTGCAATGATACTTTTCTACCTCCATCCATTCTGAGTACCCACACATAAGAAATTTAATCTTTGCCATGTACTATTCACTGCGTGGTGCTGAGTACAGCAGCAGAGCACTGATTCTGCCAGACCATTATCATATACTTAGTTCTGGTTGGTGCCAGTGCTTCATAGGAATATGCAAAATGCTGCTCATTGAAACAACTGCAGCAATCTCAGAGTGGTAGGTGAACAACTTCAGAAGGAAAGAACTTCAAAATGTGTCTGAGAGGTAAGACAACCCTCTTTTTCCCAGAAGTGAAATTACAGACTCAAAAATACACCAGATTATTCTTCCCTGTATATAAGGTATGACCAGTTAGGTTTTAGTCACTACAACATGAATATAAGAAATTCATATTTTTTAGTAAAGAGCAAGAGTGAGAAATGTTCCAAGATTAAGGAAAACCAGATTGCTGTCTAAAACTTCTGCAGTTTCTGTGGACCTGCCTAGCCCAGTGTCCAAGGGATCCTCATGGAGCTGTAGCTGGGGCACCCCAGCTTTCCTCATACCCAGAATGATTCCATACAGCACAAGATTAAAACCATGCCAAAGCTCATGCTTTTTAAGCCATGCTATCTTTCTTAATTGATGTTCAAGCACAGTTGGTACCAAATACCAGATCTTATTAACCGTTATATTGTCATTTGTAGATAAGTTTTGTTAAGAGTATTTCAAAGGTTCTCTTGAAATTAGTGAATTAAAATTGTTTTCACCCTCTGCGACTAGAACAAATTCATGTTACTAAGGAGACCTGTCTCTCAGCAATTTCCTAGGTAGCAAAATAGCAACAACAACAACAACAACGTCTAAATCCATTGTTAAAAAGGTTCTTTTCTCTAATAATATTTTTGGCACATGCTAAAAACATGACTATATTGTTACAAAGGCTCTCACTTGGATGACCTAGATAGCTTGTTCATGTTCTTGCTGTCTATCAATCTTTGATATATCTATCTAAAAGAGATGTCAGTAAACATTTACAGCACACCTTTTTATCCCATATTCTGTCTTTATGATAAATGCAAGTTGTACATTAAAGTAGCTGTAATTTCAGTACATGAGCTTTTCAATACTGAATTAAATTTCTGCTGCTATCTTCTTGTAAAAGCAAACTGCAAGACCCTAAAACAGCGGCAGACCATAAAAATATCTCAAACATTCCTTAGGCAAATGTATAAGTATGTAATGAAGATCAAAGCTGAATATATAAATCCAGGATGTGAAAGAGAACAGAATACTCTCAAAGTGTCTAAAATCACTGACAGACAATCTATCTGCCTAATGTTAGCCTATCAACTAAAAGATAAGGAAAGCACAGAAGGAGGAAAATAATCCTCTCATACTATAGGGGAGAAAAAAAGTAAGCCAAAATTCTCCTGGACAAAATCCCTCATGTACAATACTCATAATATGCCCTAGGTAATTTATGCATCCCTCAATCAATGCATGTGTGAGGAAGTATGAACCAAGAACAAACATAAAAAGATAAAACATCACAGAATCATAAAATATGCTGAGTTGGAAGGGACCCATCAGGATCATGGAGTCCAACTCCCAGCTCTGCACAGGGCATCCCAAGAATCCCACCATGTGCCTGAAAGCACTGCCCTCGTGCTTCCTGAACTCAAGACTGCAATCACTTCCCTCGGGAGCATATCCCAGTGCCCAACCACCCTCTGGCTGAAAAACTGTCCTGATATCAAACCTAAACCTGCCCTGAATCAGCCTCATGCGGTTTTCCTGACTCCTGACTTTCTTCTCTGCTGAGGTCAAACCTCAAAATCACTGAAAATCACCTCTCAAACTTTGTCCCTCAGGATAACCTTAACGTTTTTGGGAATTCTTTCAAACAGAAAAATCTGCCTACAATTAGAATTGTATTTTAAAACTCGGTAAAATTTAAGATTTAAAAATTAAATATATAAATTAAATATAAATACAAATTAAAGATATGAAAAGTGAATCCATGTTTATCATGCAAAATACTCTAAGATAATTTGATAAAGAGAAGCGCTGAAAAGCAATCATATTAAAAATGAGAGTAGAATAATAGAACAGAGAAACTATAGTACAAGAAGGAATATAATTTTAAAATTTTTACTGAATCCAATTTGAGATAATTGGCAATTAAGAATGTTTTTTAGAATATTAAGCAGATGTTTAATCAGTTGAAAAAATTAAATACTAGGTAACAAAATTTCAGGTTATTGGCAAAATATTGCAAATTCAAGGTGAAATAAAGTGGCTCAGTTGCCTGTGTGAATTGTGATGAAAAATATTTTGCATAAATTTTATTATATAAAACCAGTTTAGGCACTGACCCTGTAAAAGGACACTTCCAATTCTGTGAGCTTTGGGTAGTTGACTTTCACCTCTGGAGCATTTTTGGTCCCATCTAAATACTCCATGCTGCACAAAAACTTGTATAGCACATTAAGAGTGCTATATTTTCTGACACAGGCTTAAAATAATCAGCATTTAATTAAAAGTTAAAGAATACCGTTGCAAAATAAAGCTATAAGTTACCTGGAGAATGAAAATTTTCCAAACACTGGATATTATTTTGGCTGTTTTGTCTACTGGATTACTGTTGGATTAGTAGACCTCCCAGGTAGAGATTTGTTAGAACAGAGTTTTCATGACATTTCAGAGACACTTGTTATTAAGAGGCTGCTGTTACCAGTAGGTTTTGGACCAAAGAGAGAAAGCGTGAATAGATAAAAAGAAGAAATGCTGTTCATTCCTCAGTTGTACAGACAAAAAATAGGAGAAGAACTGAACAGACAGCTTAGAAGATGAAGGAGGCATGCCGGGAAGATACAAACACATAAACGTCTGCATTTTACAGAGAGTGAGTTGTGCAAAATGTGGCTGGCAAGAAGTTACTATACAGGTTAGAACTTGAGTACAGCCCAAGTTCACCTAGTGGATGAGAAATAAAAAGCCATGAAGCAGAAAGACCTTGGCAGAATTTGGCACTAGCAGAACTGGAGACAAAGAAAAAGCTCTTAGCTGAGGTGTCTGGTACTATCCTGAAGGACCATGTATATACATTTTTAAGCTTTTCTTTCTTATTTGACACTGATCTACTCAAATCCAAGAGTAATGACAGGCAAAGCAGGCTGTTGTGTGCTCTATGCAACAGACTGTATCATGTATCCATAAATCTGTAAGTAAACCTGATGCAGAAAACTGTTTGCAATACTCACTAGAATGAAATTCTATTTAGCCTCCCAAGATAAGATTAATAATGACAAATTAATTTATGGTCCCTCTAATCCAGTAGAGAGAGACATGCACCCAGTATGGTCATAATAATGTCTGGCTTACTTGTCTCCACTGCAATAAATTTAGATGAGGTATTCTCTATGCAAATTGAAAACAAATATCTGATCCAAGAGAAAGTGATGCTGTACAAAACAATTTGAAGGGCTGTGTCAGGCTGTGCTGAGTAATGCTCCTATAAATTAGTGGGATATGAAATTCACCTAAGCCAAAAGCAGTCTCTTTTTGACCTACACCATAAGATACAAGATTATTTAAGTGGCAGATTGGATAATGAATGCTGTAATTGTCCACACTTACTTTGTATTAAAATTACAGTGAGGATTATAATACATACAGTAAGATTAGAATAATGCACTCACTTAAGGATTTGGGTTTTTTTTACATACAGGAATGAATCATTATAAACAAAGTAACAACAGATGAGTTCTAGAAAACTCAAAGGCTGAGACTTGTAGATCATGCAAAGCCTCAGCATCTTGTCTGAGTCTGCTGGTTACCCCAAAGAGAGTAAAAGTATTCCATCCAAAAGCACTTCAGACAGTTCTACTTTCAATGCAACCTAAAAGTTGCACAGGAGGGACACCCATCACCTTTCTGTCCATCTTTAATATGTTAGGCGAGCTTCCCAGATTTTCAAAACAAAAAAAAATAAATTGCTGTTTCAGCCCTGCAAAGATACTCTTGGCACACTAATGGCCAGGAGGAAAGTTATCAAAATTAAGTCTCTGTACCATCCTATACCCTGAAGTTATTTAGATGAGACTGAAGGACACTAATAGGTACCAGCTGGTTACAGCCCCTAGAGCAATATATCAGGTAAGCACAGCCAAAATGCTCTGTCATGCCCCTCTTCACACCTCCTGGGTGAGGACAGAGAACTGCTCATTACCTGAGAGGTCACCTTTGCAGCTTTTTCTTAAATTCTAGGTATGATCCACACATTTATTAAGTTCCTGCTGCATTGTCTGAGTGCTTTTCCTACCTAGATTAAATCTGAATTACATTAAATGATAAAAAAAACCAGCATGTAAGCCCAGTAAGGTTCAATACATGTGAGTGCATAGAAATCAGCTACATCCACCTGAACAAGGAGCACAGTGAAGAACCTAATTTTACACATATAAAACTCTCCCAAAAATAAACAAACAACACAAAATCTAGACTATACATGCATTGTGAAGTTTATTGGCTGTCATCTTATTCATGAAATACCTTTATGCCTTCTGTAGATCTCCCAGGTATGCAAGGTACCACCACCTACCATCATGCGTACAGCCCCCTGATCAAAGGTAGAAAAATTGGGCTGTAATTTTCCAGAATTGCAAATTTGAGCAAGCTTCCATTCATAAAAGCCAGCATTCAAAGAAACAGGGAGAAGCAGGTATGGATTCAGACTGAGAAGTCTCTCCAGTCAGAGTTGCACAAATAAAGTCATTTCAGAGCAAAACAATCCAGATTCCCTTGATGTCCCACTTTAAGACTAACCTTACAGCAGTTCAGATGCGGGGAACAGGTATCAGTTATACTTGGACAGCACGACAAAATTGTTTGAGCTATCCCAAAAAATTATACTTGATTTGGAATCTCTTGGATTCCAATAGGAACTAAAAAAAAAACCCAAGATTTTTTAAATGTTAAATGTGCCAACTCTTGCCTGCAATAATAAAAACGTGTACTCCTCATATTTATGAGTTGGTTGTAAGCCCACTGGCATACTGTCTGCCTTGTGTTTTCTATGTTCTCAAGCTGCAATACTGAGCTCAAGACTGAAGGCATTACAGTTTAAATGTCGCCAAAAATAACTAAATAAATGTAATTCCAAATTATCCGTATGCTACTGCTGCACATGTTATTATATAAGTACATTTCACTAAGGTCATAATATAAAAATCCCATAATATTGAAAATATGAGCAGCATTTAAAATGGACAAATGGTTGTAGAGAGTCAGCCCGAAGTTCCTCAGACCCAGGAACTTCACCAATGGCAGAGTCAAAAAAAACCACAACAAAAATAAAGAAAATACATATGCTGTTTCCTTCACTGCTTGAACACCTTCAAACAGGTGAGGCAGGTTCCTCAAATGAAATGTTTCAATGGGTGTTGTAATGCTGAAAGGACTTACCTTCCTGGCAGCTTTTCCTCATTCAATCAGCATAGTTTTAACATTCACCAATACCTATGGCAATTTATTTCATAGACTTATTGTTTTCCACAACTTTACATTGTCTATATTATACTACTATATTATATTGTTTTAGTGTACTCTGGACAGATGGCTGGACCCAAAGGGGTTTTAATCAAGCACAACAAGGTAAGTCAGCAAGACATTTCAGCCTAGAAGCATGGAAACATTTCCAACTCAATCATGTGCCTGTTCTGTCAATTTTATGCTCAAGTATTTTACTAGTGCAAAACTGAAATTTGTTAATTTCATTGATAGTACCAGAACAGTTTGTACCTCTGGACATACATCCTTCAAAATATATACTAAAAAAACCCCTTTTGTCTTAAAAAAATCTCAAATCAAATGCAATACTGGACATTTAATTAGTAAGTTTTCCACACAGACATTTGTTAGCCCAAAGTAAATAGGCACCTGCAGTTTTGCAGCTGAAATACTGTAACATCCTGCAGCACTAGAAGTCAGAATCTGAAACAGTCATTAGCTCGGCTTAAATGAAAAGGTCTGCCTTTGCCCCAGCTGAAAGATGAGCAAAAAAGAAAAAAAGCTGATAGAGTACACTATGAATGGGAGTTTCATCAAATCCCTGTGTTTGACCCATTTTTCATCTGTAAAGGTCCCTTAGGCCATCATATAAAATATAAAAGGTTTTAATAAAAGATTGCAGCCTTCAGCTATAAGCTGAGTAATAGTAAAACGTACTCAGGTTTTAATGCAAAAGTATTAGTACACACTTTGATTATTTTTTTTAAATCACAGATTTTAAGATAGTAGAACATGCAAAGTGAAACTAAGTTCATGGTCTATGCTATTATTATCACACATATCTATTATTAAAGAGATCACAGTGTTCCTGGTCTGTATAAAAAATAAATAACATCAACACAAGCTGTAGCAAATTAAAGCCGTTTAGAAAAATAGAAATAAGAAATTTAATGCATGTTGGAAAAGGACACCACGAACTGCATTGTAGACAAGTAGGTCTTGTGAGCCAGTGGCTCAGAAAATCTAGAAAAATATTCATATGCTATTGTTCCTTTTTTATTATTTTTTAACCTGGGGAAACAACAGAAAAAGAGATACAGCAGAGCTGGTATTCAAAAGTCACCAGCATTTTACATTTAATAACAGATGTCCAATTACAGCCAAATCAATTACTATAGCTCTGCATTAGGATTTAACATATTCAGGTCTAACTCACATTAGGCTGTCAAGCATATCTTTAAAGTGTTTTGCAGTTGCATGGCACTAATATTGTACCAAGATGTTTACAAGCACTGAGAAAATTCATATTCATAGCACTGAAATTCTGGATTTAGATTGGTGTCATGTACAATTTAGCTGAAGGAAATGCACACTGTTTGGCTGGATAGTGCAATCCTCTTTTTTTTTCCACCCCTGGTGATGGCATGTTCCTCTTTATGCTGACCAGGAGATTACTCTGCTGCTTCTTTTCAGGACACTCAAACCCTTATAGATTGTTTTGTTTGCATTTAGCATTTCCTGAAAGTAGGCACTTTCTAAAAAGAAAAATTCACCTTGGTCTCCTTTGAAAATCAACAAAAATCCAATTACAGCTTTAATGTTAAGAATTGCAGGTATTAAATTGGCCCTGAGAAAATGTGAAAATTATGGTTTTTACTGGCACCTAAGGCATTACCCCGTCACAAAAATGCAGAACCATTACAAGGGCTCCTATCAAGTAATTAGTAGCCATTATACATCTGCTGTTCAATAATTTTTGTTAAAAACCTTGGCTCTATCAGAGCTTTGCACATCTTTGTCATAGCGCTTGTCCCAAAATGATTGAAATTTATATATATATACACAGACGCACATATATATATAGGAGAAATCAGAAATGTTACAGATAAACTGCAAGCCTAGAACTGTCAGTTCAGAATTTGAATTTTTTACTTATTTGAGGCAAGATGAAAGCAGTATCTTTCATTCCATCTCCATAACATCAGAAGCAACAGCATGTCCCTGAAGACAGTGACAGCACAGGGCATCATCCTTGTTAATTCAACAGATTGGTTACAGTTCTTACACTGGGAACATTTCAGCTCAAGTGAATTTATAATAATAACTGTATTTGTAATCTGGAAAAGAGCTAGAGAGTTTTTTTAATGTCTTTTTATGTTTTTTAAAATCTTAAGTCCTAGGAAACTGACATAATCCCATTGATGAAATTATCAACATAACTTACATTTTTACCTGAAGTTCAGAAGCCATTTTGTCCCAAGCTGACATTCCAATATGTCCTAGGAGACCTCTTCATGAACCTAGCAAAGCATGTTACTGGCATATCCAAATTAACCTGCATGTATCCAGAAAAAAAAAACAAAAACAAAGCTTCAGGGAAGTCTCAGCTATTGTTTGGTGTTTTCTACATTAAACTTTCACAATTAGTTGTCAGTTTATACAGTATTTTCCCATCTCTCAGTGCGATTGAAAATGTTTTAGACAGCTTTTGATCTCAACCACATGATGGGAGCTAAAAGTCAAAGCATAGTATCAAGGAGTACAAGTAACACCCTCATTCACATATTCCCACTGGAAGGAAATTCCATTGCCAAAACTGGACTGTCTGATAAAATGTGGGCATACCAGCAACTGCCTTGTATGTTTAACTTCATAAATGGTAATTTTTGCTACTTTCAGGGGAAAAAAATCAGCAAAAGTAACTACAAAAAGAGGATTTTCATTGACATAATTTGCACAAAACTTTGCCTGTATACCAAAAAGACTCTCCTACTGTGAACTTTATATTGATGCTTCTTTGAGAGTTGTCAGGTATAACTTTACACTCAGCATGAACAAATCTAAGTACCTATTTTCTACCTTGCTGCCCTAATCAATTTTTCAGTCTCTATAAATACCACTCACATCTTTGTAATTCAAACCACAGACCCAGGTACTGCCTTCAATGTAGACCTTTCCCAAGCCCTCAAAATACTAAGATATCCTTATCTCACTTCATCTTCCTAGAAAAATTTTCCAAAGGGAAGATTTTCTTTTGTGTCTGAACAGATGACATTAGCACCTGGTTGGTCTGGTTTCCAGCAGACTTCTATCTTCTCATCAGCCTTGACCTCCTCCACTTTACATCACAGAAATCCACTCAAAATGCTGCACAAAAATCAGTTTTTCTCCTAAGTCCCATATACCCTATCAAGCCTGTTTTCCTTCAGTGGCTCTCTTTTCTCTCTGAATTAAATGTGAAATTATCTTCCTGTGTCACTGGTTCCCTAAAGTGTCATCCTCTTATTTTCCCAACCAGTTCTCCATCTGTTGAATTTTCAAAGACCTTCCTATAGACTCCTTCTGAGGCCATCTTTACTAGTTGGAAACACTTGTAAATTTCAAAAAATACATCAATATCTTAATCTTCTCCAAATTTTACCAGAATGGTGCTGGAACTTATAAAACTCCTCCATGCAAGGAGCAGATAGGATGCAAATACAATTGACCACTGTAAATGGTCCTTCTGCTTCATTATGTGGCCTCAATATTTTGTTCTAGGTAACACTAATCCTAACACAAATTTTGCCTTCTTGCTTTATAAAGGAATTTTTTTTTCATGTTTAATCTTATTCCTGACAGTGGACATGTGGACAGAAGACATATGCTAGAACAAAAGCCATCAAGCTGTGAACTTCAGTTCTCTATTGCACAGTGTGGATTCCCATTATAATTTCACCTTTGAACCATCATTTTAAAATTACAAAGTAACATCAGTCCATTTTTCTGAACTCTTCTCTTTTCCCTCAATTTATTTCTTATTTGAAACAAAAATAAATCCCAGCCATTTTCAGCTGAAAACATCTAGAAACAGGTATGAATTTTCAATTCTTATATGGTTCAAAAAGGGGAACACATCACAAGCATTTCTGACAACTTTCAGTGAACCACTGATGTTAGTTATAACCCAAGCCTCTTTCAGAGATATTTCTAGTTCATTTCCATGAGATCTTTGATGAGGTTACCTCAAAATGCTTAAATAACAAATATACTGAAACCCTGGGCTTTTCCTCTTCTGTAGTTGGTGTTTGTCTGTATTATTCACAGACAACTTTTCTACAGTTTTCACTCTGCACAGCAAAAACAGTTTAATTTTTTTTTCACCAGTGATTTCATAGGGACCAGTAGAATTGAAAGAATTCTTGAGAAAATTCTCACTTCATTTAGAAAACCACCTAAAATCTCATTTCTTTCCTCCCTACAACAACTTCTTGTGACACTAAATCTTTTCAAAAACACAGAATACGTTTACTTTCAATAGCCCTGTACTCTCTTTGTAGTTAATCTTACTTTTACTTACTCTTTCCTTATCATTGCAATGCTACCACTATTTACCATTACTCACCCTCTTCAGCTCCTCAAGGACTGCTTCTCAGAAAAGCATAAAATGTCAAAGCATTGCAATTTCTCATGCATTTTGGAGAAATTTAAATATGCAAATGAATTTATTGCATGCAATGCTGAAATATCTGTATCAGAAAGCTGATTCCTTCATTACTACAGGCCTAATGAGATTCAGCTTGACCTTTAACAGGCCATAAGTCATTGCTCAAATTGTACTTTGCAGTGGGAAGTTCAAACTGAGAAACTACCCCAAGTAAAAATGTTGATGTTCTGATAATTAACATTTCAGTAGGGTTTTTTTGAAAATGTCCTATGACTCTTTTCTGCAGAGTTACCTAAGTGCTATATATAGCCTCACTTAAGGGAAAGTGTAATTAGGCAGGATTTAAGAGGTCCTGCTGGCTACTTCAAGCTCCATCTTTGCTTCAAAAGGAAACAGAAGCCATTTACACTGTATTGTTTAGATTTGTACCAAGATTTCCTAATATTTAACAGAGGTGCTGGAATTCCAAAGCAGCTTTAAACAACCAGGGAACAACATAAAGCCAGAAGTGAAAAAATTTAAGAGAAAAGTAAAGCGGATTTCAAATCCATTTTACACAGCTGCATCTGCTGTGACAGTTTATTAAGCTGCAAGGCAAGGAATTTTTTTTTTCTTTCTGAAATATTTACCATAAGCTAAACAGAATTGTCACAGTGTCTCAAGCCACAGCTGTTGGAAAACTGAGCATTAGCATTCTCACATGAGAACGTTACTTGGTTGATCTACTGAGCTAAAGGGTGAGCAAAATCAGATCCAAATGGGAGCCTAACCTGCAGCAGTCAGATCTGTGCAAGGACCTTAAAATGGGAGAAAAAGATGGAGAGAGGAAGTAACAGGCTTTATGCATTCATGGACAGAAAGCAGCAGAGAATTTGCCATTTTTGAAGAGTTTCCAACCTTTGATGATGTTCTAAGCAGAAAACACCAATATTTGAACCTTTTCAGGAGAAACTGAACATTTGCACTTTGAGAAAGTGACCACCTTGGCTGAGGAAATTTAATAAGGATTTTCTCTTTGAGAAAGTGACCACCTTGGCTGAGGAAAGTAATGTGCAAAATAATGGTATGGAGGCTTTGTTGGTGGGTTTTTTTTGGTTTGTTTTTTTTTTTTTTAATTTCTGAAACCATTAATGTAAGGCATGATAATTTAAGTTGCATCGTTCACAAGTGCTGTATTGCTGGATTTGGTAGAAAAGTAGAAACACAAATCCTTTCTCCTCCCAGCTAGCCTGTCACTGGAAAGACCATTCCCAAAACCACACACCAACAACCAAGCCTTTAAGAGACCTCATTCTTCTAAGTAAATACTTCTGTTCTCAATCCTTGTTAAATTTGCAGTCATGTGAAATAAGTATGCATACTAACGAAATAAAGGTTTGGAACTCTGAACTGGGCATTTACTTCAGTGGATCAGTTCTGACAATAAGGCAACCACAAGTTTTATTTCTAGTTTTATTTCCTCCATGTAACCAGGGCAGCTGTATGGAGTACAGGAGAGAAGAGAATGAGGGGAATACACACAGCAGCAAGAGGCAAATCCCACCAGCCTGACTCTTGCAAACTTCTGCAGAAGTTAACAAACCACCTTGGTGAATCAGGCATCAGGCCCTCACATTTTCCCTTGATGTTTAGAGAAGTTATTGTACTCCATGTGTGTGCCACACAGTTAGGCCCTGGAATAAAGATATTGACCTTGAAAAGCTTGTTCCTAATTAAAGTTACCCCTTTGAAAGCACACAAGTAGTTCTGGAACCTTTGGCCACTCAAGGTTATTAACTGTTACCTGAAAAACACTGCAACAGAGTCTGCAATTAAATGTTCTTTAAAGTTCTGTTGCTTTTAAATGAGTAAGAAATTGAGCCTAATATTTATTGTATTGTTTTGAGTCCTCTGGAAATATTTTCTAACCCTTAATTAGACTTAAACAGAGATAATAAACCCATATGATGCTGATAGAAAATGTTGACATTAATTACTGCATAGAAAGTCAAAGGTTTCATCACAGTATGTCACATCTCTAAGAAGCTATTACATGGGGTCTAGGAAACTGAAATATAACCTATGCCATGACTTACTAGTAGCACTAATTTTCCTACTCCATATTCTATTTCTATAAATTAATTTGTGCTGGAACATAATCAAGCGTAAGTTGCTTGTTCTCTCCTAACAGGTACAGATTCCTCTGATATTTTCATGATCTGAACAGACCTCTAATCTTTCTTTCTTTCTTTTTTTTTTTTTTAGTTCCAAAAGCTTTTGGGACGAACAGAGCTCTAATCTTTCTTTCTTTTTTTTTTTTTTTTTTTTTGTAGTACAACTTTATCTTTTGGAGAGAGGTTGTGATGTTGAATAATGGGGATGATGAACAGGAATTTTCTTTTCCAATCAGGTATGACTTTGATGAAACTTACAGATTTAATATCTTTTATAAAACATTATAGCAGCAGGAAAAGGACATCCTCATCTATTTGGTACACCAGGCTCCAGAATTCAGAATATATTTGAAAATCAAACCTAAATTAATAAAATAAAAGAAGGATAATATCTTTGAAAAAGAAGAATCAAGGCATTGATTTAAGGCTGGGAAGCAACAAACAATATCAGAAAACTAAAGTTTAAATGGGAAAGTCTTTCCCTTCTGAAACCAAACAGCTGGGGGCAGGGAAGAACTTAGGGAGCGTCTCTAGAATACTACACCCATTCAAAGAAAAAGAACTCATTTTCATTTCCAGCATGACCAGAACTGAAAAGCTCTCATATGACCCATTGTCACTGAAAACCTCGTTGATTTGTTTTTCTGTTTGTTTGTTGGGGTTTTTTTAATATTGACATAGGGATGATAAGGATATTCACTGGTCATAAGAGGGTGGAATAATTGCCTAATTAAGTCAGCACTGCAGGAAATTAGGCAAATACATGAAATATGCATGGGAAATGAATCGGTTTGTTTTCCTGGCTTCTTCTCTGCTGTTTTTTATCTGCAGTTCACATGCTAAAGGGGAGGAGAGAGGCAGAAGAGAAAAAGGAGTGGAAAAGCAAGAGCAAGGAAGGCTGATGTGCTGCATGTGCTTTGCAACCTAAAATAAAATATTAAATAAATAATGAAAACCAACTTCAGTTTCAACTGGTTAGTGTTTCATGAGGGATATATTCATTATATATTTCAGATATTTAAAACTAGTATTTTTTCATATATAAACAATTGTGCACTTATATATGTTATAAAAGTGCAGAGGATCCAATGCAGCTTTATAAAAATAACTAAGACTTAAAACTGAGGTACGCCAGTGTCACATTTAACCCATTCACTGAGCTCTATACACTCAGGAATCCTGACTTCCTGACATCATTCCATGCCTGTTTTTCAGGTTTCTAAGTAGAGGCCTCTGGTGCTGGGGAAATTATTTTCCTTGTTTTTCTCTGTCCACATTTGTGACCCTACTACTCTGATTACACTGGTAACTTTCTGATTACTCTAGATTATTCTCTACTTTTCATAGCACTCTCTGGGGTCTGGGAAGCATGTAATTCAGTCTCACTGGGCCTGTACAGTGAAGGAAGGATAAACAAGTGGCTGTAGGACACAAAAAAATAGAATAAACCTACTTTTAACCTGTTGGAAAAGTTTTTCAGTATAATGTCACTTATTGAACTCCTTTGTTTAGTCAAGAAATGCAGAAGAAATAAAAATTTAAAAAAAAAAGCTGCAAAAGACAGATTATGAGTACCCTATAATGAAGTCCCATTAACAAGCCAAAATGATGGCAAAGTCACCACAGAAACTTCTGAATAGGAAAGAGTGAGGAGTGAGGTGCCAAAAGCAAGAGTGATCGCTTTATATGCAAAGATGTTTATTTTGCATGCAATACACTGCCCTGAACACAAACTGTTGGAACAACCCAGTTAATGAGAGCAAGAAGCACTAACATCAGCATTCAAAAGAATGTTCCTGAGAAATTCTGCCCTCCTTTTCATACCTAATGCAGAAGTGAGGTACACAGAGTAAATCTTCATATATTTGCCCTCAGCAATACCAGAGAACATCAAAAATTGAATTGACCTTAAAATAAACAGGATATTTACTTGAATGAAGGAAAGGAAGAATCTTAACAGCTGATTTCTTGCAGCTTTTCATCTCTATAGTGCACCTTGGTTTCATTTTCTCTGTTTTTGTAAGTTATCAAATGAGCTAAACTTAAAACCCTTCTATCAGTGAAAATATTGGGTTAACTCAAACCCTGACTCACTTAACTCAGATACTAACTTTATCAAATTGGGTTCAGTAAACCAACAAGTTGGGAGTGATCTTTTTGGTAATCCTCAACTTATCCTCTGAGCCCACTTACAGAGTGGGGATATTTACAAATATTTGTCTTGCATTTTCAGCACTCTCATTCAACCAAGAACAACTCCAGACAGTGAAGAACAGTCCTAACAGAGGCTTTTTTCAGTGATGGACCTTTCCTTTAAGAATATTGACACTACAAGGACCACAGAAGTGCCTCACAACAGCAGGCTTCAAAGTCATCCTCTAGCATCTTTTTCACATGCTCTGCTTCAAGATTTCAACCAGCTTCAAAGTTCCCTCTTGTGCCACAATCCCTCAGTTGCAATTCAAGTAAAGGACATAATCATGGGGAAAGTCTGTGTTCCATGTACTGCTGGATTCCACTTTGATGGGTTTGCTTTACAGGTGTACAGGCTGTGAGGCTCTCATTAAACCTTTCCCACTGCCATTTGAACTTATGCACGAAGCCACCATAAAGAAATAATTTCAGCCTTGGTCTCTTTCCCCCTCTCTCTGTTAATTATCAAGATTCTGACTGATTGTTCATGATTGATGACTGCTGGGGAGAAGATTCAGCAGGTATTAATGCATTGGGTGATGTGAGTGACAGAGAGGAAAGAAGTTGCCCAGAATTTCAAAGTATGATTGCTGATGTTGCCTGTAAATGGTTTTCCTCATGGTGGAGCGTGCATGAATCTGTATTATCAACTGACAATGGAAATTTCTGTAATGCAACATTACTATAGAGATCAAAAGGTAGTTTTAAATATTTCCATAAAGAAAAGACTCACTGGAACTACAATCAAAATATATTTTTTATGTATAAAAAAGTAAATACAAGCTTATGCACATTATATCAAATTAGTAAAGAATTTAGAAAATCAAGATAGTTTTGTGCTAAAATGTGTATTCATTTTGAAATATTATTTATAATTATTTATTTGTTAGCACATATCTGTACTTGTAAAGCAACGTAAGTTCAATGCAACCATCTCCTATAAATTATCAAATAAGCAACTTCTGAATCTCTCATCATCATTTAATTCCTATAATTGTTACTGAAATTTGTAAAATCCTATTTTGGAACCTCTTGAAATTTCTACCAGTTTTCTGTTCAAAGGTTGATATGATAAATGAATTCCAAACCCAAAGTTTGAATAATTTTAATCTAAGACTAGGAAAAAAAGAATTTTCCACATTAACCAAAAAATATATAGAACCAAAAAAATTATAAAAAATATTTATAACCCAAAATCTGTTGCATTTACAAAGTTACAGTAATTGTTAACTGTTTGTAATAAAATTACTTTAAGGTTTTAGAAATGTAAATTTCAACTTACAGAAGCATGAAAGACCATATGCTGCTCACATCAAGAACTGTTTAGAAAAGAGTATTTTTAAAAGTAGCTCTTCTATTTTAAAAGCAATTACTAATAGTAGGTATAAAATTCAAACTTCCTTTCAAGTTCCAATAGGATTTCCACTTGTAAATCCATTGAGAGCTTTTTTAAACCTTCATCTTCTTCTCTCTCCCACTTTGGCAACTCTTTTGTGAAAACCTCGCTCTGAAATGGATTCTTTTTGCACTTGAGTCAAAACAATGAACTCCTTAAGGACAAGGAGTGTGTACTAGATTCTGAAGTCTTCCACGGGAACAAAATTATTTTAGCGTAATAAAATTAGTGAAAGCTTTTACTTGAAATAGGAACAGCAAGATAGACATCTGTCCTTTACTAGATTCAGTATGTTCTAGCTGAAAATCCATTTCAGTGACTTCAAGAAAACTTGAAGTAGTCAAAAGAGTTTTTTACAAGTAAAGGGAGTGGGAAAATAATTTGTCCTCATAGCTGCGAGAATAAGAAACTTGGGCCAGATGTATAAGAGTTTTTGATCAAGTTAGAGGTTCCAAAAAATTAAATTCCTTTCTCTCTTACTCAACCAAAAAAATATACCAAAACAAATACTCTTACTGCTTTCAGTAGTGATTGGGTACAGCTTCAATACTTGTACAAAAGCTAACAATGAATGCTAAAGAAACTGGAAAACTAGTGAAAAAAAGGGGCATATCAATGATTTTGGCAATAAAGTTGCTGAGGTCAAGCATTAAGAAACACAGAAATATACAGTAGGAGCATGGCTTTTTGTGCTGCATCCCAAACAGCCCAGAGAATGCTATCCTGGATTACATTTTTCTCTAAAGAGGACTTTTACAATCTCTTGCTTACGTGGCAGTCAAAATCATGATTTCCTGACAGTAATATGTGGCCAGCACAAATCAAGCTTTCTGAAGGCAGCAGTTCCAGTTGATATGTATCCTATGAAGCATAGCAGTTTTATAGAGGAAAACACTGGGAACCACCATACTTCAGTATTGTGATACAGAGCACAGATTTCTATTGTTCAGGTCTGAACAGGCGGGTTTTTGTTTTGTTTTTGGTGGGGTTTTTTTGTTTTGGTTTTTTTTTTTTTTTTTTTTTTTTTTTTTTTTTTTTTTGGTTTTTTTTTTTTTTTTTTTGTTTGTTTTTGTTTTGTTTTTTTTTGTAGATACTCCAAAGGAAAAGGATCTGCAATGGACATCCACAGCTGAAAAACAAAGACACACACACCCCCCATATATTTGGCATGCATACATTTGTTTTGTCCATTACACCAACAAACTGTTACTTCCCTAACTTATCAGATTGCATCACAATCATTTCACAGCATCACTAATAAAAATTTTAAAAATTTCAGGTATTACATCTCGTGTATGCTGTTACTACAGTTGCATATTTGCAAGAGGCTGATTACAATGATAGAACATCTCTATAACCAAACTTTGACAAATAACTTTCTGTGTAAGGATATACCAAGTAGTACTTTCCATCCTTCTTTATTTTTTTTTTTTGGGGGGGGGAGTTGGTAAAACATCAGTTATATTCCAGTTTGGAGAATTTTGGGGAATTTTTCTTCTTGATAGCAGTTTCTACTAAGCAATGTAGTCTCATGGCTTTTACTAATGAAAAAAGACATTCTTACAGAATGAAAAAGGACAAATATAAAGGGGAAAAAAGTTTCTGTTTCTGAGCTCTAAGGCTAGAGCATTTAGAGAATTTAATGATATTTATTGAAAAATGCTTTTGTTTATTCTTTTGGAAAACAATTATTCTTTGTAAGGGAAAATTAAAATATTTGATTATTATTACTGCAGACAATCCATTTACTGAATGTTTCTGTCCAACACACACACAATCCAACATCCAATGCACCATTTAACGAGCCAGCAGTATACTGCCTTTTCAAGGACATGTTAGGGACCACAATAAACAGGAGTCAAGAGGAAGAGTGTTAGTACAGGAAGTAAATGAATTATATTTGCACAACCTGAAAGAACAAAGCAGAATTTTGAAGTACTGTCAGATGAAAGAAGCAAAACCGTTAGGCTTCATGGCAGAGATAGATGGAGAATAAATTATAAATGAACTGGACTACCTAAAATTCTTAAAACTGTCTGAACAGTTTAATTGATTGAGAATAAATTATGAGTGAACTGGACTAAGATTCTTAAAACTGTCTAAACAGTTTCATTGACTAAATGACCCTGTATTTCCAATATTATTAGCATAGTCACAATATGCCTAAATACATACATCAAAATCATGCTTCTTTTCTGTAGTCATTCTTCAAAACCAGTTCTATAAAACTATGTGAGTCCAAAGTAATGTTTTCCAGTCTCCAATTCTTGAGGGTTTTGTTCTGTTTTGTTCTTGAAATCAAGTCTATAAATAACATTTATTGCTTTTAGATAACTTGAAGAATTATTAGATCATCCAGAAAGGTGAAAAATTGATTGGCAATGCAGTGTTATCAACTTCAGGCCATCACCATTATCACTTCTGATAGCTTCCATGAGTCTGACATTAGATGTGATCATTAGACCATCTATCTGGTCTGCCAAGATAGAATTGAGGATTTACATTAATCAAGGACCAGGCTAGACATCAAAATTCACTCCACCAAAATAATATCTAGGTATCTTTCTTTCTAGCCCCTACCATTAGTGCTTGCTTCATGCCTCCAGGTATGAGAAGCTTTAAGCCTAATTAATTTTATCCCATCTAATGTAACTAACTGCCTGTGTTCTCATTACCTGTGTAGGTGTCTAATCCCACTAAGCTTTTGGTATTTCATGGCAATAATTTCCATAAGCTAATTATATGGAGGGTGGAAAAATGCCTTCTTTAAATCTCTTAAGCATCCCTTAATCTCCCACAGCTCCACAGCCAATTTTGTACCCCTCAGAAATCCCTTGCTTGGTGTTCAGACCCCCAGAAATTTATCTGATCACACTCACAACCTCTGGCCACTGCTTCTCACTGAATAAACCTGGATCTCAGTGAAGACATCCAACATTTTCCTTTGCCAATTTAGTTCACCTGTAACATCTTCTTAGCATCCAAAGCAACTGGCCCTCTGTGCTCCCCAAAGCAATCAGACTTTTCATCTGCTGACTTTGGTTTGCATGTGTGTGCGCCCTCAGCTCACCAATTTTCATGTGTCTAACATCAGTTGTTACTCTCTCTCTCTTTTTTACCTGTCCTTGTCAGCACTCCAGACCAAAATGACTTTGTGCCTTCACCTGTATGCAATGTTTCCTCAACTCCTTCTCCAGAAACTCATCTCCCCCTACCAAGGTTGCTTATTTATCCCATAATTTCCTGTCCTTACTGTCTTTTGTTATCTTCATGTAATGATTTTTCAGACAAATTTTTCCAAACCTTTTAATAAGGTTTTATATTTGAATGGTAGGTTCTGACTGAACTATGAACCCCGAAGAAGGAAAGCAAAGAAAATACAAAGCTTTACAATAGAGAGTCTCTATTGGTCTTTCTAAGATCACCAAAATTTTGGAAAGTAGGAGCTGGAAGAACTTTCTGCTCAGTGCACAACAGGGTTTATCTTTAGGCTTAATTGTGAATAAATCTGCTAAAATTCTCTAGAATTCATTTCTTCAAAATATTCTGGGGAGAAACCAACCATCAAAGTCTAGACATCATTCATACACATCTCATTTCTTCTCTACCTCATTAGTAAATACTTGTAGATGTTACCTATGGCACGTGAGAATTGTTTTTTTAAAAATATTTTCATTATACTTCTTAAAAATTGACATAATCTCTGATGGCAAGATGCTAATTAAAAAAAAAAAAGATACTCCGTTTCTTTTATTATCTAATTTGTCAGAATGACACATCAAGTTAGCAATTTTTAAATTACACTTGATTGAAATACAGGCAGATTGTAATATTTAATGTACAAATGGGACCTATAAATGTAGACCAAAAGCTACGACTATACTCACAACTAAGTTTCCTTGACCTAGACACATTTTGTGCTTTCATACACATGCCTGAATGCAAATTTGTATTTTTTTCTTTTTTCCTCTAGTAGAGGACTCTCTTTTTGTCAATAAATCTGCTGTTAAAATTAAGAAAACACTGTGACAGAATTATCATTTTAATTGTAAAAATTATATTGCCTTGGGGACACATGAGCTAATAAGAAACATATTTAATAAATAAAGTGTAGAGTATAATTTACTTTGAGTAATTAAACAGAATCCTGAAGGGCCATGATGTTCTGTATTACCAACAGGTAAATCTTCTGGGAGACACTGTAAAGTATTTTGCATCAACAAAGCTGGACCCCACAACCAAATAATGGATTAAGTGGGTGTCATGGTTTCATGTTAGCCACTGTGAAGAAAATTAAAGCTACTCCAGCCAAAGCAGCACAATAAATAAAATATATACTCTATAAAATAGAGTAAACTCTATGTGGACAGTGTAATTAGCTATAGATGGCAGTGGTTGTCCCTCTGTACTCAGCACTGGTTGAGGCCACACATTTCCTTTTCCTTTCCTTCCTTGGATTCTATATTATGGTCATTTCAAAGACACCTCATTAATTTAATTACTCTCAACCTGAAAGTCTAAAATTCTCTATCTCTCATGGTATCAGTTTTTCAGGTTTGTCTCTGCTGCAGTTGCAGATGTATTTGTTGAGGAGAAAGGGCCAGCCTGTTACCAGGACACTGATTTCTATTTGAGAGGATTAGCCTCTTATAACAGAGGAAGTTCCTTCTATCTCAAGAGAAAACAAAACATAGCAGCTTACAAAATAAGATTTTCGAATAATTTCGTCCATCTAAGTAGCCAAAGCCATTAACAAATCAGGTCACTAAGCTTTTATGAAAGAAGCTGTCTGCACTGTATTATTACCTTTGAAATCATAGTTTATTGCCCTAGTTTACAGAATCTAAAGAAAAATTCTCCAGCAAACAGAGATGGGAAATGAATTGTGCAATCCAAACCCAAAAGCAGCCTGAAACTAATTAGTGCTTCCCAAAATTAACACAGATACTCTGTGCCTTCCTTCTGGCCAGTCTGATGCTGAAGTTATATTCAAATCTATTCTGACAATCATTTTTATTTATAACCTCTTTATGGAGTCTGAAATAAAACTATGTAATGCTAACATTGTAGAGATTAGAATTATTAGATAGCAGCTACTAGGATTCTTTTTCTTCCATGTCACAAGTAAAACACCTCAGAAATAATTTGGGTATCTAGAAGACCACAAGAAATAAGAAATACTATGAATGATTCTTTATCCTAATATAGAGACTAGCAGCCCTCTCCCCTCAAAAGCTACACATTTCTGCACAATTACTTTGATGTTGAATTTAGTTCAGTTTCATCCAAGAAGTCCAGGCAAAGGTTAAAATATTTTGAAGTGGACCATCTATTGAAGCCCAGAACACATATTCTGCAGTCAGCTTTTCTGAGGAGACACATCAACCTCTAACAGCAATACCATAGAGAGTATTACTATTAAATTAAGTGGTAGTCAAAGCAGGTTAGTTTTCATGAATCACTTGAAAATTTTTGAGGGACTGTACTGATTTTGTTTCAAATAATTGCTAACCTCATGTGTCTTTTAAGGGGTTGTTTTTAAGGGGTTGTCAGTCATTTGATATAAACATGAATGCTGCTACAGAAACAGGCCAACAAGAACTACACTCCACTCTCTAAAAATCCATCCATCAGTTTTAAACATAAAGTTAAAACATGGCAGTCAGTAACAGCTTAGTTCCAAAACAATAAACCATCTGCCTCATTAAATCATCAAGACTACTCATCCTTTACTTCCTCTTGGCTAAATCTGTTCTTCTCAAAACTGTTGAGCTGTAGCCAGGCCTAATTCTCCATCCTTTCAAGACCTGCTCCTCCTCTGAATAACTGAGCCTCATCAGCTGGCTCTCCCACTCAGTAACTGATGCATAATTCCCTTGCAGCTGGAATAGAGCATTCCATTATTACTTTCACACTTAGGAAGGTGAATACCACAGGCAGAGACTAGCAGGGGAAAGTGGTGGCTATTCTAATAGGCCTACTTACCTATCCCTGACAGAAAATACATATTTTCACAAGAAATAAGAAATACTATAAGCAATTCTTTGTCCTAATATAGAGAAAATACAGCATCTCCACTCAAAAAATTTTTCCAGCTAGTTCAATCAAAACACTGCTAACATTCCCTTATGAAAACTCCATTAAACAAACAAACACCTCTTCTTATAAAAAGCACTCTGGATTTTTGTTAACCAGGAATTCACCTGCTACATGATGAAGATTTTGTTGCAGAATGAAGAGAGATGGATGAGACAAATATTTTCTAGAAAAACTAAAAATACTTTTTTAGTATCAAAATACATCTAGAATTCAAAATACATTTCTTTTTCCCTGGAATAGAATGAGCTTATTAATCTACAATGTGTGGCCTAAAGTATGACTCAAACAAGAGCAGAGTGGTAAATCTTATCCAGCATAACAAATACCTCAGAGGTTTTATATCAACGCTATCAAAATAACAGAAAACATCAAATAATTACAAGTGACACTAGGATAAAAGCCTAACAATTATCAGAGGCAGACAGAAATGTTTAGGAAAGAGTTCTTCAGGGGGAAAAAAATCTGCAGAGAGCCCTTGGATTTTGTAGAGGAAACTTAATTTCATAAAATTCCCAGAGAACTTTTCCTGCATGTTTGTGAGAGATATTTGACTAATATCTGCTTAAGAATTTGAAAAAAAACAGTGACTCCTTTATCTCAGTGGACAGCCTACACCAGTGTATACTATGTTTACCTGCAGAAAATTTATATTTGCTTTTGGAAGTGTGGCTGCATGCCCAAAGTGGGCAAAGCATTTAATGGGACCACCTCCTCAGCACTGAGGGAAAACAGCAGCTTAATCAATATGGTTTTGCTCAGATATGCAAATATGATGTTTTCAGTTCCTTCAATAACACTGGTGATGTAGGCTCAGTTTGTAATTCACTCTAAACTCTATATTCTGTGCAATCATTGCTGGGTTATTACCCTCTAAGCATAGCATTTGTCAGCAGGATGTCATTCAAAAGGGGGAAAACCATAAGAGAAAAAAAAACCAAGCAAACAAGCAACAACCTGTTGAGTCAAATTTTTTGTTCTAATATACAAAATATACAATAATACACTAAATTTTTTGTTCTTTCAAAATAACTGGAGCTCTATTAGGTTTGACACCAAAAATAAGCAGGAGAAAAGTGCTTTCAATGCTAACACTGGACTCTATTAACAAAACACTGAAGGGAATTAGACTCAGGATAGGTCCTGCCCTGAGCAAGGAATACCCCTAATCTGGCAATGCACCACCCATCAAACAACTTTAGAAGTTTTATCTTGTTTAATGAGCAAAATGCTGATTGCCTCCCCTTGCTCTGAGAATTAAGGGAGTTTTGAGGAATTTATCCAAAACAGCTCTTCCTTGATCCTTCATGCTGTGGAAAAAGTAAAGTCTTGGGCTTTTATAAAGACCATGCCATTTCCATTGACTTGGATTTCTGTGAACCCTTTTTATTCTAAATGCTTTATTCCAAATACTGCTGGTTTAATCAGAAAATTTACTGGACTATTTTATTCCATAAGACTTCATCTACCTTTGGACACTGCTTTCCTGCCCTCTCTGTATGTACAATAGCTATGGTGCCATTTTGTTCCATAGCAGCTATTCACTCCTGAAAATTCCAGTTCCTTTTTCCATAGTAGTGATAGATGCATCCAATAAGCCATAAAAAAGTAAACTTGACAACATTTTCTTCTTCCAATTCAATTTCTAATCTGTTTCTACATTGACGCTTTTTCTCCAGTTAACAAAAAATGCTGTGTCTGAGCTCATATCAATTTTAATATTTACAACCTGCCAAAATGATTCACATTCCTTACTGAAAGCTTAGCTCATGTGTTTAATTGATCAGGTCCCAAATCCCTTTCTTTAATATCAATCTCTTAGAGCTGGCAACATCCCTCACAGTACGTAAAAAGGCATTTTTAGTACAGATAAAGAAAAATACCTAATTCTTATTTAGTTAAGCTTTGATCAATTTTTATAACACTTCTGAAGCTTCAAGAGACTTTATATAAATAATTATCTGGAAGTAAGAGGTAATACTGAGACAAGAACCTGTTTGTTGTTCAGCATCAGTGTCAGCCTTCCTTGTGAGCACACGCACACACAGAACCACCTGCCTCAGCTGGAGCTCCCCACGTGCTCCCAAAGGTGAGATCTCAGTACTGCACAGAATTACACAGCCTCTTCATCCTTTCCCCACTCTGTGCTCCCAATTTACTGACAGAAGAGACAAAAGGCAAGGGCAAGTCTAAATCTCACTCCATGAGAAAAACTTAAATGGGGATGAATGGGGCTGCTCAAGTTCTGAAAGGTCTCTCCTGAAATCAAATTAAAATGGTTAGTGAAAACAAAGTTTAGGACAAATTATTTTAGGTAAAGAGATACAGCTTTCTACGTGCCCAAGGACTGTACTAGTGCATTTTCCCCTAACAGCTTTATATTCCATTTCAAAGAGTGAAAGATCCAAGCTGAAGACAGAGGACACAAGATTCTCCAGCCTTGAGTGATCCTGCCAGCCATGAAACAAGTAGCCCTGCAGGACAAGTGCTAAATGTCCTGTTAACTGAATGTCAATGAAAAATACAAGAAAAAAATGTCATTTTCTGTTTTCATTAATCACCTTGCTTCTTTCTATCAGCCTTATTTTTTCAACATAACCAGATAAATACACAGACTTATCCTTAACTACAGGAGGAAAGCCAACCAACAAATCCTTCCAATTCATTGAGTAAGATATTCCAAACTGAAGTGACCACAAAGGTTTTATAGCATCTTGAGCAGCTTTAAATATCCTCAGTCACATCTGATCTTTCAGACAAAATAGTTAGGCCAGTTTCACATTTAATTTCTCACTTTTATAAAGCTTGACTCTTCCACCTAAGCATATCTTAAAAATTGAAGACATTCCTTGCAATAATAAAATAACTACTTTCAAGGATACAAGAGATAATTTGATGATCATTCTTTAAAACAGGAAGTTAATCCTTTTTTCCGTGGAGTTGATGGCATAAATTTATATCAATATATAAATGCTCTACTGCACCTTTATTATCATTTTGAAATACTGACTTCTCACAGTTGGTCTGAAACTATAAGGAAAATTTTGAGGTCAAAATTTGATAAGAGCATCTGCCTTTTCTGTCAGTCGTTACCAAAAAAGAACCTGTAGATTGATTTTAACACTAGTAATTTAGGGGTTAGGCTTAGTTTGAGCTCAGATACAGTAATTTTTGGTTGATTTGAGTAAAATGTATTCTTATTGTGTTAAGAATAGTTCCAGACCTTGATGGACGACGATTCATTTGAGTCTCATATTTAAAGGTAATGTTATATGTGCTTACACTCCTACATCTATTTTTTTCTTCTATTTTGTTTGTTTTTTAGTGAAATACAAATATCTTCTTGTTTACTGAATACAAACAAAGAACAGGATAACATCTTTTTGCCAACACATCTGGGTGAGCAGGCTTTGCTCCTCTGGGTAATTTTTTCAATAGAGCTACTCACATGAAAAAGCAGCTCATGTGGGTGTGCAGTGAGTTACTGCACAGTGAGGATTGTTATCCAGTGATACAGATTTTTACCATTTCCCAAAAGTCTTACTAAAAGAAGCTCATGAAATAATTACTCTATATCCTCTTGCTGTCACTCTTTTTCCATTTCCCTCATCCCCTTCCCCCCACCACCCTGAGCCCTTCACCACTATAGAAGAGACAGTTACAAAAATCCAGAATTCTGTAAAAGTGGCTGAAAGTTGAAAACTTCTTTCCTTTCCTCTCTTTAACTGAAAAATATCTGAGGTTTGTGTTTCTAAACCTAAAATCCAGACTGTTTCTTTCATGTGTCTTTTATGACATGCTTCACCCTAGAGCAAACGCTTACACAGCCAGGAATTGTAGTGGAAGCAGTAACAAACATCTTAGTTGCAGCAGTTCTGTCTGGCATGAGCATAACTGGTTTAGGTCTGAACTGGGAGCTCACATCCTCAATCTCTCTATAAACTTAAAGGTAATGTCATGTTTACAAAGATGCTAAAAAGGTAAATTCAAGCTGCAGTGCAAAATAACAAGCAATGATGTGGCTGTGCTCTGCAAACAGAGCCCAACAGGAGCAGAGTATCGACACCTGAGGTGAAAAAGCATCTGTGGTAATTGTAATGAAGCAGCTTTTCTAGAACCAGCTTACTAAAATGAGGGGGGGAAAAAAAAAACATAGAAAGAAAACAGAAAAGAAACTAAAACATCTTATTCGGTCATGAGATATTAAAAAGAAAGTCAAAAGGAAACCAAAAATATAACACGGGAAGGTTTGGTTTTTGTCTTTTGGTGCCACAAGTCTTCGAAATTTTTCAGTATTTTTTAAGTCCTCATGTTAACCATGGATAAGTTTTGAACAAAAGTAAATTGGGCTAGCATTCTAGCACAAGACTGGCATGTGTATTTTAGCACCCTTGAACATTAAAGCAGAGTCAGTATTAGAGGAAAAAACCTAATTCATGCTTTAGGACAATATTAAAGATTTTTGCACTATAAATGTCATGATAGAAGGACTATATATGTAGTTATCACTACCACAATTAAGCTGTGCATAATGAAATCAAAACTTTGCTTTAATGCCCCAATGTCCATACCAGTTTATTTCACATGGCAGAATATGGCACCTACAAAATTTTAGTGAGGGAAGAAAAACAAACAAAACCAAAGACAGACATTTTTTCCCTAAACAGGTAAAAATACATAATATTAAATACTGACCCTTAAAATGAGACCACTTCAACACAGGCTTCACTAAAGCAGGAACTCCATCCTAAGCACTTTGAGGTATAATTAAAAAGGGTTCTTATCTTTCTTAATGTTGTATTTGTCCTGCAACAGAAGCACCTCATTCAATGATTTAACATGTGAATAAAGTTCTTAGAATAACTAAAGAAAAAAATAATTTTCAGTAATTAAGTATTCAAGTGTATAACAGTATTTCTTGCTATCAGTTTTTACTGAAAGTTCACTGGCTAAAGTACAGACTTAGCAGTGAAATACAATCCTCTCTTCACTTGAAATGCCATTGAAATTCACTGTTCTGTAGAGTTCATGGCTGCTCACTCACTGGTAGGAATTAACAGCATATTCATTGTAATAATTCACACTAAATTCACAGGAAAAAGGGGGATAGATAACTCAAAAGATCTGCTTTAAGCACTGTATTTCAGCATTTTCTTAGCAACTTTTGCTGAGTATTCAGAAGCTTCAATTCCTAACTAATTCAGTATATGTGTATGGGACAGCAAAATCAAGAAAAAGCTCACTAATAGACAGGAGGATAACATCCAAATTAAAACTCCCTTCATGTACATTTAGGTCTCAGAGGAAACCTGTACTATTTTCATGGCCTTCACACATTGCTGCCACAGAGTCAAACACACAAATAGCTACTGTTGTTGCACCCATTTTCACTGCCTGCTGACATAAACTATGCCATGAGCAACAACAAAATATTCTGCACTATTTTATTAAGGTCAGAAAACTATTTATAGAGAAAATAGAAGGTATGCACACCTATTCACACATAAATTCACATATATATACACATGGTATTCATAACATTAACTGCTTAATCCTTTTTCCTTTAATCCTATAGCAGTACTAACATTCATCACTGACTGTAGTCAAATTCAAACCCCAAGTACCTTTACAAGAATAATCTATAGTTTCATGTTCACTCTGAAATCATCTGGTAAATAATATTTACTGTTCTGGTTAGCAAAAAGTAAAAGACAGATTTTGGTTACAGCCCTGAACTGGGAAATTACTACAATTTTCCATTAACAAAGCATCTTACATTAGAGATTTTACAACAGAACTTTCATTTGTTTCTGCCCTAAAATGGAACTGATTGATAACTTTTTTTTTTTAAGCAATACATTAAAGGATATTTCCACAGAATAAATGAATTATATACCTGCATACAGCACAATATGCATCATCTCTGATATAAAATTTCTGTCACCCAACCAAAGTGACTGCTCAGGAGATCTCACAGTAACCATTGCATATGTCACTTTCCCATCTCCAGGGCTAGTGGGAAGCTTACAGAACTACTTATGAAGACCAAACACTTTTGCTTTGAGCATGAACATGCTGGCACCAAAAAACAGGCCTCTCAGGTTTGGGGTTTTTTGAGAGAAAATACTTTCAGGCTATTTTGAAAAAGTCTTTGCATTTCTAAGACACAGCTCCAATGATATAGATTAGCTCCTGTTGCATTACCTAACTGCCAATGGTATAGTTTTTTGTGATGACAACTACAAATAACTGATACTATTTATAGAAGTTTAAATATTTAGTGTATATTTGTCATACGACATTGTGTTCCTCCTTGGATTTCAAAGAAAGAGTCTTCATTCTGATTACAAAATATCAAATAAGTGGACTTCCTGAAAATATTTCCTACTTTTCTCTGAAGCGGAAGTTTGTTTTGACAAGTACACGTACTACTCCACATACCACAGAGAATTTCTTACAGATGCTCTCAAACCCAGAGTGATCCACTACCCCTATTCTCAGGAGCCATCATCATCATGTTTAATAGCCAGAACACAAGTCAGAAGAGATGAAAGTGGTGAGAAATGCATGGAGGGCCTGTTGGGACCTCCCATCTTTTAAGCATCTTTCCCAGCCAAAAATAAAAATAAATTCTTGCTTATTGTTAGTGGATGCCACTCCACAGCACAGGATCCTGAGCTTTACTTTTAATAAAGGTTTACTTTAATAAGGTTTCAACCGTCCCACCGTAACAGGGAGGCAATCCCTGATGAAACCACTCAAGTTTAGAACTCAAAAAAATTCTTCATTAAAAATTGTTTCTGGTTTACCATACTGATTCATGGTATGCTGCCTGTACTAATTAAATTAATAGCTACACTTGCTTACTAAAGAGATTAAGTGCTGCATTGCCCTCACTCGGCAGGTTAGTTGCTAGGCAGCCCTCGCTGGGGATTTGGCACTGTGCTCTTATCTCCAAAGACAAAGGATCTTTCATGAGAAGAATGAATGCTACATTGCTCTCACCCAGAGCATTCATCTCCATTTTTATATCTCAATAGCTTTCCTTTAATTATTTTCATCATTTGGTGCATTCTAGTGTTGTAAGGCTGTTTAATCTGGAGTATATGTCGACTTCTATGCTTCCATTTTTCCCTCCCTTGCCAGTTTACGACCTCGAGACTTATTTCAAGTCACACATGAAGGTCTTGCACTCCAGAGCTTGCCACAATTGCTACTGCAGTAATATTCAGTCTGATGTTTAAGCCCTTCTCAATATTTTTCTATCCACTGAACTGTTCATTTTCAATTTTTTTTTCTTTTTTTTTTTTTCCTTGTTTATTTTGTCCCACACTTCAGTTCCTACCTGGGAAGTTATACCTTTGATCAGCAGCCTCAGTGTGCCAAAGTCTTTGCCAGTGCAAGCAGCACAGGCTCTGTAACATGGCCAAGGATGTGATTTACGGCACCAACAGCCTGGTCTTATTTTCTGCAGAGCAGCTGGACCTCCAGGTACCGGAGATAGCTGCACTAACCCCCTCTGCAGTATCCAGATGACTTCCAAAGAATAAAAGACAACTTTTTTTGTATTCTCATGGGCCATCTGACCTATTTTTCCTAGTGAATAGATCCACATCAACAGCTGGGAAAACACAGCTTAGCTCCTCAGATCTCAGCAAAACTGAAGACACAATTCCTGTTCTCAAAAAAAAAACAACCTATCCAGACCTAAGGATTTATTGAGCTGGAAACAGAATTACTTCCTGGACTCTGTCACATATTCTTAAAAAAAAATCCAATACAGATCTTAAAATTCATAGATATGTGTATCAGTGTTTTTCAGAATGTGCTTCCAGTGGCTCCACTTGTAAAATGTCGTGATTAGTGAGTGGGAGAAAAACAAATTGCAGCAGAAAAATACAGTCCTTTTGTCACTTATGTTCTATATTACATGAAGATTTACCAAATAATTTATTTATCAAATAAAAATAAAACAAAATTTTATTAATTTGCATTTTTGCATAACTATACCATGCAAATCTATGCCACCTTGTGCTTTGCTATTTTGTTTTTTGTCATGCATCTATTTCTGACTACTCAACTACCCTCTACATATTACTTAGGTAACATTATTATTCCTGAAAGCTCCATTTGATGGGATGGCCCAAATGTTAGAGAGTTTGAGAAAGGAAAACATGAATAATAAATAAAATATCCATACAAATTCAAATTCCCTTGTTGAATAGAGAAATAATATAATTCATATTGTTTTTAATGAATGTGTGAGCAGAGTCAAGTTGAAACATTTTTATAAATAAGGGGGCTACCCTTTTGTCCAGTTGTGAGAACTGGCAAGGTTTCTTGCAATTATGCAAAGCCAAAACCTGTCAGCAGCACTGCATTTTTTTCCCAAAGCTATACTGCCAGTAGATAATACAAGAAAAAAGAAAGGCAGCACAAGTCAGTCAGTTCTGCTTCTGAAAAGGTCAAAATATGGACATTTTAAAGCTCAGCTGAAACAAAGGAGAGTGATTATATCTTCACAAATTGTCAGAAAAAAAACTAGAAAGGAAGGACATGGTAATGTTGAATTGATAAGAATTGTATATGATTCTTTTGTTTCTAAACAAAGGTTACATCATGGTATTAGATGCATCAAAGATTTTGATCTTTTTCAGCATTCAAGGACTTGGGATGCTACAACAACAAAATAAAAATCAAACTGTCAATTTTTTTTTCCTGTAAATATCAAACTGATGACTGCTTAGAGAAAAAAACAAGGTAACCACCCTGCTGGCACCTTTATTTCCTCTAATATGTCAGTTCTTTTGACATTTCATGGAGAAATATTTAAAATATTCAAAAATTTGCCTGAAAATTTACCTCTTCTGGGACATCAGTTTGAAGGATAAGCTGCTAATGATTCATTACTTACAGGGAAATATTTGAAACTGACATACATAATTTATACTGCAATGTCACACATAAAACCGGTTTTTAACTCTTTTATTAGCACATTAAAAAGTGCTTTAAAAAGATGAGAATATAGAGCAGAGGCTACAGTTTTAAGAGTCAAGGAAAAATACTGCAACTGAATCTCAAGCAACCAGGACAAAAATTCTGGGAATAATGAATATATGTTCTGTGATTTCTAATAACTAAATATCAGCAAAATTTCTGATCTATATATGATAAAATCTTACTATTGTAATGATTGTAATTATAAAGCAATCCAACAATAAACTGATTATTGATTGGTGTGGTCCTGAAATCCTCTCTTTTTTGACCAATATGACATTTTATACAGGAAAGGACATCCATATCTATAGGCTTTACTACTCAAGATTTGCAGCTATGATCAAGCAAAAATAAAACCAAACCAAACCACACAGCTGAACAAACCAGGATTCTTAATTTTCACCTTGGTTATACAGACAAACAATTTTGAAGTATCCAGCTGCTTGAAAACCTATAGAAAGCTGTACAAGAGGTGATACATAATGAAGGGCTTAGAAGTCAGTATGATAGAACTGGTCTACTTAAAATATTTTGAAAAGAGACAGCAGGTTTTCTTGTTGGCTTTTCACAAATTATTGACTGGGTTTTGTTGTTTGTTTTTTTTATTAATTTGGCTGATTATTTCTTTCCAGAAGACTCTTCACCTGAGGTGAAAGTGAGCAAAGGATAAAAGCTTGGAAGCCAGGGGAGCTAGAGCCAGAAGTGACCCAAAGACCACTGTGAGAGATTTCTCAAGATCTCATGATCTGTGATCAGGGGTATTGACTTAATGGCTGGCTCACTGCTTACTGAGAGATCATAAACTCTTTTAAGATGCAATAAGAATGAAACATCCTCCTTCAAAGTACATAAGAAAAGAAAAACATTCAAAGAAATGCTCTGTGGTACTGGGAAATTGTTGTTTGTGCCCTCCCCCAAACATCTTTTATTGTATATTGAGAACATGATTCTTTTCAATTTATTTTCTAAAATTTTCTTTAAATTGCCTCTCTCAAGATGAGGAAAACCCATATATTTAATTCGAATCTGAGACTAGAGCACAGGAAGTGTGCTCTAGTCTCAGATTCTGATTTATACATACACAGATTTAATTATCACTCAAGCAGGCACAAGGAGAGCATTCTATTGTGAGCACATATGCTCCTATCAAAAATCAAAGTTCCTCCCAGCACTACTATCCCCAAAATACTTAGAAACTCCAAAATCAGGGAAATACATTCTGGCATGTTTTCTGTAGCTGTAAAGGAGGCACCAAGATGAAAATCATAGAAAGGTGTAGAGGAGGTGTACCCCAGGCAGAGAGAGAAAAAAATTTAACCTCTAGCAGAACATTTAAGTCAATAGAAACAACATCCAAAAATACCCTCCATATATTAACTGACAAAAGAAAAATTGTACAATTTTATACTATCTTCAACAGAAAACTCACAGTTTATGGTGGCATGTTATGAGTCTGGCTGCTATGACATCATTTGAGTGTGAGTTTTTTCAAGTATTTCTACACAGATATTTAGACAGGGCTGCTTCTGGGTTCATGTCTTGATCTAAAATCTCTGGGTTTGAGAAGAGTTCAAGCCAATCCAATTAGATAGCCCACATTTTCTATCTACCCTCCCCCTGTTGCTTGCCCTCACCTCAAATCACTGCTGACATGATCCAGACATTTTAACCAGAAATTATGGAAGAGATGCATCAGACCTCAGAACCTGGAGTGATGATTGCACCTTCCAAGTGCATTAGGCAGGATAAGCCTGCTACATCTAACATGTCACAACTGGGGTTTTGGCACTGCCTGAAAGATTGGGCGTGTGCTGCCTTGTTAAGGTCATGAGCTTCATAAATCAAAGGTATGAGTGAAATTTTGTTTGCTCTCACAGTAGTATACACACACTTTTTTTTAAGGATACTTTACCAGATGTATCGGGAACATTCTGCTGATACAGGTTTTCAAGCAAGTCCAGTGAGGTAAATGATGTGACAGCAAAAAGAACGTACAATATACATCAGAGCAAATGACTGATGCGGCAGCTAATAAAATTTCATTGAAATATGGCTTTTACCAGGGCAAAGTAGCACAGGAGTGCTAGTCTCTCAAAATTAGTGTGATTCAAAAAGTATATCCAGTCACTGCACTATGCCATTCACAACATGTAATGAGCCATGATGATGTACTGTGCTAGATTAAGACATTTAAACAGCTCATAAGGGTTGTTTGGAGTAAGAATAGCTTTTATAAACTGGTTTATATTATCAGCTGAAATGCTTTTGAGTATGAAACTTTTGCAGTATTACTATACTTGCAAGATTGTTGGAAGAGAAGAAAATGTCCTCATCAGTTGTTCTTGTTTAAAACTTAACCATGTGAGATTACAGGGAGAGAGCTTTTGTTTCTGGCACTCTAGATATAATTCTGATTGAATATAATTTTGGGAAAAGCTTTCTCTGTTTTCATTATTGATATTCAGAGTGAAAGTCATATTTGGACCAATTTTTTTCTCTTTTTTTGGTCACAATGATTAATCACCCAAGATTTGTATCCAACTCATGCACTGAAACTCTCAAAGCCGTTCCAGAGTTATGATAAGTAGAACAACACTTGAGAAAAAAAAAAAACAGACAAGATGTGATTTTTCCCCACAATACACTTTTGCCACTACATAGGCTACCAAGACCACTGAACCACTGACCCCAGTCTCTTTCAGCTATCATCAGCATAGCCAGACATTATAATATGAACAAGATAAATCTCCAGAAAGCCTCAGAACATTGTAAATAGAGTCATTAAACTTCAAATTTTGAGTTTAGAGGTTTAACCAAAATGAAAAGCACAATTTTTAGTATTTATTTTGTACAACCTTATACAATATTTTAAAATACCTCATATAATAGAAATAAATAAAGGGAAATACTTGAGAACTCTGGTGCTATCTTGTCGTCATCTTCTTTTAACTGGGGTGAATCAAGGGGGTATTACAATGGAAGCAAATATTTTTGAAAGACAGAGTACTTCCACTGAATAAAAAAGAAAATTCAGTCTCTCAATGGCAAGGACCTGAATGAGCACTGTCCATACAGAAAAAAAAAATTAAAAATCAATATTTATATATATGTATATATATATAGACTTTATCTATAATGACACCACTGGTGACTGGCCCCAGCTGAATGCAGCACTGTTCACCACCAGTCTGGGCCTGACCATCCAGCCAGTTCTGAACCCAGCAAAGAGTGTGCCTGTCCAAGCCATGGGCTGCCAGCTTTTCTACAAGTGTACTGTGGGAGACAGTGTCAAAGCCTTTGCTGAAGTCCAGGTACTCAACATCCACAGCCTTCCCTGCATCCACCAGATGGGTCACTTGGTCACAAAAGGAGATCAGGTTGGTTAAGCATGACCTACCCTTCCTAAACCCATGCTGGCTGGGTCTGATCCCTGGCCATTCTGTAGGTTTGCTTTTTGATTGCACTCGATGATCTGTTCCATGATCTTGCTGGGCACTGAGGTAAGTCTGACAGACCTGGAGTTTCCTGGATCCTCATTCCAGCCACTCCTGTAGGTGGAGGTCACACTGGGCAGCTTCCAGTCATCTGGGACCTCCCCAGTGAGCCAGGACTGATGGCAAATGATGGAGAGGAGCTTGGTGAGTTCTCCTGCCAGGTCCCTCAGCACCCTGGGATGGATCCCATCCAGTCCCACAGAACTGTGAGCATCTCAGTGGCTCAGCAATTCTCTGACTGCTTCCTCCTGGATAACAGGGGGCCATTCTGCTCCCTCACATCATCTACAAGCCCAGGAGGACATGTCTTTCTGTTGAAAATTGAAGCAAAGAAGTTGTTAAGTACCTCAGACTTTTTCTGATCTTCAGTGATTACATTCCCCCCACCATGTCGAATAAAGAATGGAGATTCTTCTTGCCTCTCCTTTTGCCGTTAATGTATTTATAAAAGCATTTTTTTATTAATATCCTTCAGAGAAGTGGTCAAATTAAGTTCTAATTGGGCTTTTGCCTCTTTAATTTTCTTCCTACATGACTTAGCAACATCCTTAAATACTTCCTGAATTTCTTGCCCCTCATTTCAAAGGTGATACACCCTCTTTTTTTCCCTTAGTTCCTTAAAAACTCCCTGCCCATGCACTCCAGTCATCTTCCCTGCTGGCTCATCTTTCAGCGCATAGGGGCAGTCGACTCCTGCACCTTCAAGATTTAATTCCTGAAGGACATCCATTCTTCCTGAACCCCTTTGTTTTTAAAAGCTGACTCTCTGAATCAGTCTTATGAACAGGCCAAAGTCTGCCCTCCAGAAGTCCAGCATGTAGATCTCAGGCACCATATTATATTTGGTCGCTACTTCCTTTTTCAGAGCAAGGCATTAAAACTGGAGCTAAAAATCTCCAACTGTTTCTCGATATGCCTGGTTCTGAAAGAATGAAGCCAGTACATTATTTTTTTCACCCACTGAAAAAAAAAAAAATCCTAAAAATTGTGCATGAGAAGCATAAGCTCCATTATTCATAGAGCTTCAAGCAAAAGCCTACTTGGAAGAATCCCCCACTGTCAGTCAATGGGAATTCTGCAAGATTAAAGCAAGCAGGATTTGGCACTGAATTTCACTGCCAATGTATTGTTTTCCCCTCTCTTACACTTAAAAATCGTCATGCTACCAAAATTCTTATTTTATTACATTTTTGACAAAATTCTTGAATAAAAAATTTTAGTAACCTAGTTTCAGGTAAATAAGAAAATTCAGTTTGTTATACAAGTACATTTTAGTTGCCTAATTTCATAAAAGTAGCAACAGAAAGGAATTTCTCCCTCTTCCTTTAATGTTGCAGGTATCTGTGAGTCTCCCTATCCTGGGGAAAAGGTGATCTATACCTATAGCAAAATATGATCTTAAATTTTCTTCCCTTTCTCATTTTATTTTCTGTTGGGATTTCTGAATCCTACATTTTTTTTCACTAGTTGAGTGAATAAGAAGTTCATTTTAAAAATAAATACAGTTGAAAAGTCTAACAAAACACAATCATAAATGTTGAATCATTTAATTTCAATGCACACCTTTTTTTACCTCAGAACTGAAAAGAAAAATAAAAACCCTCTAGATTTTCTCACAGATGAACAAGTATCATGGCTGCTTAGGAACAGTTACATATTTGAAAATAGTACTTTCCATGCACTTTGTGGACCATTAAAATGATCTAATTTATGAACTGAAAGGATTGCTACTCCGACAGCTCAGTCCCTGTGCTGTTTGCAGTGCCAGAACACTCAAAATTACCTAGTGACTAGAGTCTCACAGTAACAACTGATATTTAATTTAATTTTTTTTTTTCACTAAAATAACTAACTCTGCAGTCACCCATGCCATGTTGAAGTAATTTTTTTTCCCCCATACTGAAACCTGAGCCTCCAAAATGACATGTCTTGCACTTTAGGAATTATACCTTGAAGTTGTACAATCTATAGGGAGTATCAATTGCGTGACAGTGAGTATGAACAACCTGGTAGTAGAGGCAGCTAACACCCAACTGTTTCCTTTTATAGTAACATATGTGAAAACAAGAAAAATACACACACACACCCCCCCCACCCCCCGGAAAAAAAGTTCTTTATTTAAAGCTCTAGGCAAAACCTGCTGATACTAGAAACAGTTTGAGTTTTTCCCATCCATAAATCTGAGACCAGAAGCTACTTTAATCTTCCTCAGCCATCCCGTTTGAAGACAGCATCAAATACTGAATGTGTTTGTAAGAGCAGAACAAGGTAAGACTCCCTGCTTGGGGATCATGCTTGCTTCATTTTAATTAAGGGATACTTCACCCAGGTTCCCCAGGCTAATACAACCCTAACTGAAGTCAATACTAAGTCCAATACCTTGCCATATGTGCCGTCTAAATTCACATCCTAAGCTCACCTCAAGCAGATGAGAGTACTGCACATAGGCCTAATAGAGTTTGTAAAGGGACAGAAGCAGTTCACATCCTCTGAGATGACCAAGAGCCAGAAACAGCAGGCTGCTGGAAACTGTAAATGGAAAGGGAAGATACAGAGTCAGGTGCAGTCAGTGAGATCAATATGAACTCTTCTGAAAGAGGTGGGTAATTCAGATTATTCACCTGGGGGTACAGTGATGCCAATGTTAAGCCTTCACTGTTCTTTCTCCAACACCCATTTCACAAAAATCCCAAGTGCCAAAGCAACCCACTGCTGCCTCTGGGCTTCTGGAAAGGGAGAGGTTCATTCCCACTAGCAAATAACAACCAAACCCAAACAGTATGTCAACAATTACCAAAGCCCTCCCATTTAAAGCAAAAAGACACAAGGGAGAAGAGGAATGATAGATTAAGAATGAAAAGCAGCAAAAGTTTAACCCCTCTGTGAAGAGAACTGCTTACTGAAGGAACTCCTTACAGTGCTCCAGGTAGACAGCTAAGAGATAAAGTGACGCAGGTGCAAATCCCTATGGGTGACAAATTGTCAACCCTGGAATCTAATTCCAATTTAACAGTAGTTTTAACATTACAAGAGATTGTCATCATCACTCCTCAATAGCTTTAACCTCTGGAGATTCCAAAAGAATAGACAGTGAATTGAATTCATTATTAACCTTCCACCTTGGAGACCTTTGTACAAAGGTAAGAACCAACAGCTCAAGAGTACCTACTGAGTGTGGTAGACTACTCTTGGTCCCCAGTGTGTTCTAATGCCCCTCACACACTCTCCAGGCTTCCTTACTCTTATCTTGTTGCATTTACCTTGCCCTCCATCCAATTTAAAGTGAAAATTGAAGCAGTCAGGAATGTCTGACATCTAATCCTCCTTAGGTTGGATGTTCATGTACATCAGCAATGCTGGAGCAATGTCAACTGCACAAAATAGCACTACCAGTTAAAGATGACCATAAGCCCATCCCAGACTTGAACACGGGGGTTGGAATCTGAACAGTGAACCAGACAAGAATCTTGCAGGAGACCACTATTTTACTGGCAGACTGCATCAAACAGCTCAAGATTTCTTAAGCAGAAGACAAAGCAGAGAATGAGGGTTTCTAAACATGACATTTTCCTGTTCTGTCCCATACATGGCTTCCACAGCAACTGTCACCACGATGCTGGTCAAAGGCCAGGTGAAGGAGCACGGAGATAATCATCAGCCCTTCGTGCAGTAACAAAGCCTCACAGCCAGGTGCAGACATGCCTTAATTATGTCTGTGTCAATTATGCCAGGGAAACTGGCTGAGCTGCAAAAAGGGTTATGGCACACATGCCCTATGCAAGTCTCAGTAATGGTTCTGAATGTGGAGCTACAGAGAAGCACTTTCAATCCCCAAGACTTTTGTATGGGCTGATAACTCTTGCCCTTCACAATTCACACCTCAAAACTTCTCAAGACCTCTGCAGTCTGTTCATGAGATAAATATACCCAGGGAACAAACATGTAAAATATCAGTCTCTTTTCAGAGATAACAGCCTGGACTGCTTTGATATGAACACCACAGTGATCAGTTGTGAAAAATATAAAAGAACTGAATTCAACAAGAGCACTCTCTACCAGAATGTTTTCATTACTTCTACCTTTTAGTCAATGTATCATCAACAAGTCAAAAAGAGAAACAGCAACAGAAAATAACCATTTCAAATGGAAACCTAAACACTGTTTATATATATAGACAGATATATATATAATACTGCTTATATATATAGATGGATATTTGATATTAATATTGATCTATCAAACTGGTATTAACCAGAGGTCATTGGACAACACTTCAACAGATGATGTGAATAAATATAATGAATATTATTACAGATCCTTGCTAATTTTGATAAAGAAATTTTGCACCATTAAAATTGAGATTCGATATGTAGATACTAGGCATCTAGCATAGGAAAAAAAAAAAAAGAAAAAACAACAAAACTCCAGGAATTTTATGCTGACTTACTATAAAAACAATCAACCATTCCAAAATCCATAGATTTCTTTTTCCATGTACAGCTTGCTTCACCCTTGCTTATTGCAAATAATTATGTACCAATGCATACAGCTGTACTCTTAATAAAGGTTCCAGAAGCAAAAGAAAATACGAACAGAAGGAAGAATCATGTTTCTCATAAACTTCTCTTTTCTTAAAGCCATATTTCAGACACATATGTAAAACTAGATTAAAATTATATTATCAACTCTTATAAAAAGCTAGAAGCAAGGCTCATTCAAATCCACCTAACATAGTGACAACAGCTATTGCTGGATAAGCCACTCACTTCACAGGACTTTTGAACCCCATTTAAAATTTCAAAGGGGAAGAAAACAAAAAACATCAAAGTCTCTTGTATTTAGCATACAGACCTTTTTGCCACTTCAAGCTAAAGACCTTTTCAAAAATGCACTGTCAGCAGCACAGCTTTTAAGGGTAAAATGAGGACTTTAAAGTCAGTATCCCACTGTGTATTCTACCACTGCGCTGCCTGTGGAGTGTGAAAAAAAGGGCAAGGATGGTTCCTAAAGTCTCAGACACTCTCTTACAATGACTTTTATCCCTTTGAAGACAGGAGGAAATGCAGCTAATGTGTTTACAAATAGGCTGGAACCTGCTATTTTTTAAAGAAAACTCACAAAGGACACAAATGCCTCCTGGAACCTCATTATGTTATTTTAAGGGACATTTTTGGGACTTGCAGTTCCCTCAGCTTGACCTCTCTTTTTGATTTCACCTCTTTAAAAAGTTAATGCAGTTTCTCAGATTCTTGTAATGATTCATGACTTCTACCTCAAAATTAAAACAATTTAAATATCACTGATCTACAACAATAACAGAGGGAAGCCTGTCTGTGACAAGTATCAAATCCATCCTTACCCTTCATCTTTAAAGGGGAAAATGTTGAAAATTCAGCTGGCAATATATTCATCACTTTGCACCTTCATCAATACAGTCATTCATAAAAGCCAATTAAGCAACACAGAAATAAGACCCAGCAGTCCCAAATGAGTAGCTCTGAAAGAAGCCAATATGCACAAGTAATAGAAGACAAAATACCCTGTGAAGATAATGACTGTGAATGTAATCCTTCAGCACACCCTAAAAAATTAACGTGAGAGCATGAAAGACTGCAAATAAGTAGCATACAGGGGGCCTAGCAAGCTTCTTTAAGAAACACTGCAGAAATAAAGAGGAGCAGTAACAGGACCAAAAGCTCAGAAACAAACAGAATTTCATATTATTATGTACCCCGCTAACTATGGTGTACAACCACCGCTTAAATAAAAGGCCGTAAAATTATTTGACTATCTGCTTTTTTAGTTCCTGGTTTTCTATTTGAAGGCATAAAATCTATACATTAACTCTTTTTTTTTTTCAATCTTCTCTGATTTATTCATTGCTTATTTTTCTACAGAAATGTTTATTTATTTCTGGATTCTTCAGTTGCTTTATAGACTCTCAATAGGACCACCACAATCAGTGACAAAGACGTTTTTCTCGTAACTCTACTGTTTTAAGACAGTATTCTGGCAATATTAAAATCCACATCATCTTACTGTATTTTAAACAGTACACCAGATTCCTCAGCAGGAACATTTCCTTTTATCTAATCTAGTAGCGGAATGATTAGTGGTAAGATACCCGAGTAAATGAAAACATCTCTGTGGGAACTTGATATATCCTTTATTTCATACTTTATGAAATGCAGTTCCTCATAAACTGTAATTCTTGCCAAAATTATCAGTTTTCTACACTTCATTTTAACTATGACCATTTCAGCAATAGATAATGGCTAGACAATAAATAATATAAGAATGCTTCAGTGTAACACATCCAAATCGGGTTTCCTTAACAATAAACAAAGGTACCTCAATGTGTCATTTGTGGCTGAAATTAAAGATTACAGAACATGTAACGTTCTTTTGGGCAATAGAACTGGAGCCACATGGTATCAACAAATAACATTTATGAGAAATCATACTTTTTCATCACTCTAGTTGTTATTAAGTCCCTACTCATCCCCATAATTTAGATATGATAATCCCACATTGTCTGTAACAAATGCAGCTAAATCTGAAGACACCTGTACATACGAACCAAGTTGTATACTCCTGAAGTCAATAATTTTAGTAGAATTTGAGCACTTCCATCTCACTAATGCACAAAAGTGACAGCACAAAAGGACAAAAAAAACCCCAAAAAAACAGGTAAAAAAAAACATATCTCACCTGTAGTATCATTTTGTTGGGAAAAGAATGGCAACCAAGGGCAATGCTGCCTTGGCCTGGAATGTTTAAAGGGCAATAAACTAATTCTGGAATTCATAAACATTATGACATCCATACTTAAGATATTTGACAACAATGTCATCCAGCCATACAAGTTCAAAATGAAATATCATGCTCTTGGGACAAAGGAAAAATAAGGGTTTTTTTGAAAGCCTTCTATTACTCAGACCTAAATTGTGTGTTGGGAATGCAATCTCAAGTAATAGTTTCATGCCTACACAATTTGAACCACAAGAAATCTCACATCACAGCAGAAAGGTGACAAGATTCATATTTGTCCTTATTCTGAGAAGCAATGGCAGCACTCAGAATTTCTAACTCTTAGCACTGACTTTCAACCAGTTATTTATCTCTGAATTTTTCTGCACTAAAGCTATTTTTTGACAGTTTCAAACTGATTGTAGTAGTAGTTCAATATACTCCCAAAGGTGAATTTAGTGGTGTGGTCTAGTTGTAAATTCATCTGGCTTTACTTTCTGCATGATCTGTAGGCCAATCTAAGGTTAAAACCTGATACAACAAGATTTGAGAAGACAAATCTCTATTACTATTAAGAGCATTCTGAAGAACTAAACTGAAGACATTTATTTATGGTATATTTTGTGAAAACATACTGGGCTTTCAACATTTGCTGCTCAGGGTGGACCAAAAAAAAAAAAAAAAAAAAAACTTACTCCTTAAATCACAAAAAGCACACCAATTAAAAAATAAAAAGTTGATCCATTAAGGTGACACCAAGAAGTTCCAAACAAAATAAGCTTCAGTATCTAGGTTGCATCAATAATTCAGTGGTTTTGTCATTCATCTTTGCTGGAGGAGACACAAATTTGGGCAAGTTTCAATCTTGCAACAGGGCCAGTCACTCCTGACTAACACAGGAGCAGGTAGACCTCCCTAAGATTGTTCTAATTAATGAGTTGTTACATAAGACGTAAAAATCTACAGTTCCCCCAAAAACATACCTCTCAGAGGGAAGTTCCATAAGATGACCAGCTCACTTCCTCCTGGATAAAGCTCATTTCACCACACCCCTCTCCCTCTTGTCCCTCCATGCATAATCCCACTGACTGAAATCAGCTTTGACATGGCTCACAATATTCATGGAGTCAGTTCAGCTCACTAAATCAGCAGAAAACTATTCACAGGTATTGGTTTTTGTTTGGTTTTTTCCTTTAGGAGAGTATTTCACATTTTTTATTAGAGTTGGTACAAGCTAATTTCTTGCACTGTCTTCATTATGTTTAGAGTTGCTTCAATATCTGAAAAATAATTTAGTAAAGAAAATTTAATACATTTATATATTGAATATTATTTCCAGCAAATGATCAATTGTATTTTTGCATCATTTCTGTTAACTTCTGCACGTGACAAATCCGTACTGCACTTTAAATACAAACACTGATCTTAAAACACTTCTGTGTATGAACCTTTCATACACTGATACCAAAAGAATAAGGGAAATCAGAAGTAATCATCATAAAAGTAAGATGGCATGGCCAGATGAGATAAGCCCTTTTCCTGTTGAGAAAGGGTCAGAGGAGCAAAAGACACCAACAAGGCATGAAGAAAGCTGGGATTTCCTTCAACAATGAGTCCTTGGGACTGGCCACCTTGGGCTTCCAAAGGCCATAATCATCAATTCAGTGTTATTATATGTCACAGCTAAATTGGGATAAGTTTTGTAAAGGACTGATTGCTACGTGTGTGCAATTGTGATTGTTTCTGTCAGGTGAAGAACTGAATCTTTGGCCATGTGCACTGTCAACCCAGTAAAGAGCCAAGTGTGAAGTCTAAAACTCCACTGATCTCTCTTTCAAACATTCCTGGCACAGCAATTCCTAATTCCCAACTGACACACAGACTCACAAATTCAGGTGTGACAGAAGAGATTGCAACAGTCAAATGCTCCCTGGTTTTCCTTAGAAAAACCTTTTCTTTCCAAGTGCTCAGTGGCATGTGGAGCATCCCTCCAGCTCCTGCCCTGCCTGCACAAAGCTCTGATGAAAACACAGAAGCAGCTACAAGCCAGGGCAATAACTCTGCAGCTGGAAAGAAGGCAGCAAACAAAGTATAAAGCTGACAAAGTGGGACTTGACAAGTCTGCATTTGTCTATTCACAACAATCTTTGCAATTATAAGGGAAAGATCCAGCAACCTCCAGTATGACAACTAGTGCTTCACCTGTAACATTCTCATAAAGAATGGCAGTCATGTACAGTGTTAGTTTCTTTATCCTTAAGGATGTGTAACACATAAATATATATATATATATACACACGTCTATATATAGGTATTTTAACTACCTATTAAACAAGATGGCTTTCTGTAGCAATAATTTCTGCATTGGGATTGAAAGTGTTGCAACCTTCAAAACTCCCACTGTGTTCATAAGGCCATGGGTTCAACACTGGAGCTTCCTAAAATTCATTCTGTTGTTATTAGATGCCATTAAATCTGCTGGCCACATAAGTACATTGTCTCATTATTCAGGCTCAGTATTCTGATGTGCCTTATAAAGCCTGCAGTACCACTCAGTAATGGTTGCAGAGCAACTGTGGTAACACACAAATAAAATATGAAAGAAGAAATATTTTTATTTTCATCTTTATAATTAAGTCAAATTAACCTGAATATCATTCTGGTTTATAGGTCAATAAAATACAAGAGAAATTAATTATTAGCAAAAATAAATATTTATGATGCCGGCACAATGATAACAACAACAAATGGAAAAGCCTCTTACTGGAACTACTTGCCCTAAAGGGTAAGAGATATGCCAACCTAATAACCTCACTAGGGTTATGAAAAATTTGCACATTGCCTGACAGCCTAAGGTAAAGTCTTATGGTAGCTCTTCAAGTGGATAAAAAGCAAAATGGAATGCAATGCAAAGTGGTACCATTTATCTAAATCAGTGGAGACATTTCTTACTGCACTGACCTTCACTGCATCTTGAGGAGCATAAAAAGCATTAAGAAACATTTTAAAAACACCCGAGGGTTTTCTTTATCTAGGTTTTCTCCCTGATCAAATAAACTGGAACTCTTTATTACAGATATTTCCTATATTTCAAGTTAATGTACATTTCTTTGCAGCGTAGCCACCTAAATAATCTTACCACTTTGTGAGGGCCCTGACAGTCTCTCAGAAATGTCATATTCCTCCCAGGACACACATCCTCAGAGCAATAGCTGTGCAAGGTCCCTTTGCACTGACATTGAGTGATACAATCATCCTTAAGATGACCAAAGAATGGACTGAAAGGACCAATGTTTAACATCAGTGCAAGCACTAAAGGCTGGAAAACCATGAGTGCATGTCAAGTGATGCTGTATATGTGATAAAGCTCACCTGCATCTGTTCTCTTACTCAAGTGCTCGTGAGAAATCATACTGCTGACTGGAGGGCCATCTCTCTTACCCAAAGCAGCAGAGTCAACTGTTTGCTCCTGGCTCTTTCCACATGAAGACTCAGATTTAAATCAGGCAGCAGTAACCCTGTTCCCTAAACAGACCTTCAGTAAGCCATACTGGGCAAGTATGTCACCTTAGCACAACTGAATCATTCTCTGTTCAACCAATTTACAAAGGTGTTCAGCATCAGAACACATGCAGACACGAAATATAGAGCTATATTGCATTTAGAATATTTATAGAGCTTTAGTCTCTCAGCTCTTTGACGGTGATCCATGTGATCTAGCTTTTCACACCAGAAGAAAAAGCAAACTCTGCACACAGATTACAAAAGTATTTCACCCATAATGCTCTTTATATCTGTAGGACTTAAAGAGCACTAATAAATTAGCAAGGCTTAAGTAAATAAGACAATGATAAACCCACTTCCCCTTATTCCTCCTTATGGTAACATACAAATTGCAATAAACTGTGGCTCCTGACTCCATGAGGTATATTCATTTCTAAAAATTATCTTCAATCTGTATTCTTTCCAGTAACGCAAAGCAGTCTCATTGGGCAATATTTCTAAGAGAGATGAAGCACAGAATAAACAAAAGGCTGGATTTATGTATTTTTTTTAATCTATGTTCTCTCTTTTTTAATTACACCTCACTGTTGCCATTAAAACATTCTGTTTGCATCTGAATTTGAGTATTTTCATACTTCCTCTTGCTTTTTTCATAAGTTCTCATGTTTACCTAGCTAAACATGGAGCTCCATTATATACATCCTTTCCCAAGTTTCTCTACAAATATGTACTTGGTTTTGAGCAGGAATCTGGTCCAAAATCTAAAGTAAATTAGCATCTTTCATATAAAAAATGCAATGAGGTGTGCAAAGCCCTTCATTTATTACCATAAGAGTCAAAGTATATCAAAAGTAAATTTTATCAAGTATGGGCTAGTGAATTTCAAGCTCTTTATATTCTTTTCATACATAAATTATCAAACTTAGCTGCATGCTTTATAATTTTGAGTTCAAGTCACTTGAATTTATGAGTTTCTGCATACGATTAGTAGTTTCTGCACTGCTGCATTGTGTAATACTGGTTTTAGTTCTCTGTATTTTTTTCTTTGCTATTCAGGCATTTTTCCTTATTACACTTCCAAAGCATCAGATTTATTTCTGAAAAGTTTAAAAGGCACATGTTTTTCTGCTTAAAAAGTCAACTTCAGACATCAGTTATAGTCATCACTCAGACCACAAGTATATTCCATAAAACCTGACAACAGAATAGAACAGTGACAGAATAAAGGTGACAACATATTGATGACATTTATTAAAAACCATTGATCAGAGTATTGGAAATACATTGCCTTAAGACCTATCATGGGGATTCATGTTTCATGTCCAAATCCAACAGCTGCTTTTAAAATTCAGGGTAAAGATCTGTGTATCTCACCTGTCTGCTTCTTTCAATTCCCTGCATCTAGTCTCTAAATCCAACTCACAGAGGATTTTATCCTCTCTTCTCCTCAAAATTAATGAGAGTCATACAAAGCACCTGACACTTGTAATCATTCCTTTATATTTAAAATATATGTAGCCAGAACAAATGTGAGAGTGGCTTGGCCTCGTTCCATGGCTGTGCAGGAGCAGCTCTCCACCTCTCACACATATTCTATGTTTTAAAGCTGTCTGGTGGAACAGATAAATCTGGGCAATCGCCTGGGCTGTAATGATTTCTCCTGACATTCTCAATTACCTTTTGGAGAGCCTTGAGTACAACATTTCCAGCGGTTCCCTCAACCGATAGCATAAATTTTCTTAAACTGCAACAGACTGCTGGCAAGATTTATTTGCTGAGCAGTTAACTCTGGTTACACCAGCAAAAGCGGGAAGTGAAATTGCATCAAACTTCACCAGCAGTAATTAATTTTTTATTTTGAAGGGAAATTGTAAGACTTGAGCTACAAAGAATAAATTCATATAATCACAGCACAGAGGCATTTCTTTAAATTTCCTACAAATCAGCATGGAGTGCTGATGCAAGAAGGTCACCATAAATATTACTGGGGACCTTGACAGCATTTTTGGCAAGTGGCTGGAAGATGAAGCTACGAAGACTGTGCTCTGGAAAAACCATCTATCAACAGGTAAATTTCTATCAACATATATGATATTTACATTAAACAGAAACCTGGGAGACTAGGGTGATAGAAAATTAGTTGATTTTAACCCTTGCATGTAAAATCTGACATATTTGAAAACTCATAAACTGGCCCAGTTTTAGGGGGGGATGTGGAGAGGCACATTTTTTGGGAGTAGGGTCTTTTGTTTTTAAACCTTGAAAGCAGGTCTTAAAGAAACAAAACACAAATGTAGAAACACTGTCCTTTTTTTTCACTCAACTAGAAAAATACCTCAAACCACTACTCTTTAGAATGGTTCTACGTGTTAACTTGTAACATTCTGTTTCTTGAATGGCTGAGTAAGACAACTTCTATCCTAGTACCTCTGAACAGACAGAGTTGTCAGGGGTATTTCTGCAAAAGACATACCTGTCCAATTCTCTTCACACAAGAGTCTGGGAGTATAAGCAAGAGAAGGAGCATTATAGCTTTTTTTAAAAAGAATCAAAGTACAAAATTAGCTACAGACAATCAAGAAACTACATTGAACAGATGATGTTATAGTTTACTCAAAAAGACTGGTGAGAAAAAGCATGTACATGAACTGGCTTTTACAGAGAAAAGAGTAAACAAACACATTATATTGAGCACAAAATACAACCCACAAAATATAAGTGGAACAAGAGAAAAACATTTCAGCCAGAAAATGCCTACCCTAAACACAGTATTTCCATGAAAGGTCTTGAAAGGGAAAAAAAAAACAAACCAACAAACTCACAACAAAAACAACAAAAAATATTTTTGAATAGCTGATGTAGTAAGATATTATAAGATTTTTTCTATGATCTTGATATTTCATTAAATTCCAAACTTCTAGGAGGTCTCCTTTTGAGAAGCATTTTCAGTTCCATGGAAAAGCAGCCTGAACCAGAAAGCCAGAGGAAGAAAAAGAAAACATCAACAACAAAACACATGAGGAAACTATGCATCCAAATTAAGGATGTCCTAGTGCCAACATCTCCAATTTAACTCAGTCTCTGAGCACTTGGGGTGTATTAGAAACAGGGCATATTGCAACAGAAAGATCAAAGGCTTGGCTGTGAAAGTTCAACCTGAAATACTTCTGCTTTGGTGTTCCCAGCTATAAAGAAAGATGATAGCATCTCCCTCCCCCAGATAAGCTCCAGGATGATGCAGGCATCTATCAAGAAGTACTTGCATATTGCAGTGACAAGTACTCCACTTTTTATAACTGAAGTAAAACACATTTTGCTACACAAAGTAAGCAGATTGAGTTCTCTATTTGTACTGAAGGCATTTTTGGACCACCACGAGCCCAGTTTAATTTAAAGCAGTGTCTGTAGCCTTGACTGCAAAGGCAGACAGCCCATCCATGGCCTCAAAACAGTGACTTTCTCAAGGAAAATCTGCAGGTCCACAGGTTCCCCAGCCATGAGAGTAGAGTCAGAAAGGTTACTAAAAATCAGCTGGAAGAGTTTGTTTTAGCAGGTGGGTGTCATTAAGCACAAGACACAGAACAGAAATTCATACAACCTACGGAATGTTAACAACACATATCTCCAAAATGGTGCTCATGAGCAGATTTCTCAGACTCTTTGAAATCTTACATTGTTTTACTTTTCCTGTACTTAATTGCTTTTTATTTCTCATATTCCACTGCTCATCTCCATTTCTCTCTTGTAACAACCACTTTATATTCTGTCTTCTTCCTGCTTAGTGGTTGTCAGAAATCCTAAATTACTCACAGTTTTATCCACCACCTTTCCCCCAGACTCTTCACATCTTCCTTGAGAACTGTAATTCATATTTAAATTCACTTCCAAGGTGCCAGTAGCTTCTCCAAGTTGCCAGTAATTTTTCTCAGGGACAACATGCCAGTAAAGGCAACATCATATCCGATGTACAAGACAGACCTCTCCCACTCCAGTAGGGACACCCCATCTGTGGGAGAGGAGATTTTGTCCTCATTGAAAACAGCCTTGGCCTCCTATGACTAAACCAATACAAGTTAGCATTTCATCATAGCAGTTCAGTGATCTTATATAAAGTGTTACTGAATATTGTGACAAACTGTCCGCCCAGCATGCCCCGAGCTGCAGGAACAGAGCATTCTCTACAATTCTGCTGACTTGCTCCCTCCAGAAGCAGCAACTCATGCCAGTGATTAACAAGAACCTGGTGGAAACCCAGCACAGCTGGAGGCCAGCAAAAGCTGCAGTGGCAACTGAAGTGAATTTAAAATTAGAGACTGAAAACTTAAAAAAAAAAAAAAAAAAAAAAAAAAAAGATGAAGGGAAATAAGAAAGTTTTAATGCACTGTAATTGATTTTAAAAAATGTTGTAAAACATTTCTATGTCTATATTTATGGAAATTTCTCTGGCAATCTTTACTCAGCCTCTACTAATCTATGTTAACAACCATAATGTCTGTCTTCAAGGGCAGCAAATTATGCCTGTTTTCTTTTAATTTGCTCTTTAGAAACACTTACATAAAAATAATTGTAGCACTCTACCCTGAAAGGTTTGGGTATAGAGGCTAATTGATAGATTTGTCTCAGCAATAAATATGTTGAAATAAATATGTCACTTTTATACTATTGTTTTAACTATTTTTAACTTTTTGAACAGAATTATATATTGTTCCATTTTTCTTCAGCTTTAAAGAAAAAGAAAAGGCCACTGAAAGAAAAAAGTAATTTCAACACAATTATTTTAAGGTTCATTTTCTTAAATTACATAATTATAATACCCCCATCATATTTCATTTCAGTATATTGTCATTGACAACATGGCCATCTCATTTGGCATTTAGCTGTTTCTGCTGTCCCACACACAAAAAACATTTGTGTGCTACTTGTATGTTTTTACGAGAAAAGGTAATTTATCAAAGACTAATCCATAACAATTCCCCCAGCACTGCCCAGATTTCTTTCTGGAAGGATGAATCCTCTGAGATCTTCCAGGAATCAGCGCTAAAATGGTGATAATTAAATTAACACACGAAACATTCATCAAGAAAATTAGACATAAGGAAGCCAAAAGAGATTCTTTGAATAAGTGACCACCTGGAACAGAGCAGAGGTAGCACTGCCTACATAGATGATATGCACATGGTAATATCAAGGCAATGCCATACACTTTGGCTCACTTTGAGGACCTATGAATCAAAAAATGAAAAGTATTCAGAGGGAAACCAGATGGATGACTTAAGCTCCATCTTCACCAAGGCAGAAGATCCATAGTCACTTATGATGATGAAGGATTACAGCATAACTTGATCACAAGTAATCTGGACAGAAAATCTAGAAGAGATTTCTGAGAGCAGAAAGCACTTTAAGGTAGTTATTAAAAAACCCAATGACAGAAACTGATAGATAGTTAAGTTCAGAAAAAGGTGAATGCATTAAATAGTGGGAGGGAGTACAGAAGCTACTTTTCCAGGAATGTACCTAATTCTTTGCATTTCATAGACTCTGAAATGCTTTTGAAAGCTGCAAGTTCATGTCATGAGACAGAAATCTGATAGAGAAAACTGTTTAAATTGCAAGAGAATATAATTATGCAGAGATTGTTCTATGAGGAAGGCCTAAATTGCAAGAGAATATAATTATGCAGAGATTGTTCTATGAGGAAGGCCTATTAATGCAGAAGGTCATAATGGATTCCTACCAGTTAGTCCTATGTATGTCTGTGAAATGGAAATATTGTTCTTTGTTTTGGAAAAATTTCATGTCTGCTTGGGTGGTGAGGTACTGGAACAGGCTGTGGATGTCCCATCCCTGAAAGTGTTCAAGGCCAGCTAAAGTAGAAAACCTGGTCTAGTGGGAGGTGTCCCTGCCCATGGCAGAGGGGCTGGAACCAGATGATCTTTAAGGTCTCCTCCCACCCAACCACCCTGTGACTCTCTGGTAGCAAAAGTAGCAAGTTGCAGAACATTCCTTACTCAGCTAGAGTGCTATTAAGTTCAATAAATACAGTAGCTACAACAATTTCTTATGAACTTAAGTTTGGAAACTGCTTTGAAGCCTGCACTGCCCTGTTGTCAGCTGGTTTTGCATTATGGTTGTCCCAATTAAATTGTTCCACACCCATGACAACCTCTGAGCTTTCTTTAGGCAGAGGGATTGCTAATGTGTGGCAATGTCTTAAATGCTGTGTTCATTCTCTTAGGGCAATCTTCCTCTGACAGAAAAAATACCCTTTACTCCTGTCAAATCAATGGGCCTCATTTTAATTTCAGAACCTGTGAGGTTTAACTGTATCTGTATTGAAGCTCATATAGTCAGACATTATTATCTACTGTGTTTCACTCAGCAGAGAAAGAATCTCACCTATGTAGATATCACTGCAACAACACACATGAAAAGACAGTGGATAAAATGAAAATATCAAAGCCAGGCTCTTCCAATCTGGTTTAAACTACTGACCTGAATTTTGTAAACTACTTTTGCTAATATTCTCACAAGAGACCAAATACAAATACTACAGTTCTTAAGTACTCCAAATGTCACTGAGCAGTTAGCTGCATTAAAATAAAATACTGTAGACCTCACTGGTGTAAACTCATAGCCTTGAATCCTAATTTTCAATTCAACACAAAACAAAAATCAAATTGATTTTTATTCTTAAATACCAGAGAGCTAGATTTGCTTGTTTGCCAGGAGGACACTGGGATTTTCCACTTACAAAAAACTGAAAATCCTTCAAAATAAAGGACCACATGAAAATACAGAGAAGCCCATTTTTGTAGAAGACAAAAATGGCATTCTGGAAGCCTTGTACTAATTCAGTGACTGTGTTGGTTTGTACAAAAGATGGCATTTTTGTATCCTTTCTCCCTCTTTCAAAAATGCAGAAGGAACTAGAGATTCCAGACTGCACCCAGCTAAACATCCCTGTCCTGATCTCCTCAGCCATTCTGGAGGAATTCCAAGAAGTAGGAATAGAGAGTATCTCTGAAGCACAGCAGTTATGTTTTGCAGCTTGGGCTTATGTACACCACTGCCAGACATAATAAATCCAGAGAAAATAGAGTCCAAGATAACCCATGTTAAAAACTGTTCATTGAACTAATATAATCTACACCATGGCCAATGAGTGTGGAAGGCTATTTAAGCATGAAGTCCATGAGTGCCTTGCTAAGTGCCTGCAAGCTCTCAGATGAATAGAAGTAGAGTTCAATTTTTCAGTGAGATTTTAACATCAAATTGCCTGGTATTGGATTTTGAATGCTTTGGACTCTGTGTTTATGAATTTTTTATAAATGTTACTTAATATGCAAGTGCTATGAGATTGTACATTAGCTGGAGAAACAGCGTGATTTCTGACAGAAATGAGCAATTTTCCTGTACTCGGATAAACTGAAATATAGAGCCAGTCTTCTACCATATGGCTGACTCTCAGCCCTCATGTAATGCCAGCCTGTTTGCCCAGCAAAATTACAGCTTTCAACACCAGCATCCCGTTCATCCTGACAGTTTCCAAATCATGGAACCATGGTAGAGTTGGAAGAGATGCCTGAAGGCCATTGGGTTCAAACCCCTGCAATAAGCTGGGTCATCACCTAAATCAGGTGCCTCAGAGCAAATGGTGCTGTCCAGCAACAAATGTTGATGTCCAGCCCTGATGTCTCCAGGGATAGGAACGTTCTGCATCTTCTCTGTTCCTCTTGTGCTCTGCTCTGTTCTTGCTATTCTGGCCACCACACAGCACACTTGTCTATTCTTTGTGTTTATCAGACTTAAATTTCACTGTGACAGGGTATTAATAAATATAATGCTCCTTGTTTTGAACCTATCCTACCTTGAAATAATGGGGAATGAAGATGTCTGATGCAGGACAAAAAAAAATGTGGAGAGAAAATTAATTCTTAAGAATATAAAAAAAATAAAGTAAACACTGAGCCTAAGGATGAACAGAAACTCACATGAGGAAATAACAGAAAACAAAGAATATGCACTTGAATTTCAACCTTCTAATATAGCCTTTGCAAAGAGAATAAGAAAGTAAGTGCCCTGACTGGAAATTTTCCACTCTGCTTTGTGCTCCAGATAACCCACATATCTTCCAAGGAGCAGAGGAAAACACAGTGAAGAGAATTTAGCATGAGTTTCAGCAGAAGGTTAAAGGTCTTTGGCCTCTGTAGCAGAACATGCTGCAAAGCAGTCAGGATAATTATGGAGGAGGGAAGGGAGTAAAGATTCCTCCTTTCTAGGTCACTGAAGGATGCAGCATCCCCAGGGCTGAGCCAGGTTTTGCAGGCAAATGAGTAGAATAAAACAGTATTTGCAAAGAGGTAGATCCTGCAATGCACCTAATCCACATTTGCCATATTCCTTTGAAAATAAACACAAAAGAGTAGCTGTCCTGAGGGTGATACACACAGTGACATATACAGGAAATGCTGATTTTGGTGCCAAGGAAGTTCTGCAACATCAGGTAATGACAGCTGAATTTTGGCACCACTTTTTTGGTATGTGCGGTTCTCACTGAAAATGCCCACTGAAATTTAGTGCTAGCAAAAAATCAAAAGAAATCAATGAAATTAAATAAATTGGCAGGCAGAGCCATAACCTGTATGCACTGGAAAGGTAAAAAACATTCCTATTTTTAAATTATTGTTAATATTGTGCAAGCCTATATAAAATAATAATAAAAAGTCACTCCTTGCAAGATTCATCCACTACCATTGTGTTCTCTCTGGAGTGAGCGATAAGCGTTCTGCAAAATGAGCATATCTGCACGCTGATATCTTTGTCTCTATGCCCTTCCATAAAGCCATGCTGTTTTCTAAGAATGGTTGGTTTTGGATAGAACTTCCTGGCATTTAGAAGAATCCCTCTCCTATGAAGTTTTACCATGAGTTGCTGTACTTAATCCTTTTTTTTCCCTTCTCATGCTTTTCGATATCCATAATAGGCACTTAAAACAATGAAGCTATAATCAACAGCTCCAGGGCATTGCTGTACTTTGCTCTTAGACTGGAAATAAAATTATATAAGCCAAGGAAAAAAATAAATATTACACAACTGTTACAATTTTTAGGCATTTTTATGTGGAATTTCTCTTTTGGAGGGAAGAACAAACACCTGCTTCCTTTTCCCTAAGCTGCCTCTTCTAAGAGCTTATCCTCCTTAAGAAAACTCACTACCAGCATCAAAGAAAGTGGCTACTCTGCCTCATCAGATAGCATTTCCATTCTTGCCCAAATGAATCCTTTATTTTCTTCAGCCTTACAGAAATCTAAAGATTTGGGGGAGTGTTCAGGGAAATTGCCTGAAAACATCACCCTGTGCCAAAAATAGTCTGAATCATTGTCTCTGAAGGTCCCACAGTCCTCTTAAGCAACCATGGTCTACCAGATGCTGCTGTATTATCAGTGCTGATAAGAAATAGAAGCTTTGTTATGTCTGACATGTGCCAGAATGAGAGCATCATTCCAAGAAAATCAGACACTTGGCATTCAGAGGCATTTAGCAACACAAGAATGAAAACAAGCTTCATCAAGAATATCCACCTCCTGCAGTGGGCTACAGCAGCTCCCATTAAGAGTAACTTCTGCAATTCTTGCTGTGGTGAATATGGTTCCTCCAAAAGTCATGTCAGGCAGCTTATGCTTTGTCTGTGTTGCCTTTGTGCCTTTGAAATTTCAAGAAAGATCAATCATAATATGCCAATCTCTTGGAACTACTGCTCTGAACCAAACCATTCTTGTTTCCAAGATCTGGGAGTACTAACTGAGCTTTCTAATAATTAAACTTTTTTTAAACTACAAACTTTTTGCTGGGCTTTTCATCAGTAACATGGTGCAAGCAGCCTTACAAAGGCAAGAAAATTTGTGTTGTGATCTATTTCTCACACAGGTTGCTCTCATGGATCCCTACTGGAAAATACTATTATCAGAATTGTATAGCAAATAAGACACTGATTTTACCAGCAGAGTCAAAAGAACTTGAGGCACAGCAGACTTAAAGAGTGGTATATGTATTTAAAAGCAACAAAAATCCAGTGCTGGCTATAGGCCAACTTTTGCTCTTACGAACTTACTACCGGTCATTGAATACAGACCAAGATGTTTAGCATGATTTGTTTTCTAAAAAAGGTAAAAGACACAAAAAAAAAAAAATCAACATTTTTTTAACATTAGGAAAGTTAGAGAAGCTAAACAAGTTTGAGGGGTTTTGCTATTACTGAACTGAACCACAGGATTAAAAACTAGATTTTCCCTGATAACAGAAGAGAAAGGATATGCACCCAAATTTCAACCTCCTGATACAGTCTTTCCAAAGAGAATAAAAAAGTAAATGCCCTGATTGGAAATTTCCATTCTGCTTTTTGTTCTAGATAACCCACATATCTTCCAAGGAGTAGAGAAAAACACAGTGAAGAAAATTTAGAAATTCTTTAAATTTTAATTTAAAGAAATTGAAGCTCACATACATCATTAAATACTGAGTGTCCACTAATACCTATCCGAACGTGAATTGAGGAGAATTTGATTAGGCTCTTGGTATGAAAACTAGCAAAAGGAAGTACATTAGGTGATGCCACTCATCCAGGAAGTTTTAAGTGAGCTGCTGTCTCACCTCTGACAGATAAAGCTTCCAACCTCCAAATGACAATTCTTCTTCACAAAATTATTCACCAAATATGACCATGAGTAAAAAAATTGCTTATGTTTGAGACAATATGTGGCCAAAGTATGATCTTGTCTTTGAATTTTTTTCCTATTTCTGAAATGAATTCATGATAATCTCAACTAACTCCAATGACTGGATCATCTCTATTCCTCAGGTATCTGCCAAAAATCATTGCTTTATGGTGCTCACACACTTGATGGCAGCAATTGGATCACTCTATAGCTGATCTGTTAATAGCTATATAACTCCCTTTGAGTTCTTGCAGTATTCCTACAGGATTGCTATTTCTCCGGTTTTCCCCCATTAAAAGCTCCAGTTGCATTCTCCACCACAATCCTTAATCTTTTCATCTTTATAATTAAAATGGGAAGAAAAATAGGTCAGCTGTTCATATAATCATGGCTATTTAAAGCTTGTCATTCTCTCTCATATAAACCTGCCTCATTTTCCTGCATGCAATTCACTTTAATGGAATATTATCTGTCAAACCATAGCTTTACAGTATTTTTTTTAATTCCCTTTGTTAAAGGAACTTGGGAATCCAACTTTTTTGCTTTGTTTTAATTACATCTAAAATTTTCATCCATCATTCATCATCACCTCAGTATGTTTTTCTTTTATGAAAAATGATCGCACAAAAGAATTGCAACAATACAATCCCGCAGGCTTGAATTTTACTTGCATAGAATTATTGATAAGAACAGTGTAACATGTCCTTCTGATAAAACATGTTTTTTTCAGAACTTGTGCTTATTCATTTATTAGTAATGATAAAAAGAGCCAGGAGCTGTATTTTTTATGCCTCTGTGTAACGAACGAACTGCCTCAAGGCTAAACATATCCTACAAAATGTCTTCCCCTCTGGAAAGTGGCAACATCTTTATGCTAATGATCAAAAAATATTCCCTGGATCTATTTTTGAATTTATTTGAAGAAAAACCTTTTGCCCCTTTTTTATTTGCACGTCATCATACTTCATTCATAAAGAAAACCCCTGTAATGAGTCGAGTGTGTTATAAACCTCATCAGTGCTAAACATTTCAGAACTAACTCCTACAATGTTCAAGGAATTTGCCATTATATGAGGTAAAAAAGTGTCAAAGTGTTGTATATAATGGCAGGATGGAACATGGGCCCAAAGAATTACAGGTTTTTAGCCATTCTTTGAACTGTTGCCTTTAACAAATCCAGGGGAGGAAAATCAATCAATCTGTGAATTCCTACCTAATCTGTCCAATTTGTAAACCCAGAATTTGTGAGATTTTCTCACATCTCAAAAAAAGATTATACTGGCTCACATATTCATTAGAACATGTCTGGAGACATGAGGTGTTACCTTGAGCTTTTTTACAGCTATCTGACCTTATGCACCTTCTATTTTGAAATCATATTTTAAGTTAATATTCTTAGTTTAGTATTTCTCCAGGATTTCTAATTAATATATTCACTAAGTTTATACAGTGGCTGTTATATTGCAAAAGATATCTCCCTAGGACTGTACAGATTCCCATTTATCACCATGTTTTTTTCATCTGCAGTTGACAGCAGAAGAGCAAAATATAACTATCACCACTATACTGAGATCAAATCCAACAGCCTGCTTTGCTCCTATCAAAGTCAATGTTACTTCATTTTATTTTTAAATAGTAGTTCTTATAACAAGTTCTAAGAAATTCACCACATAACCTATCTGCTTAGAGAGGAAAGTATCAGCTACCAGAGGCAATTTTCTCTATCACATCCTGATAGCTCTAAAGGGAAAAGACATCTGTAATGCAGAACCAAGGGAATCACCACACCTTCCTGCACTCTGCCAGGGTACTGAATGAGTGCTATGGATAACTGTTAACCAAGGATTATATAATACATTACACAAAATATTAATTAGCAATTAATTCTTGATAAGGTTGTTGGCCAGTTCCTAAGCACAGACTCAACCTCAGTGCAATAAAGCCTTCTCCAAGCCATCATGTAAATCAACAGAAAAATATTTCCTTATAGGAATAACTCATTTATAGAACCACTGTGTCTTGGTTCAGGATAAATTTGGGAGAGAACCACTGAAGGGGTTTTTAGAAAGTAGATTTTGTAACTGTTACATATTATAGAATATAAACATGTATTCTGCTGTTATCAAAAGCTGTTAGACAAATGAAGGCCAGAGCCAAAGCAGTTAGTCCTGTTGCATCAACATTCCCCAGCAGAGCTCTCTCCTACCTGGAAGTTTCTGATCGGGTCTAATTATACCCACCAACTTTGCAAAGGCCTTTTGAGAGCTGCAGAAAAAGAACAATACTAGAACTGTTATTGTTATTCAACTCTATCAACCTTTTCTCTGAAAAAGAAGGATATTTTACCTACTAACAACACTATAGATTCATGTACCTAGGGAAGACCTGAATTTAACTATGGCCTCACATACTGCAAAACTATCATCCAAATTCAAGCAGGTGGAGAAGATGATCCAGCTATTAATGTGCCAATAAGCTGTCAGTTTTAAGATTTCCCATCTACTTTTGGATTTGTGCATTACTTCATTCACAGCAAGGAGGGCCAGGGGGTCTGGAAGTTTGCTAAATCTTACAGATGTGGTGCCTTATGGCCTGAGCAGCTCAGCCAGCTGTGCTGCACGACCAGCAGCAGAACTGACTCTGCCCTTCAGCACCCACAGCATGAGCAGGCAGTCCTAGTCCCAGTCCATCACCAGCACCAATTTATTGCTAATATTTACATTAGAAGAGCTACATATTAAAATCATGCTCTATTCTCACTTCTTATATTAAGGAGAGCATAAAAATTTTCTCATCATTTGTTCACACACATTTCATACTTGTACTGTTTCTTAGCCCATCATCTTGAATGTCACAAGAGTTATGCTCCTGCCACCATTATGATCTGTTAATAAAAGGTTACTGCAGGGAAGATGAAGTTTTCCTAACTTACAACATCTGTCATTTTGAAGAGTCAAGGGCAAAAATACTGATAGCAAATTTATTCTTGCAAACACTTGTGCAAGAAACTCTAAATTACAGTAACCTTTAAAAACAAAAATAATTTTAAGCACCTACTTATTCCCTAGGATGCATATTCTATACTATTTGTTGTATGCAATCAAATAAATCTGTTTTGTTATTTACCTATTTAGTAGACTAAATATTGTAATTTCAAACAGATCAGAACAATGAATTCACTGCTTATTTACAAAATTTCTGTTCTATGGGACAAACCTGGCTGTATTTTAGTAGCTAAATATACGTACTAAGAATACTGTATTATTTACAGCCAAAAGAGAAAAATTCAGGTAATGGCATTCATTTTAAACAGACAGGATTTATTTACTGTTGTTTCATACATTCTGTATACCCTAGCACTATCTCACATCTTCCAAGAACATATTTTTCTTAGACTTGATGGAATTATATTCTCTTAGTGTTTTTTCCCCTGGGACACTGAACATAAGCCAACAACTCACCCTGAACTGCTGAAGTTGACTATTACCTGAAGTGCTGTCCAAAGCTTGGCAGAAGAAACCATTTATAAGTTTTTAAGCCTGATGTCTTGACCAAAAGCCAATAGGGTCAGTAATCACTTGGCCTTCAAAAAACTGCTTGTAATGATACAGAAGCAAGGTAGATTCATGAATATTTCAGAGAATTTGGGCTTAGCTTGAGACCAGACTCCAGCTTCAGAGTGTCTAGGAGTTTTCCACTAATACCACCAGGGTTTGCCTTTGAGACATGTTGATCCTCCACCAAGAGCGTGAAGAAAGCACACCAGACCTCTGGGGCAATTCTGGGGACATGCTTTAATCTTGGCCAAAAGCTGGGTTTCTCAATTCCCAATTCTGCTACTACCTGCTTTCTAGCTACCTGCTGCAAAACTAGAACCTCTGGAGACGTTAAAAGAAGAATGATAAATGAAGATACATTTCGTTACAGGGCAATTCAAAACTGAAGTACTCACTTTGCAACATGAAGTCTGAGAGACCGCAGTCTTAAATATTGATTTTGTATTCCTTGCCATTGAAAGAAGCAATTCTATTTTTGCTGAATGTAATAAATATGACTTTAAACAGAATAAGGCCCTTTCAGCAAGAAATTTTCCATATATCTGTTTATAAGCCTAAAATTAAAGCCACTAAAACTGAAAAGAGAAAAAAAATAACCAAGGGGGTTTTCAAAAATTTAAAACTCTATCATGCATAAATGGAACTCATCAGCAAAAGTAATTTCCCTGCAGAAAACACTCCATCTTTTGTTTTATGTAAGTTAGCAACATGAATATTTCATTCCTAGTGAAACTGCCGCTACCCTTTCGCATTTCATAGCTAGGCTTGGTGTCTCAGATACATAAGCTTTCTTTTCTCACTTTGCTGTTCAAGTCTATTGCAATTACAGGTTTTGCTGTATCTCAGTAGATAATAGAGTTTGGAGTCTGATGTTAGCAGCAACTACACCCTTTGTCCCTGACATCCCCTCTAGAAAGTAGATGGGAAGAAAGGAACATAAAGGACAAATGACTGCATAGAGGATAATTATTCTCAAGGTACCAATCATCATTTGGAAGCCACGTCAGGTATCATTGTCCTCAAGTAGTTTTTCTCAAAGCTACTGTCAACTTTGGCAAAATTTTACAGTTAAGGTAGTAAAAGTACCTACAGGTAGTAAAAACATCTACACTGCATATCCACATTAAAACAATGGCCTAAATGAATTAGAATCTAATTTAGCTGTGAAATTTTTCAACTCCAAGACACAAATAATAAAAAGAATCAGTACAGTGGGTAACCCTGTATTGCTGATAGCTCTTTTACAAAACTGTGACCAAAACAGGTTGCACAAGAATACAGAGCCTATACAAGCTTGCATTTTAAATGAATTTAATCTGAAGAAGCTTAAAAGTAAGCTTTTCAATCAAGATGAAAATAGAGTATTTGACCTATAGTTCCATTACCATTGCAAATTCTCTTCTTTGAGAGCAATTTTATTCCTAACTTTGTTGCTTGGCAGGTCATAGTCTGAGTGACTGATTTTTCATTTAGGGTTGCTGAGGTTTTTTCTGTCATTTTACAGGGTTTTTTTTCAATATTGCACATATCTGGAAAACAGCTGTATCATGTACCAGGTCTTCCATCTAAACAGGAATATACTTTCTTCTTTAAATGCAGCAGGCTTTTTGAACTGTGGGGAGTGAGCAGGCCTGGCTACTGAGGCAAAATGGCCAAGGGTGACCTAATTGGAATTGCACTGCAAGGCAGAGCACCACTCAGAAGACCCCAGAGGGAGAGGCTACAGGATAAAATCACTCTGTAACTGTAATAACATAAGCCAGCAACAAAATAATTTTGCCACTATAGTTGAAAGACCAGCAGGGGGAGATTGATGTTCCAGAACACCTGTGTCTAATCATGCACAGAGAAAACAAACAGCCACTGTCCAACAAAACTCATCTGGCAACAAGAAGCATTGCATGTGAAACTCCGAGATCACTGGGGAAGGTGCAGGTTTCTCTGCTGCTAAATTTCCAAAGACTGAAAGGTGAGATACATTCCAAATTACTTTTCACATTATTTTAGCCATCTCCTTTTTCCTTCATCCTCTATATAAAGTTTTCAAAATTGTTTATTCTGAGCATGAGAGCATTTGCATAGGCAAGGACTTGCAATAAAGACATCAGGACAAGAGCACCCACCCCATGCTTAGAAAGCTTAAAAATTGTCTCAAAGACATGCACCAGTGCTTGTGCTTTGTTCCACAGTGTAAGAGCTACAAAGGTAACAAATCTATCATTTTTGATTTCTTGCAAATAAAAGAATGGCAAAAATTCACCTTTTAACTGAAGTCATCAATGTTAAAGGGAGAGTTAATTTATAAGGAGGAATTTTTAAAACTGAATGGGGTGGCAGAATGCAAAACATACTAGAGAATTTACTTTGGTATTCAAAGTTTAACTACTGCAGAATTATAAACCGAGTTAGTACAAATGCTGAGTTTTAGAGACATTTACATGCAAATTATTAGCTATCCCTGTGAATCTTGCTCAGAATTAGGAAATTGCTGATCTAATGTAGCTCCATCTTTGACGTGGTTATCAACATGTTTGACTTACTTCATAAACCACTGCTACATTTTTCATTTGTTAAATTTATTACATGCTTGGTTTATTATACCTTATGATGTTCTAAATCATTATGGACAAAAATATGCTGAGTTATATCTCAAATGGTATTCCACGTGGACCTAAAATCATCACAAATATTGAGGGTATTAGCTAGTCAGCCTTGTGTCTCTTTAGCTTTCCTTCTCTTTGTCTACTCCAATTTGACTTTAATTCTTTTGGTGTCCTCAACCTCACTAGTGGTTATATGGATTGAGACATTTACTTCATTAGAAAGAGTAGTAGTGCCATATAAACACCTAATCACCCGTCACTGGAAATTTTCAAAAGGCAGTTGGCAAGACACCATAAAACAGTTGCCTCGTCCTCTATAAAAAGTTTTATATAACTTATTGTTTGTTACTGGGGGAGGTCCTTTCCATAAAAGATGCTGAAGGTATTCCAGAATATAAATACTGAATGATGATCACACAAGTTAGTTGATGACATTTATAAATTAATTAACAAATGTCATGTAGAACAAGATGTTGGAATTAATATAGATAGCCCAAACTTTATAGAGGTCTGCAGGGTCTCCTGTATTTCAAAAATCACCAAGTCTTTTAGGTCAACTGTCTTCCCACTCTACATCAGAAAATGAATTGGGACTACAAATCTAATTTTCTAATTGCAGAAGAAGTGAAAAAATAAATATTTTCCTTTTTTTTAGTTTGGGGCTTATGTGGGGTGTTGTTTTTTTATTGTTGTTGTTGTTTTAATATTAGAAGGTATCTCTTCAACATAAAACCCTAGACAAATAAACAATAAACATCCAAAACTCATTTGTGCCTGAAGGTGCTGTATTACCTTGCTTTTAAAGACAACTCTGTGTATAGGACAAATTATCAGCTAACATAAGCTCTTGCACAGTAGTGCTTTTGGAGAGAGATGATCTTCTAGTTCCTTCATACTCTGATGTCTGTCTTTGACTGTCATTTAAGAATACAGCCCTAAATCAGTGCTATTTCCTGTATCTTAATGTAAAACATAAGAAAAAAGAATGGCATAACTTAAACAGAGTCTTGTGCTAATACTCAAATTAGTGAAAGCAACAGAGTCTAATTTTGTTCCAAAGTGGTTACTCAACCTGTTCATTAAACCATTTCTCAAAAAAAAGCACTGTTTTATTATCAGGCTCATACTGCTTTATCCTCTTTACCTTTTATGGCATCACTTTTAACAACAAATATTTTACACAATCATTTAACTGCATTTTTTAGAATGTAGAGTCAGATGGAAACTAATGCAAGGAAATTATTTTCCTAGGGAGCTGGATTGTTTCCTAATTGTTTATTATATATGTATTCTCTTGCCAGAAATCAAGATTTAAAATTCCATCTTCTTCAACACTTTAATGTTGTTTGGATCTCTGAAGCATTTATATTTAATTTCACAGCAGTGTTACAATTCAAGTGCTATATTTTAATGTCTGCAGCAGCCAATTGTTGATTTATTTTCTTTCAGGCAAAATGCAAATAAACTCTTAAGAGGTTTGCTCGCAACCCTTGTGTTTGCGTTAATACATTTGCAGTGAATAAATTAAAAGAAGTCCAGATATGATTTTTTAAGGCTCTCTTGAATTTAAAAACTCCATCTAGTTAAAAATAAATTACAAAAACACGTTAGTCAGAACTTTTTTCTACAAGAAGTAACTAAACAAACTCACATGAACTTGGATCATTTCCAGTATAGGTTTACACCAACCACAAACTCCAAGGGTGTGGAAACCAGCAGCTCTAGTGACCCAGCACCCTTTTGAGCTCTCCCCTAGAAATCCATCCTTGGCTGAAGACACTGAGTAAAGACATTCCTGCAAACCACATTTATAAAATTACCTCAGACCTCCCTGCCCCATGGAGCAGTCCAGAAAGGACAAGCAGAAGTTGTCTTTGTCAGAGCTTTCATCTTCCTGCTTAAAACCTTTAAAAATCCCTTCCTTCCTTTCTCCACTTGCTGTGGTCAGAGGCTGCTATGACTAAGCACAAAAGTTTGAGATGGTGGACTTCAAACCAAAAGAGAGGGAGTGACCCAAACTCCCTGAGGGAGTAACTAGACCAGGTCCTCCTGAGCTCAGGAGAAAATAATTCTTCACTGTAGACTACAGATTCATGGCTCCCTAGACATCTAAAACTGACCTACACTGGAAGAAATCACCAAAAAAAAAAAAAAAAAAGGAGAACCCTACATTTTAAGGAGTTACCAAGTTACCAAGCAGGTCAGCTTCAGGATTAGGCATTAGGCTACAGATTTTAAGATAGTCAAGATGATAACAAGGCAGATTTAACAAGTAGAACAATCTCTTGGGGATAATTTCCATCAGAGAAAACAGCTAAGGAGGATGCAAACATGTTTTTAAAAAACATAGATGTATGCAAAAATTAATCTTGGAGGGGTGCAAGAGTCTAAATCAGCTTTTTCAAATATCATATTTGAAAAAAAAAAAGTGTTATTTGCAATAACACTTATTCTCCAATCAAAAATGCTTTGCCAAATCACCAGGACTTATTAGGATGAGCTTGGTCTTTCAAATAAAGGAAGGAATTGAAAGTTGGAAAGTTTGGGTTTTCTGACACATCTCTCACTCTTGAGTATAGCAAGAAAATTTATGTAACTTTTAAGAATATCAGCTCCTTTTTTCAATGGTGCAATGGTGTCTTGTGAGACAATTTCACTTTTATAGGATTCACTAACACCCAAGAGCACCATGTTTCACAGAAAGATATTTTTAAAACCTAGCCAACACATCTGAAAACTATCTTCATCAGAAATATTTCTCTTTTTTTCTGCACTATCTGGCAGCTCTAACACAACAGCAACAAACTTACAAGAACACTTGAAGAGCAACTCTAGTCTTATAGGAATCAATTGAAAGAAATGGGATGAAGTCGTAAAAGTAACAACGTTGTAATGAACACCAGGCACTGCAAAGACAAGCAGTTTTCAGATTTCAAATTATCTTGAATCAAATTGATCCCTAGTATATTTCTTTCTAGCTTAAAAAAGCCTGTTAACTCTGCCTAGATTTCTAAAATTGGTCTTCAGATTTGTATTTACTCAATTTTCATTTTATTTTTAGACATAATTTATGAAAAATTGCTAGGTTTTTTCCACATATTTTTCATCCAGGACAACTCCTTTTTATACAAATTGTTTCCTATTCAGAAATCTAACCGCCTTTATAAAAAAATACAGATTCCTGTTTGAGGCATAGCCTGAAAAATGGTTACTTCTTAGAGGAAGGAGCAATGATTATTACAGAAACTATGCAAATTATTTTGATTTTATGAAAGTGAAAGGCATTATTTTTATTTTGAATAGTCGACTTCATAATGAGGTCAAGAATTAAATCCTCTAAAATTTATGCCAGATGGTTGCTAATTTCATAACTTCAATCTTCTATTTTTGTGAATATTGAAATGTACTCTGAAAATCAAATTACTCTTTAGAGCTTACTGACCAAGAAGATTGTATAAAAAAATACAGATTCTCATATCCTTGCTAGAATAAGCTAAATAAAAGTTTAAAAAAGAGTACCTGGGCAAAGCTAATTAATTTACAAGTCAATAATCACAAGTCATGGATGAATGCTTCCATATTTTTGTTTAACTCCTCCTTTTATCTTTATTATAAATGAGAAAATAATTCTTTAACTATGTTTATTTTGACAAAGGAATAGATATGGACAAATGAAATTTCATTAAGTTAGTATTACTAGAGCCTTCCTCTCCATTTTGTGCATCTCAATATGCAGTATGAAAGCTGAGAGTTGTCAAGGCAGACAAAATTCAAAGCAGAAAAATTTCACATTTAAACAAGTTCCACCCAAAAAAAAAAAAACAACAAACAACAAAGTGACAAGAGAGATAGCAAAAACTGAGGAAAGGATTTTACATTTTGTTCGTATTCCTTTTATCTATAAGCTATTGATAGATCAGTGCAATATAAAATATCAGTACTATTAAATACCTATCTAATGGAGTACCTTGTCCAGTGATCTCCAATATTTCTGGATCAAGTCCCTTGGCAGCCCAGGACATCCAACTATAATATTTTTTTAAATTTCATCTCCAGCCTACCAAGATCAGTGACACAGGGGGAACACCTCCCTTCTGAAACCAAATACCAGCATATAAAAGACAATAGACCTGAAATTAAATGAAGAAACAGCAGCTTTGCTTCAAGCAACTTGTTATCTTTCTGTATTTGAATTAAAATGCTGTAAGCAGTAAAGCTTCTGGGTAGAAAAATGGTCACAACAAACCCAGCCTGCAAAAACTGGATTGATCACAAATTAAGAAGAAATTTAGTAAAAACTGGGAACTAATGAGAAAAACACACACATTCTGCAAACTTTCATCTGGGTTCAAAAGGAATCACATATCTGCATCATCAGAACAATCTCAAATGTCAACAACAACCTTCTCCTTTCATCTGCCTAACTTGCAGGAGAAACATCTCAGTTAATTTGTACTTTGATACATTGAGGCTCAGAAGCGACTGAGAGTTGAGGACACATTTAGTTATAACAAGGTGAAACTAACTCTCCCATTTCTATCCATATTCTCCTTTTGTTTTCACAGAAGAACTGTTGACAAGGATTGCCTCTTCCTTAGTGTATATTGTAGTAATCATACTAAGAACTCAATCCTAACTGTAAAACTCTCAGCTTCCAAAATTTCAGCCAAAACTTCCTTCTATCCTTGTCAGTCAAATGATATCACACTGTTCCCCAATTGCTACTAGAATCCAAGACAAGTGACAGAGGTGACATTTCAATGACACAGGCATCTTTACTTTGTTATAAGCTAATATGAGGAAGATTTAACTATTGTTCAGAAGACAGAACATCTGGTTACATGGGCCAAGTTACAGCTTTTGTCTTTCATAATCACCTTCATAATCAGAAGGATCCAATTTTGAAATTGCTTTGACATCTTTTTGTTTCAATTCTTTACCATGAAATGCACTCCAAAGATTCCTAGTGACATTACTCACAAATGTCTTGACATGATGTAACCATGATGGGTTTGCATCACTGACATCTCTAAAGATTTGGAGGAGCATTTCATCTGACATTATAATACCATGTCTGTGAATTCACCGTGACATGCAGAAGAGATGCTTGTGATAAACACAAAAAAAAAAGGGAAAAAAACCCATAAAAACAACAACAAAAAATCCAGACTGCTGGAGCAATTAGGAAATTTTCAGCACTACAAAATGGAATAAAGAAAAATAACAGATTTTTTTTTAACCTCAACTATTTCCAAGCCTTTTAATTAACACAGAAAAACCTTATATATGTTCATGGACTAGACAAATAAATTACAGCCAAAGTATGCAAAACTACATGTAGCTCTTTTATCAATTTGAATTATGCTTGAAGATTTCCAACACTGTGGAGCTTGGTCTTCTCAGAATGGGAATTCTAAAAGGCATCAATCATAAAAATGTGTTGCAGATACAAGAACAAAAGTGCCAGAGACAAACACACTTTAATGTTGCACTGCTTGCTTTTACTTAGACTGGAATGCCTTTCAAGTGGGGCATCTTTTTTGCTTGTTGGGGTTTTTTGGTGGGGCATCAGTAGTTTCCAACCTTCTCTCTCCTCTTCGGAATTTCTAGATCACAGCAATAATATATTGCTCTGTGACTAAGAGTCCATCATGTACTAGAGATCATCTCTTCTGTGATTTGAAACCACCTACACACATATTGTTTCTGAGACTGAGAGCTGTCCTAGTGTGTGTGAAGCATGAAGCCAGTGATATTTTTATAAAATTTTATAAAATTTCACTGTTCTTAACTTTTTAAATCTTTCTTCTATATATCTAGAACAAGGCTGTTGGTCTTCTGGAGGTACACAGAGAAGAGCACAGCTGGACCATCTGGAGCAATGCTGTTTTCAGATGGAACACCACCATGGCATCCTCCTGCGCTGTGTCATGAACAAGATCGGTCCACAAAAACCTGACAGCAACCGGTACCTGACATAATTTGCTGATCCTGTACAATAAAGAATCCAAAGTGCATAAATTTTACTGTTTTTAAAAGGGTCTGTATGGCTACTGACTACTCTGTGCTTAACAGCACTCATGCAGTTAAGATTAGGCACGGGAAGACACCACCTACAAAATGCCTCATGAAATTCAGCTTGTACCTGTCTATGCAGAGGGAAAGGCAAGCGGAGCAGAAACCATGTTTTCCTCTATAAAAGGCTCTACATTTATGCAGAAAGAGTTAAATATATCCACTGTAGCAGATTCTGCTGTTGTGGTGGCTAGGGCAGCAAGAAATTTAAAAAAATAAGACAAATGTACATGTTTCAGTCATGTGAGCCACTCAGGGCTGTCAGTGTAAAAGATGAGCCCTTCTGCCTTTCCAGGCAAGAGATAACCAAGGCATAAGAGAACTCTATATCTGAATTTTACTAAATCTTTTGGCTGAAAACTTTTATTAGAAAGGTGTGGACAAAACATTTTGAATTTTAGAGGCACAGGCCTGTGCCAACATGGAAAAAAGGTACAGGAAAAGACAACTATATTTTAAAGAAGTCTATGCAGGGCAAAGGCATACTTAATTACTTTATCAAACTAATTTCATTGCATCCTCCCTTGCCTGCTTCTGTCTCACTGAAACATTTAGAAGAGGATGGAAAGTAAATTTGGACAGAGAAACCTCAGAGAACAGCATTTGCTAGCATGGCGGCTGTGAGAAACACACTCCTTGATCTGGACAAAAGGAACATGTCCACATGCAGTTTTGCAAGTGGTATTTAGCAGCCATAATTTGAACTATTCCTTTTGCTACAACATGAGAATCACAGTACTGAGCAAAAGGCCATCCACACCTTTGTTATTATTTACAAAAATGTGAATGGCTTAAAGTTATTCAATGCTAAATTATTATTATTTTTGTAATCCTAAATATTTTTTTGTTTTATTATTTACAAAACTTTAAAGCTTAAAGTTATTCAATGCTAAATTATTATTATTTTTGTAATCCTAAATATTTTTTTGTTTTTTCATAAGCAAATGGCATTCATGAAATGCAGATGAAGGTTCAAACTACCACACTATAATATAAAGATGCTGTGTAACTGTACTGGTTGCAACCAAAAAGTGATAAGTAGGGTTCCAGATTCTGCAAAACTGTTGAAATCAATTTCTCCTGATTCCAATGGTAAAATTCTAAAAGCATTGTTTAACAGTTTTTGTTTTTCCTCAGCTGAGGCACTCTGAGTCTCACTTCCTGAATTCAATTTAATAAAAATGACCACCGTAAATTACATCCATCACGTCAAATTGGGAATTCTCATTCTAAGCTCCTTGGAAAAGTATAGGACAAAATCTGAACCATACAGGGACACTCAGTAACCCTGGAAAAATTCCAAAGAATACTAACAGAAAGCATTTTACAATCACCTCAACTGCTGAAACTCCCTCGTGAAAATTTAAGGGGCAATTTAAAATAGCAATAAAAACCACAAACAGAATTCACACGTGGGTTATTCAAAAACAGGAAAGAATCCTCCATTATTCAGATTAATTGTTCCTCCAAACTGCTCACACAGCTCTCTGATATTGTTTTCTGCCATTAGTCACTCAGAGTGCATCTGTGGACAACCATCCTGACAGGACTACTCTTGCTGTTCTGATGTGGAGATGATTGCCTCTTCTGGTAATCATATCCAGTAACCCAAAAAATAAAAGTAAAGTCACCTTGTAATCAATCATTGTTTTGAAATTCCTTATCTTTATTATAGATTAATACCACTATGACCTACCAGCACTGCTCCAAGTGAAATACAAGAAAGCAGCCTGCAGCATGAACACAGTTTGACTTGCATACTTGTAACTTATTTAAAAATCTGGACAGAATATTAATGTGACAAGGTAAGAAGCAGCTGAGCATGCTAAAGCGTTAATGCACCTGTCTTACTTCATAGAAATAAAGTGACACTTTTGGATGGTTCAAGTGGGTGAATAACCCACTGTGAAAGCAAAACCTTTGCTTTGTTCATTTATGTCACAGGAGTCATAGCAGGTATTAATAATTGAAGAACCGCATTTGTACAATTGCCTGATTTTTCTGTGTCAAATTTTCAGCAACAATGGAATGTGAAATAATTTAAGTAATGGAGAGTTAAAAAACACTCATCTAGTTCACTGAGTAAAAATCACAGAATGGTTTGGGTTGGGAGGGGACCTTGAAGACCTTCTGGTTCCAACCCCTTGTCATGGGCAGGGACATTTTCCACCAGACCAGATTGCAGCTTAGACATAGCCTTGAAGTCTCATAAATGCCTCACTATCTCATGATAAGGTTCCAAGTGTGCCTCATCTGAAAGTAAATCATTGCAAGGAGGGTTCATGCTAAATTTCAACATAGCAGGAGGTTATCCAAAATGCTGGAGTTAAGATATATAACAGTACAGTATATTGTGATGGAAAATTGAAATGTTGAAAGAATTTTTTTTAAGCCTTCCCTTAAAGTAAAGCTCCTTTCCTGTCTCAAGAAAATTGGGTAATATTTCATGTCTGCAGTTATTTGTGATGATGAAAAGGAGTTTGTCTGCTGACAACCTGTCCATTATACAAGCATTTCTCTAGGCGTGTGAGGGATGGAAGACAGTTAAGTATGATTTAAGTGAAAAGAATCAGGTCTCTGTACATTCTAAAAGAAGGGTTGATTATAGAGTGTATGCATGTGTCCTCATAAATTGGTCTACCATAACTAAAAGTTGCCCAAAAATGAGCTTTACTCATCCCACCCCACAATAATTTCTCTGTGAAAACACATCAAAATAGCAGACAAAAATCCCCAAGACAGAGTACAAATTCAGCTTCCTGAGAGCTGGAATTCAATTACATTTGCTTCTGAGAATCATTTTCTTTAGTAGAATACAACACTTGTGAACCAGCACAGCAGCATTTTCAAATCAAAGGTTTCCAGCTTTCTGCTGAAAGCTGAAAGTTTCTGTTTTCAGGTGTTTCATTTTTTCACTCAGAAGTCAAAACTGTCTGTAAAAAGCACACATTTCTGACACAGAAAATAATTTTAATAAAGAAAATAGCTTCAACAGATTTCTTTGGGCAATTTCTACAATGACTTCATGCTGCTTTCCCTTTTTCAAAGCAACAGCATGAAACCTCAAGGTTCAGATCTAATACTGCAGAGCAGCCTCAGCCCCACTGATTTTTTAATCACAAAGTGCACCCAACACAGCCACAATAGCCAACCTCTCATTAATCATTTAAATCAACAGTCAAAAAAAAAATTAAAAAGCAAGAAAGAAAATCCTCACTTTTTTTTTTCCCTCTTGGTGGAGCCTTCTTACATTTGGATGCGTTTGAATTACTGTTTTATCTCCAGTGACAAATCTGTTCTACCTTGGCTGCAGCAACATCTCAGGCACATGCTATTTCTTTCATTCATTTCCCTGGTGCTTTTACCTCAGTACCTAATGCGCTGACAGAATCACAGAAGCCATCCATAAGTATTATGTGATGAGCAGCTGCTGGATGTGCAAGCACACAGGAGAAATGAGCTTTCATTCTTCCCTTGCAATCATTTACATAGAGAATACGATCCCATTTAAATTACTGCTTGTCATCTTGTTACACTTGATCAGCTGAAGGATCATTTCATTGAAACTGGGAGAAAGAAAGGAAAAAGGAAAACTACCAGCAATTTGACACTCCTTTATACTTAAGAGTTTGAAGATTTGTACAGTTTTATATTCAAACTGCTAGACTTTGTGATGGTTTTTCCTCTTAGAAGAGTATTCCTTTGATAGTCAGACAACTTCTATCTTATCCCTCCAGGCTAAAAAAAAAAATCTCTATTTTCATGACTTCCCTGAGAAAATTAGAAATTCTGTATACCACAATATTAAGTGAAGAGGTGTTTCTTAAGCAGTTACAACCTGACAAATGCCTTAGCTGTGGGAGAACTGACAAAAAAAAAAAAAGGAAAAAAAAAAAAAGGAAAAAAAAAAAGTGGGCTTATTCTGTGATGAAGAACACACACAGCCTGCATTATTGACATACAGCTTCCTACCATAAGTATTTTTCACATGAATATTGGTCTTCAGATGAGTTCTCCAAGAACTTAACACAGAGTTATACCTTGACAGGATTCATCCTAAATCACATCTTTTTCTGCTTTTCTTAGTACAATGGAAATCTACTTTGTATAAAAGAGGCAAAATTCTTAAATTCTTAACACAAGGCAATTCACAGATGAAATAACTGAGCAGCATATCTTTTTCTGTAAAGGTTTTACAAGGCACTTGCCATTGGTGACTAATACTGCATACACACTCTCATTAAAAGAATAAATCATATTTTTAATTAATATTTTCCAGTGTCTTTAAGATGGAACTGTTGGCAGTCAGGTGGAGTTAATTTTTTCAGTGCCATTACCATCTGTCAAATCTGTCAGGGACAGACCACTGTCCTGCGATGTGATAGAAATAATAGAACAGGTTTTGCCTTTGCTTGACAGAAATTTGAGTCTCCCAAAAAGAGAAATGGGCCAAATTCTGTTAACTCTACTTGGCACCAGCAGCATCAGAATTCAGAGGATGAGAGCAGTCACAGGATCTGGCTCACAGCACATTTCGTTTTCGTCCGTGTGACCAAGATGAGCAGCACTGAGCACACCAGAAAAACCCTAAAAACCCAAACTGATGCTTTTTGGGGTTTTTTTCTACTTGAAGAAATGCTCTTCAGTTGTGACCCACTACTTTTCTGTCCAAGCAAACCAGACAGACTACAACTCCAACAGGTTAAAATTTGCATGTAACTGCCTGAGAAATTTTGATGAAACTGACTTTCTTGGGGTTTTTTTCGTTCTAAAAGAAGGGTTGATTGTAGAGAATATACGTATGTCCTCATAAAGTGGTCTTCCACAACTAAAAGTTGCCCAAAAATGAGCTTTACTCATCCCACCCCACAAAAATTCCATCGTTTCAAAAATAGCAGAAAAAACATCAAAATAGCAGACAAAAATCCCCAAGACAGGTTACAACTTCAGCCTCCTGAGAGCTAGAATTCAATTACATTTGCTTCTGAGAATCATTTTCTTTGGTAGAATACAACAATAAAAACCCAAACTGACACTTTTTTGTTTTGTTTTTTTTCCTACATGAAGAAATGCTCTTCAGCTTTTCTTTCCAAGAAAACTAGACAGACTACAACTCCAACAGGTTAAAATTTGCATGTAACTGCCTGAGATATTTTGATAAGCCTACAACTAAATTGTCAGGTTTGGTTGACTTAGTACTCAGAAGACAGGACAATACCTATTAGTTCTGAAAATATTCACTTTTTTAAACGACTATTTCACCAATGCTGCAGCTTTAAATGCAGTGTTTTTCATAATCCAAAACTGAACATCAGTTATCTGCTGCTGATTGTTTTCTGACTTCAGGAAAAAAGTCCCAAGTTTTTTTTACCAGGGAGTCTTTGCAATGATGTGTGATCCAGATGGTCCATCACGATACAATCAATAAGAAAAGAAAGCCCAATGAAATTAAAAGTTTGAAATTCCAATATAAGAACTATTCATTCAAGTTACCCAACAAAATGCTTTAAAATGGAAAGCCTTCAAGGAACATCCCTGTTGACAATCTGGTAAATTGTTTGAGCATTAAACTCTATGTTTAGAAAAGAGATCAAAAACTGAAGTAATATCCTTTAGCAGAGTATCATACCCTAGAAAGCCATTTGCCTGCAGGAGCCTAAGCAAAAGGGCAAGAGAATTTTTATGTTTTGCTAATTACTCGTATCTGCTTTTTCCATTGTGATGGTATGAGGATTTCATATTACACTGCCTTTTATTTACGCAGTTCATAGCGCCTTCATTGTATTTTCTCAAGCATTGCAGCCTCAAAAATTTTATTTCAAAAGCACTTTTATGTTGAAAAATGCAGGACAAAAGTCCTACGCTGTCTTCACAAAAATTACAGTGATGTCATTTGTGCTCTTCATTGAAGTAAAGTAGGATCAGAAAAGAGATATTGTAATTTTGGAAGATAGATGGCCTTCATACAGAGCAAAATCTCTAAAGGCCTGTGGCCACTAAACATTTACACTACACCTTCAGATCAATATTACTCACAGATTAAACCCTTTGAGTTCAGGCATCAAGGCTTCCTTACAACTGCACAGAGTATGAGATGCACTCTTACAGGGATGCTAAAACCTTCATATCCCTTTACAAGGCAGTAGAGAAATCACTGGGTCATAATCAATGTCACAATATGCATAGCAGAGAGCTCCACAGATATATTTTATGAAAACAGAGGTTTTGTTTTCTCAGCTCTGCCCAAATGACATAATCTGTCATGATATAATCTGTCTTGACAGGCAAACTATTACAGTCAACTTTAGAACAGGCTTCTCTCTAAAATTTTTGTCTATTACAAACAGAAAGTTACTGATATTTCATTTTCTAACACTGTTACTGTATTTGTTTTACTGGTTTTGTTATCCTCCCGGTCATCAAAAACATTTTCCATTACAATTCATGTCCTTTCATGCATTATCTTACATCTCATGTGAGCTGGAAGTAGGCTGCCATGACAATCACAGCTGTTTTCAACAGCAATGGCATGTCTTTGGGCAGAAAAGCCTGTGAAGGAAAGTACACACCAGCAGCACAGCAGCAAACCAGCTCACACATCAAATTAATTTGTGAGGAATATCATGCATAGGCCTGTGCAGGCAGTCATGCATCCTCCACACCCTGCTCTCTGCTTCCCACAGCTCCCACCATGTGGGAACTCTCTTATTTAAGAGAGATATCTTCAATAATGATAAAGGGTCTGCACAATACTTTTTCAAAATATCTCTTCCTTTCTTTAAAACTGTAAGTAAATTGGTGCAGAGCTTCCTTACTGACCAGGAAACATAGGAAGGGGATGAGCAATGTGTTTCAAAACTGCATTCTCCACAGTTTTTCAGGTCCTGAGGGCACTAGCAGGTTCAAATAGACCTGCCCCTCTCCCAGAGGTCCCATTTACCAGCTCCTCCTGATCCTCGCCAGACTTGCTGGGAATGTGCAGGACCTGATCCATCGTCTTTTGCCTTACCAGACAGTCCCTGGGATGTGGATCCCACCTGTCACCAGCCCAGCCAGTTCACCAGAGGACTTATGGCAACAGTTCTGCTGGTACTGGGGTCACCCCCAGACCCAACTTGTCCTCCTTCAGGGGTAGCATTGATGTGCATTTCTGTGCTCTAACACTTGAGAGCACTGAGAATGTTTTTAAGAGAACTTTCCTGGCAAGAGAGAGCAAAAATGCCAATGCAATGTATTGCTCTTGCTACAAAAGCACCATTGATAACAGATCCAAGGTGAAGTTCCTGGTCAAAATTTCCAAAGCAGCTGCTACACTGCTGTAATCTTGAATAAAGCACAAGCAGAATTCGACTCCAGGATTTCTGCATTTCTGACAAGAGGCTAAGTCAGCAATGTTTTATATGTACATGCATCCATGTGCACTCATACATGCAAATTTTCCTGTTCAGGTTTATTTAATTTTAAGATACAAGGGGAATGCTGGTTAAGATACATGCTGGTTGCACAGCAGAGCGAATTTTGGTGTTTGGTGGTGCTGGCTGGGGTCTTTTTATGCTTTGGGTTGGGGAATGTGGATCTGATTCTGAGAAAAAAGGTGGAAACTTCAAAGTTCTCACAAGAAGGAATTGAGAAAAAGGCCTTCTATCAAAGGGGTTAACTCACAAAGAGAAGCCTTTGCCTGACTTCAATTTACCAATCTCTGACTAGTCAACGGACTAAAAAGAACTCCAAGGGGACACTCAGCAGGAAATCGGTCATATTTTCAAAACAAGTAATTTCAAGTCAAGCCATCCAAGATGAATATATGAGATTAGTTCAGTTGGTTAGAGATTGGGGCTAATAAGGCCAAGTCTGTGGGTTTGATCCCTCTGTGGGTCATTCACTTTGGAGTCAATCTTGACAATCCTTGTGGGTCCCTTCAAACTCAGAATATTCTGTGATTTCTGTTGAAATCCAGTCAATTTTCTTTCACATGTTATAACTCTGAAAACTTGGCAAATCTCAGACAAGACATCTTTCATTAAAAACAGTGAACACGATCCTTGGAGAAATAGTAACACTTTAAGAGAAGTGACCTTTTTATTCTCTGCCTCATCTTTCATTTCTAGTGCTTGCCATCAAATATCTATATGCATCTGCAAATGTTGCTTCTAGGGAGAGCACTGTGGGGACAACCTTTCAGCTACATGCCACACTGTAAAATGGATGAAAGAGCCAGGGCAGTATCAAGTGGATCCTGGCTGAATGAGTGATCCCCACACTGCAGCTTCAGAATTGCCATTTAAGAGTACATCTGAGCTGCATCCCTGGAAATCACAACACTATGGAAAATACTCCAGGCTCCTTCAAGGCCACAAAAGTAACAAGAGGTCTATAAGATCTATTTACTCTTTCATCTGATTTACAGAAGTGGCTCTTGACAGGAGGCAAGTTGATAATAAAAAGTGAAGCTTTACGGCTCTCCTTTCAAGCACATCTTTATAAGTTGTCTCTCTCTTCTCCCATCCATTAAGCCATAGATCTAAGGACTAAAAAGGAACTGAAGAAGTGGCAAGATCTAACGCCTGTTGGACTAAATACGTAAATTATGAAATCACGTCTCAGAACTGGGAGATCTTAACTCAGACTGCTGGTAAATCAAGAAAGTGATGAAAGCAGCGTCCCCCTCTAGGAAGGGTGCTGATTTTAGCTGTGACATTTCCAGCCCTCAGAAGTCTACAATATTTTTCATATAAGATCAAAGAAAATGCATTAATATTTGCATATGGTTTGCTGTATATTTCCCCCTTCCATTAGCAGCTCCCTTACTCCCCAACTTCAAACGCTGGATAATACTGAAATCTTTAGTGTAAAAGAAACAAAAAACCTTCCAGTTCAGAGAACTAAAATACATATTGAAATTAATGGGAATCATTTGATTCCTTCCTGTGACAAAACAAAAATCAGACATTTTCTGGAGAAGAAGCATCTTTAATCTCTCAGGTGAAACATGAGAGCAAAGAAGTGTGATTCCATAATGAAAGCCTTTTTGTTATTCTCACATTTTTCCACATGCAATTTTTGCAATGTTTGTTTGTTTAACTCTGATTTGGCTTATGTAATTTGAATTTCTTCACCAAGTCTTTTGCTTTTATTGTAATACAGTTTTATGATAATTAAAAAGAACTGTTATATTTAAACATTTTCTGCATGATTGGCATTAGAGCATTCAGTACAAGGAATTAATGAGAGTATTGAATTAAATGTGTCAAATCATCCGATTTTTAAAACCTCAACACAACCAACCCAAAGCACAGAAGTTATTTTGTCTGCATAAATGATGTTTAAAAGATTTAAGCAGTTTCATTATATGGTGCTTTCTAAAATCTGGGGTGGGGTTACTCTTTCCTGTATCTCAGAGCCATAATGAGGGTTTTTACAGGATGTTTATATTTTTCTATTGGTTCACAGTGAAACAAAGCTGGGATGTGCCTTGCAACAATTTATGAATGCAAGAGGCTTTGTGTAGGTGTCTACCTTTACATTCCAGAAATGAAAATACCTCCCCCAGTCTAAGTACACAATCAAGCCCCGAGTGAGGCTGCACTAACACGTGATGGCAACCTCACTTCTCTGCCCAGTCTGTTCTCATGCACTCAAAAAAACCCTCAAAGCTCTATTCAGCAAAACCAGAGCTTCTGTCTGTCTAACCATCACCTACTACCAGACTAACATTTCAAGTGTAGAAGTGCTGAAAACATAAGGCAGGAGAGCCACTGTGATTGCTCAAAGGATCCACTACTGCAAAAATATTCCTGTTTGGTCAACATAGGTTATTAACATCTCAGTTTAATACTGAAAATCTTCCAAAGGACAAGGTGCAAGATTAAAACAAAGTGTTATGAATTTAAATCAAACTCTTGGAGAGCAGTGAAGCTTTTTGCTTTCTCAGCTACATTTTGCCTGTCAGAATGATGACTGACATTGCTAATGTCTGTTTCTCTGTACTGAAAACCTAGCAAGACCATCCACAACACAGTATTTATGTGCTTCTGTAAAAAGGTAAACCAGCTCAAACAGAAGGCAAAATTCTCCTGATAGAAAATCTAGCAACTTCATTCATTTTTTTCATTGCACTATTTGCACATCTTTTTTACTGAGAAAAGAATACACCTAGTGTAAAGGGTTAATAATTCACAGATGCCTTCTGAGAAGGTTTAAACATCAATATTTGTCAGTTCACAACCAAAAACCAAAGAGCTAATTAGGAAATTCCCTACATTTTAAATTTTTTTTTAGCATACCTCAGTCATCAATGAATGTTATTCATTCATTAGGAATCGATTAACAGAAGTAAAATTTTTCAGGCTAAATTTATTGATGGAATTTCTACGCAAATAAGAAAAAAAACCCGTTACATTTACCTATCATCAAAGGCAGATGAGGGAAAATTCAAGCAAAAGCTTTTCATTAGAAACAGTGTAATTTTTTTATCTCAGTGCCTTTCCAAAAGTATGGATAATAATTAAAGCTCTATGACATTAAGCACACTAGTTAAATCAAAAATCCTATTACATACTTAGGAAAAATTAGCTGTGGAATGACGTAAAACACAGCTTTCAGCTCTTAACAATCTAGGAGGAGTTTTTGTTCAACCATTCAAAAAGTCCAAATTATGTATAATACTGCTAAACTTCATCCTTCTCATTAATCTTTCAAGGATTGCTCTCAGGAGACTGGTAAGGAAGCAGGGTATTGTGTGCTTTTTAATGTTACAGTAGGGGCATCCATAGCAAAATAAAATAGGTGGCATGACTGAACGGGAAGAAACATAATGGGAACTAATGAAGTACCACATTTAATGTCCTTGTTACAAATTTGTTAAGAGCAGCAAAAAAAAGGGGACTGTATTTCTTTTCTGTAGGAGTGTATGCAAAGTATTGGAATATTTTCTGTGATTTGCCAGAAAGTAATATTTGTCTTCTAGATGTTGATAATCTGTCATTCTTTCCAAACTCTGCATTTAAGACTAATGAGGAATCTAATTTTGGAGGACATCATCTCTCATCCTAAATGACTTTGGCCAACAGCTATTCTGGATGCATAGATTTCAAAGGACACAGTCATATATATAACATATGCAAGTCACATATAAATATAACAAAAAAGATTTTACATGTTCAAACCTATTTATAGAAAGCCATAGGAAGAAAAATACCTTTCCGTCTATTTTATAGGGATTTGGGTAAAGTGAGGATTTTACTAGATTTTTTTTTTTTAAATTTAACTTCAAGGCAACATGACTCAAAATACATGAATAAATAAATTTTTAAATTCTCAAAGGTCCTTTAAGGCTGCCTACCCACTGCACAGCCATCAGAAGAGGGAGGCTTGGGCAGGCATTCTGGCAGATGGTTTCCCTGCAGAAGAGCTCTTCCACGGGAGCAGTGGGTTTCCATGCCCCACGCTGCTGCAGAGCATTGTTTCCCTGGAAGGTGTTAATGGCTACCAGCAAGGATGCCTCGGATACATGGGAAATCATGGCCTCTGCAAGCAGATGTGCACGCTAGCAGCTCTTTTTTTCAGAGGAATTAAGATCTTTAATTGAGTAAAACAGCTCAAACAACGGAAAGCCATGTGGGGAGGCCCAGGGGATTGATTGGAAACATCGAGTCCTGTATTGACGGGAGGTAGATGTGTTGGTACACGTAGGCAGAAAACCACCAGGAAGCCAGAAAAACAGATGTAGGCTTGGCCTTGAGAATAGAAATAGACCTCCCTGGGTGCAGAAGTGAAGGGGAGAAGTAGGTTTAAAAGCCTGCCTTAAAAAACCTGTGCATAATTATCCATTTATGCTCTGCTTAGGAAAAGAGGATAATTACTCCAGATAAGTAGGGGTGTGCCCAAAAAATGCCTGACCAGCCTAAGCAGCTTCTCCACATCCAGAAAAATACAAACAAACACTAAAGCCCAGCTAATAGTTGCAAGGAGCTGAAACCAACAGTTTACAGTGTCCAGCTCACAATGAAAGATTTCTTCAAAAGTTCCAAGGTTGGGTCAACTTCCCATTGCAAACACCAGCCATAACTCTTGCTTCAAAAGCCTAAACCACATACCTCTCTATGGCTGCTTCTGTCTGGAGTCATCTGTTTCCAGTGCCATAAGGGCCAGAATGAGCCCCATGGGCTTGCTGTGCACCCACAGAGACAAGCACAGCAGTCCTTTTCACCTGGCAAGTGTCTCTACCACAGAGGCACTGTGGGATGGGTGGCTGCACCCACTCCACCACAAATCACATCTCCAGTACCAGGAACTTGGAGGAACGTTCACCAAAGTGACTATGACAGCAACCTACTCCAACAGGAAGGGTACAGGAGGTACAGCCAGCTCTGCATCCCTCCAAGCCTCCAAAACACAAGATCATAGGATGGCCTTAAAGACCATTGCATGAGCAAGGCCTGTCTTGGTCATGGACACTTCCACAACTTCTCTGTGTAAGAGAAAATCGATGTGGTCAAGATGCAGATATACAACAGCAGATAGCCATTGCAAACCAATTAAATTCAACAAACAGCCTCTTCACTCAGGTGTGTGGATGCACAGACAGGCTGCTGCCTCACACCACCGTATGATTTACAAATGAGACCATTGTAATGAAGGTGGACTGTTCCTAAATCAAGTCCTGCTGAGGGCAGTGACCTAAAGGAAAATTTGCTGCTTGTGATTTAAGAATTTGCAGGCAGATTTATAAAAAGAGAAGCTTCCTAAGAAAGTGGACATCAATATGCGAGGTACTTTTATAAATGCAAGCATGGGCTGAATACTTCAGAGCACAAATAAGCTGTGGAAAAACAGGTCCTTCAAATCCATGCTGCTATTGAAAACCAATGGGGCCTAATAAGAAATACATTACTACAATTTTTCCAAGTTGTTTGCTCTGCGTCTAACACGTTATGTCTCACTGTACTGCTGTCACATGAAATATTAACAACAGCAACTACCAGTTAAGCACTAAACATATACATTTGTGCTGCACTTGTTCACACTTGACACGACCATAATATCTAATATAATGCCAGATGATGAGCTTGATGTTCCAAAGCTTGATTTCTCACTGGCTAAATTCAGTAGGAAGAGGGAGTAGAGGAAAGAAAAAAATACTGGTAAGCTTTCCACTGGATGTACTGTTGACAGCACAGGAACATGTTTATTTTTGTTATTCCATCTGGTGCTCATTATAAGCACCACAGTTTTGGATGAGTTATGGCCAAACTATCTAGCTATCAATAAAACATGGCCTTACTGAATCTGCAGCAACATGAGACATGAGTGCAATAATCTCCTGTTTACTGATGGTGTGTTATGCAACATTATTTTTACTCAACCCCAACTATTGGAAAATTAAAACAACTTTGATCACTTTTGGAGGTTCTGGGCTAAGATTTCCATTTGTAACTATCAATTATTTAAAGAACAGTTTTAAAGTGTTCTTAGAGGTTTAAAAAAACCCCAGTAATTTAGGCAGCAATGGCAGATGATTATAAGACTTAAGCCTCATATGGAATAAAAAGTCTGTATAAAACAGTCACATTGCCATCTACTGACAGCTCTTTATGAAAAGGCTTACAGTTTTTATTAGCTGCCTGACTATATACTTAATACTCTTTCTCTTGACATAACAGTAGCACAAAAATTAGGGACATACAATGTGTGTTGTTCGGTACATCCCACCGCAATAATCCTGCTTCTGTTTGAATCCATCTGAATCCATTCAGGCTTTCACAGTTACACACTGCAATTAGACACGTTTATTAATGGCATTATTGCACAGTATTTCATAGGAGGTAAAACTGTTTTCAAGAAAGTAACTAGAGAAGGGTATGTTAATAAATCTGGACTGTGTGCACTGTACATAGGGACCTGCTAATAGGATTTCCCGAATAACAGCATTTATTTACTGCCTATAATGCTAATCATAATACCAATCACTGGAAACCACAGTTCTTATTATATTATGTGAAAAATGGATTTCATGTTAAGGACACTACAGCATCGCTGATGCACCTGCATATTAAAAATATTTTATCTTTATACTGAAGTACATTTTGGCCCAAGACTTAATGCCCTACTTATTCAACCAGCAACATGTAATTGCACTTTAAAACTGAATGTATGTCTCATAGCCGTTCTACCTTCCTGCAGCCCGGGTCGATGGATCCTAAAAATGACCTGTAAATGAGGTGATGCACTGCTCTTCCATGGAAGCAAATATACCAAGCTGGGATTTCCTTGCTGTAACCCAACCAGCACGCTAACACACTGCACAAACTCAAGGCCTTCCTTAGATTCTCAGCACTTTATTTCCTGCTAAGAATTTGTACATGCTCTCTGATCCAAGGCATCATGTGATTTCTCCTCACTCTTGCCTCTTCATTATAACATTCAAGTTTGAAAGAAGAAAATGAAACAACAACAAAGTAATTGATCAGGTCTTGTGTACAGTACTTGTGCCTAGTTTTTCATGCCTCCAAATCTGCAATTCACAAAAGAGTTTCTAAAGCTCTACATTGTCTTTAAGACTTCATTTTTTATAATTTCTTACACTCATTTGAACACATTCCAGTGTCTTGTCTTTTCTGAGAAATTTTCTTGGCATAGAGAGGAGCCGAGAGAAGGCAGAACCCCACAGAACACAAGGCATTGGAATGCCTCACTGGGAAACTACATCACAGAATTTCAAGTGCCTTCCACAGGCTTGCTCCTTGGCCAAACCAAGGGGTGGGAGAAACCTATCGCTGTATCACAGAGTACCTGAGGATGAGGGAGTTAATCCAAATGCCACTTATGGTTCCACAGGAATAGTCTATGTGTGCTGTCACCTTCTCAGTCAGCAAACCCAGTATTTTTTAGGAGACTGAATGCAGTATCAGCTAAAAAAGAGCAATACCTCCCAGATACCCAAGTTAGTTTCAAAGTATAATAAGCAAACAAAGCACACTATTAGCTAGAATGAGAATTTACAGAAACAGGTCCTGACCATTAACTCCTTCTGTACTCAAACTGAAAATTAAGTCATCTAAGAACATTTGCAAGATACAGCAGGAGCTCTTGTTACATGCTTATGTCCTATTTCACAACTAGTAAAAAATCCAGAGTATCTGGAAATTTTTCTGGATGACATTTCATAGGACTAGTATGAGTCTATGCAATAATTCAGTATTTTGTCTCCTCTTCCAAATTTACAGAACCACTTAAATCTTTTTAGAGCTATTGAGCCATATCTAATTACCCCTCACTCACTGTTATATCTGTAATAAGTAAAAGTCAGGATAGAATGACTGGCATGCACACAGCATGAAGGCCCAGGCAGGCTGCTGCAAGGTAATGCCATCTTTGGTTGAAATTCCTCTGGTTTACAGATAAACAACCCAACTGCCAGATTTATAACTCTGCAACTCTCCATTTTGTCTTCTCATCCAGTGGTTGCTGGCAATAACATCACCCTGAAATGAAGGTCTTGCAATTCAATGAGTGCAGGAGAAACCATTCAAGTTAATCTTGTCTTGTCTCCTGTGGTAAGTAATGCTGTTTTTCTAACAAACTCTTACACACACTGAATTGAAATATACTGCACAAAATTTATCAAATTTCCAATTGCTATCATTTAAGGACAGCTTGAAAGGAGATAATTCTCTAAGGAACAAATTTCCTTAAATAACAAAACAAAAATCAAAGCTGGCATCTGTTTCCAGAATAAGATACCTGCTACCCTAAAACTCAAGGTCGGCATCAAATTTCAGAAGTTTTCCTCAAATGGAACCATCCTCTCAACTTTTCTTAAAGAATGAGGATAAATACTTTTACTATTGAGGCAACAACAACAACCACCAACTTCCAAATTTAAATGCAAACATATTTTTGAGAAAAAAACCATATAATCTTAGTAGGAAAAATATAATAGTTTATTTCATGAGAACTGTGACTCAGAAACACAGGGAGATAAACTATAAAAACTTTGGACAAGTGTAGTATTTCTTCTCTTAAACAGCTCAAATATGGATTTTGCAACTGGCATTGAAGAGGATTGGTGGGGTTTGGTTGGTCTCATTTTAAACCATGTACTGGTATAGATTTTGCAGAAATAAACCAATGCAAAGAGTGAAAAGTGCTTAGCTAAAAATAAACACTACTTGTTGTGTTTGAACAAATTTCCTCAAGCAGAGTCACCTCAGGCTTCACCACTTCTCATGTTCAGGCTCTGCTCTCCGTGGGAGAGGCTGAGGAGCTGAAGTGGCCAAGCAGTATGCAAGGAACACAATCAATCCATTAACTCTGTTCAGAAGTGGAATTACTTTTTGTTTGTAATGCAGAGAACACACAGCAGTGATAAATTATTGCTTTAACATTGTAACAGCATCTGCTGCACACAGCCTGCGGGGCTGAGATCCAGCCTTTGATCTACACATCACTCACATTGAAAAGAACAAGGTAATCCAGATACCTGTAGGACTTGCATGGCTTTGGAGAAGATAGAAAAATAATACTCTCCAAGAATTACTGCTTTTGTTTTCTTTTTTTTTTTTTTTTACTTGATTTGACAAGTAAGGAGGAGGAAAGAATAAGGAGGACAATGTCCATTGCAGGAGGAACCAATGACATATTTGTGTTTTCCTCTGTTTCTCTTTGCCATGGATAAATGCATAAAAATACACTTACATGCCAGTCATGGCTGAGTGAGGAAAGAAAACAGTTAATGATGATAGAAACCAGCTTCTGTGACTTATATGAGAGAGCCTCTCTCAGCGGTTTAATTTTAGAATAATTTCTGTATGGTTAAAAAAGCCAGAAAATTCCGTGGTGTCAGAAGTGTCACTTCTGCAGTGCAGAAGGTCATGTCATTCAGTCCAGTACCTTGGGAGAGCCTCTGAATTAAGAGTTTGGTCTTTTAGTACCTGTAACTCATTAAAAACTGATTTAAAAGTCTCAAGGTTTCAAAGCCACCAACAGCAGAAAATAGAAGTTTGGAGAGTGCGTAAGAATGGTGCAGCCCTGAGGGGCTTGTGTTCCTGCTTCTGAAAAATTGCTTGATTATTGTCCATGCTTAAAATTAAAACTATGAAAGAGTTTTGCAAAATTAAGCCTTAAAGAATATTTCTCCAAAGATATTATGAATAGTTTCAAAATGAAAGAAAATGTTTGTGTGCCTTTAGCACCTGAATCTGCATATTCAAAAGAAACACTACAAAAGAGAGGAAAATTATTTTTTTAAAGATATTCACATACACTCACACTAAAAAGTTACTTGGCTTTCAGACTCATCCATACAAAGTATGAAATGCCTTTGGCAGTGATCTGAAGGCACAAGAGACAACACATGGTGTAACTGTCATCATGAATGTCTTATAACACCAGTGGCCAGAACAAAATGCCTTTGAAGGCTGCCATGAGTGACAAGACACTTTAAGAAAAGATAGGAAAATCAAAGGGCATTGTCATTGAGTAAATCAAACTTTGTTTTGATTGTCTGCAAGGTCAAGATATTTGCATTATATTAAGGATTCATTAGCTCAGACAAGTATTAGCTGTTACAGGCTCATTTTTTTGCTTTGGAGGTCTAAAATAATAAAGTTCCACAGAAAAGCAAAACACTGGCCTGCCAAGGGAGCTCAGCACAATCTATGGCCTGATCTCTTTGTTGCAATGGAAACATTGCCTATTGAGTAGCTAAAGTAATAAACTTTTATTTATAGAAAACTTTCTACACAAATTTTAAAGCCCAATTTTTTTTTTAAATGTATTGCATGGAATAGTTGAAATTCTTTCAGCACTAATTATTTAGTGGGAAAATCAGCCTTACTTTTTTAATGTAAGAACTGAACCAGCAATTATCTAATGTTTTTTCTTAACTACTTTGAAAGTATTCTATGCTGAAAACTTAGTCCTAACAAAATTTTAAAACTAATTTATGCAAAGTTTAGAGAAAGAGGTGTGACTGTATGACCAAATGCAAATGTGTCCTCTAAGAGAATTTAGTGCTCTTCTTGGCTCTAAGACACTGCAAAGCAAATATTCACAAAGGCATAAATAACAAATGGGACAAAATTCACAGCCATGGGTTTACTGAATAAGCTACAACACCTTATTCATAAAGGGGGGGGAAAACTGGAAACTGATTTAATTCATCATCTTATGTTCATTGGTACCCAAGTGGTATCAATCAGAATTTATTAAAAACCAGGAAAATACATGGCATTATGAATATGTCCTTCAGCAGGGTAGGAAGCATCATGACTGCAAATGACTCGTGTACAAATATAAGCCCTGGCTTGAGAATACTGAATACCTAACAAATCTAATTATTAGACAAAGGTCTAATTTTGCATTCCCGCACCTTGTCAGCTGCACAGTACACCCAGAGCAAATCTGTAACACATTTGCCAACACAGAAATCATGAATCTTACAGCTCGAGTGCTCGGGAGCACTCATAGTCCTTATGACAAGTTTTTAATGAAATAATGCTATGCCTGTCAGTGGAAAGGAGAAGGAGAATACATTAGACTGACACACAAAGAATCATCCTGCCAAACACTGCATCCCAGAACTGGAGGTGGAAAGATGTAAAAGGCAGACAGCATAATGTGCTCATTTGTGACCTCGTTCCGGAGCCAACGAAAGCAACTGTAACCAGCACCGATTTTCTGCCCAAGGAATTAAAAACACTGGGGTGTGAATAAGTTCAGTGTCAAAATATCAAATGATTGCCCACAAATACATACTCTGAAAAGAAAGTGTTTTCTCCCCATTTACTTCCTCAAAATCACCACCAGCTTTGATTTGCACTCCATTTCAAGCCATGCCAAGAAACATGATCCACAACAAACATGAACTACAGATATGTTTACCCTCTTACGCTTCCAGATGTCTCAGTTTTATGTGCCAAATCTGCTCTTTCAAAATACTACCTCTAACTTTTCAAAAGTCCACTTCTTTTCCATGCTGTGCTTTGTGGCGGAGAAAAAGCACTGCATTTGGAAGGCATGTTTCAGAATAATTTTGGGCTACCTGCAATCAAAAATTCTATCAAATTCAAAAGATTCAGTAGCAAAGAAAAACCAAGGGTTCAGTAGCAAAGAAAAACCAAATTACAACAGTGGCCTGTTAAAATATGGTAGAAATATTAGGATTAATTGCCATTCTGAAAAGACAGGAGTGCCCAATAAATATTTCTGCTGTATACTTCAGAGACAAAGGTGTACGCCTCAGGATCGATGAAACACTTCCCTGTATTGAGTCAGGAATATGTTAGCTAGCAGCTTTTGAAGTCTGACATTTTAAAAATCAGATCCAGATAACTGAAGGGTTTTAAAAGAACCAGCCAGGCATCTTTCTAGGCTGTCAGTGAGTTCTGTCACACTGACAGTCTCAGAAGACTGAAGAGTTGCACCAATATGACAAGACAGGTCTTTACAAAGTCTCACAGTAATTATCAGAGTAAAACATTGAGAAAAACAAAAAATTAGCTTCTAGAAGTTCATATGCACAGTGCTAACTCCTGTATCCTGAAATCCAAAAATCAGGATCTTGTGATCAGTTATCAGTCAGAAGCAGAGGTTTGCATCAAAATTCTGGTACAAAATACTTGTTTACAAGAATGCAGCAAGTTCTTCTTTGTATGCAGTGGAAGTGAACTGAAGCAATTGCCTCTCACAGCATCAGAACCCTTTCATTCATCCCATTCCAAAGATTTGTCTTGGAAGAACGCTGCTTGCATCTGCTCAGATTAAATGAAACATTTAACCATTTTCAAGGATTGTCTCTGCTTCCTGGGCAAGATAGTTCAGCCACACAAGCAACATTTTTGTGTACCAATAATCAGCCAAACTTTCTTCCCACAGAACAGCCAAATTTCTAACTAGCTGTCTTTATTTTGGATGCAAATACTGTCTCTCATAGCTACCATAAAATATAGGATTATAATTAACTCCAACAGTGTCTACTAGATTAACCTAATTTACACTACTATATTCAGCTAAAGGGGGACTTTGTGCATAGTGGTAAAAACAATGCTCATTGTTTTCAGCACATTTTATATCTGTCTAATTGGCAAATGTTCCCATACCTGCAATTTAAAAAAAAAATATAAAGTAACTTTATAAACAGTGAAGGAGCATGTAAAATGTTATTTCTTTAAATGACTTGGCGATGAGTATTTTAAAAGTGATGTGTAATTAACTAACAGAGGCAAAAGACTGCAAGGTTATTTAAATTGAACATGGTGGGTAATGCCAAAGCAACATGGGCTCAACTGATTCATTCCAAAAGAAGTCAAGCTAGTGAAGCTAAAGGTTTTCTCTCATCCATTAATTTTGGATGATTTAATCCTATACAACTGAAAAAATGAAAGTCTTGCCTTGTTTGTTGGTTTTTCCTTTGTTCTTAAGAGCTAGATTCTCCTGTACTAAAGAGTTCTTTGCTTCCTGCACTCCTCATGGGAACAACCTTACCTTGAACATGCTGAGACATTTGCCTTTCTGTCCTATTCTGCATTCTGAGTAAATCTGAAAATGCTCCATTTAAAAAGAAACAAAAAAACCCTATGTTTATATCATGTAAACTCTCTGGAATATTTAGTATCCAAATTATTCATTAAAACAGGACCAAATTTCTGTAGGAGATCACCATGAAAGGCTAAAAATAAGTTTTGACACTCAGTCAAGAACATCCCAGGCAAATCCTGAAAACCTGTCTTTTTCAGGTCAGTATAAATTTAGTTACCTACCAATAATAGAAAATTTCCCATATCTAGCCTAATACAGACACAGCTCATATAAATAGGAAATGCTAAATGGAACAGATTGAGTATGAGGACAACATGATCACAAAGTTTTTCACAGTCTGATGGTTTTCTATTTTTAAACACATTTATTTTAAATCAGGTTAAATCACATACAACTCTGATACCTTCTGAGGTAGGGCTGAAAGCAAAGAACAGGACTAGAGTAGAGTTCACATAAGGATTTTCAAGCATAAATGGCAGCATTGGGTCAAAAGAGCAAAGTTCAAATATAGTATGTTCAAAAGCATGAATAAAAGGCAAAACATGGAATTTTTAAGCATATCTTATGTTCAAAAAAATTTAAAAAGAGTTATCTTTCCTCTAAGTGTTTGGCATTCTGACCTACGCATTACAAAATCAGTCCCCCTTCGGTACTGCCGGCGGCACTGGCCGCAGCAGCCAGGAACCCAGAGGCCAGTTGCTGCCGCTGCAGTCTTTAAAGCAATTAGATTTTACTTATTGGAAACCATAATGGGAAAAGCAGTTCCTGCAACTTTCAAGTTCAGCCACAGCATCAATGACACCATAGACTGTGGTGCTCCTCTTCTGACAGCCTCTTGTTTCTACTGCATCCTGAAACTTATGAAGTTCTCCAACACTAAGTGGAGAACTAAAGTTTTACTAAGTGCTGTAAAAATGGCACCCTTCTGAGTGTATTTTCAGCTGTCTTTACAAGTTTCTTTTGAATGAAAAGGATAGTTATCTGCAAACATTTACTGAGAGGATGAGTTCAAACACACTGTAGATAAGTATGGAAATGCACAATAAAACCAAATTGCTAAATCCAAATATTCCGGTTTCCAATGAGGAAGAACCTTCACTGCCAGGTCAGAGCTGTAAAGTGTCAGCTCTGAAGTGGGAAGAGGGATGCACAAAGCTAATGGTGAGCAGGTTCTCTGCATTCCCTTTGAAGCCTTTCTCCATGGCTCTTGCCCAGTCACCCATGGGGGCAAACTGAAAAACAGGATTATGAGTATGGCTTCTGCACTCCCAGGTTATCAGTTTCAACTTGATATTCTCCTACATTAACATTTTACATTTCAGGTGCTTGATCCAGGTGTCTCTTTTTCACATCACTTCAGGATTTCTATTTTTAGTGAGTTAGTTATTCAATTTTATCTTCTAATAAAACACAGCTGTCACCTTAAAAGCCTTCTTATATCCTTTGGGGTGCTCACTACTCAGAACTGAAATAAACAGGTAAAACCCAAATTTCTGACTGCTTTACATCCTGTTAAAAACACACATAGCTTACATTTAGTTAAATTGCTCTTATGTTTTTTACTACACATAAAAGCATAAACAGGTAAAAGCACTGCATGCCAACTCTTCCTTCCCTAAAAGGAAAAAAACATTTTCAAAAAGTAAATTCCTTCACACATGCATTCAATACTCACACTTCAAACACTGTTTTTAAATTTTTTCTATTGGGAGGTGAGAGCAGAGAGAAAAATAACTCAACTAGACACTGCTGATATACTGAAAAAGAAACTTGCCATAGCAAGGGAATTTTAGATGCCAAAAGAGTACCAGCGAATAAAAAAAAACCGCATTGGGAGAAAACAGCAGCTTGTAGGCTATCTTTTGGAAGCTATTGAAACACAAACCATGCTGAGCTCAATGTTTCAATGAACCTGCATGAAACAGAGTCTGACAGTTTTCTGGTTTTAGTGCAATTATAAACAAGAACATTCTTGCATACTCCTTGTCTGGGCAAATGATAGTACAACAGCTGCAGGAGCAACAACTGAATGTCCCTGGATGCAAACACTCAGCAGGCGTTAAAATATAGAAAAGAATTCATAACACAGGAGAACGGATTCATACCTCAGGAGAATACAACCAAATATTTTAGATATCCAAACCTACACACAGATGGCAAAATGCAGAAGCAACAGGTATGAGATGACAAGATCTACTCAGAACCAGCCCTCAGCTTCTGGTTATTAGTGTTCAGGTAAAGAAAAGAAACACACAGTAGTAATGCTCAGGCAAAGCACAGTTCTCTACAAAGATGCTGAACTTCTCTGATGTTTTTTCCTACCCCAACTTATCTTGCTGGTCTTCTACATCTGGCTGTGAAGGGACACTTTCCTTTTTGATTAGTTTTCTTTCAGACAGTAGTGTTTTAAAGAGAAACCCAACTTACTGGTGCATTATTGAGCTTCCCAGCTGACTGATGTATTCTGAACCCAGAAAACTTGTTATTGTAACACTGTCAAAAAAAGTCGTGTGTTCAAGGCAGAGTCGATACATATCAGGGAAACATCCATGAGTTTCTGACTGATGTTGCTCTACAAATATTATCACGGAGCAAGACACAGCCTCCACCCAGCAGAACTAACCAAAGTTCACCAAAGTGGCCTGTTGCACAGAGATATTTTCTTCATATTGTTCTGACAGGAAGTGAAGAGCCATCAGCCTGATCTGAAAGTGCCCAGTAAATAATATTTTCCTCTAGTGAATACTTAACTTATGCAGCAGAGAGCAAAAGCCATCAAAGCCCATCTTGCTGCCACTTGCAGTGAGATGAACAGGCAAAGTTTGACTGACCTAAATACTGAACTGCACAGGGCTGAGTGCCACCTCTTCACGCCCTGAACAGATGAAAGCAGCCACGTTCCCAGAAAAGGCTGCTGCCAGATTTCCAGCAACATCTCTCCCCGAATACATTACATTGATGAACTTGGAGATGAATCATAAGAAGTGGCACTTCACATCAGCAGAGCGCTGTTTAGACCACTCAAGAACAAACAGTAAGTGGCATGACCCAACATGAGAAAGCAATGTTAGAGAGAATGAAATAAACACCAAAAAAAATCATTAAAACCATAGGATAAAATATAAAACAATAGCTGTGAAATACTGAATAAATCCCTAGTTGAGATTTTTGCTCTCTCTACAGTTTGGATACTCAGGGAGCATTTATGGTCTGCTGTCAGTCAGATAGTGCTGCACAGAGCAACAGCTCTTGGTTTTTGTCCCAACAACCTATAACCCTCTTTCCAAAAACAACTATTCCGTAATATGAGCAGTGACCCCCAATGGCAACAGACTCATTTATTCTAGCTGAGTATCAGATCCTAAGTGCTAGAAATGTCTGAAGAACCCTTTGAATGAGCAATGACTGAGAGACTTTCACAAATTTGAATTAATAGCTAGTGTCAGATATAGTGACCAGGATAGGTTCAGGATTAACACTGGGATGAGTTTTAGTTGTGTTTCTTTTCTTTTTTGGAGGGGGGAAAAGGGGGAGGTGTTTGATGCTTTTGTTTCCTTTATAATTTTGAGATCCAGATTGGAGTGTCTCCGTTCATAATTTTATGTCAGTGACCCAAAAATATACATGCATGCACAGTCAGCCCTGTGGAGCAGAGAAGAAAAAATATTCCAAACTCATTACTTAAAAAAAAAAAATTAATTTCTAATATTTATATGGATAAAACTACTCTGTTACTTCTATCATTTCTTCCTTGCACTTCATCAATATAACAAAAGTTGTTTTCTGAAAACCAAATGAGCCCCACTCTTCTCCTCAGAACTTACTGTGGGCAAGGGGGAGACTGCTGCTGTGCTGAGAGCAAAGCAGCATTGTCTCAGTCACCTTGTACTTCCTTGTCTGCACAAATCTGATCCCTCATGCATAGTAGAAACAGGTGATCCCCCAGCCATGGAATAATGTGCTTTGAGTCCATGATTCAGAAGGCTGAACAATTGCTTTATTAAGCTATACTATATTACACTAATACTATACTAAATTACATACTAAAGAAAACCCCATGATTGTCTGAGACAGTCAGGACACAGCTTTGATCCAATTGGCCAAGGAATCAAAACAACTTTCACTGGTGTCCAATTTACAAATCACTTTGGGTAAGCAATCTCCATAACACATTCCATATGTGCAAAACAACAGGAGCAGCAAGTAGAGATAAGAATTGTTTTCTCTTCTTTTCTGAGCTTCTCACTACCTTCCCCAGGAAAAATCCTTGGGAAAGAGTTGTGCCTGCTGCTTCCTGTGAAGTGAGCTGTGGCCACACTCCTGCACCATTTAGACTGCTGGATATTTTGGCTGCAGCTGTCTTCCTCTTCTTCTTTGACATTTAAGATTATTTTAATTCCTGAGCAAACATTCAGGCTGCATTTTATTAGGAGAGAGGAGTGAGCCAGCTGAGTGGCTACTGGGAAGAAGCACTGTTGCTACAGACTCCAGTCTTCTCCTTGCTTTAATGAACAAGTTTTAACATTAGATTCCTTCCTGAGCCAAAAACACCTGAGGAGCACAACAGAAAAGCTCAGCAAAAATAACTGCAAATGGATACAGCTCAAAGGACCAAACTGGTACCAATGCTGACACAAGAGAGGAGCTGTGGGCAAGGGAGTAATCAACAAATTCAGAGGATTGGAAAGGGAAATATTTCCTTGAACATACAGTGTCAGTGACTTGATTTTGGACATGACTATGCAAAAAGCTGCATCATGAGTGGTGAGCTGTGAGCAAGGCCAGAAATGAAGAGCTAAAACTTGTTCTGCTGTGTAGGATGTTTATCCATCTCCTCAAGAGAAAAACTGGATCACTATAGAGCCTATAATTCACTTCTGTCTTTTATCTCATATTACCTACTTATAAATTTTGGAGGTAGGTCTCACCTCTTTCTATTACCTGCATAGAAAGTTACTCACCCAAATCATGCTAAATCTGGCAAAGCTGATTTCCTTAAGCTTTAGTTAACAACAGCTCTTAATTATTTCTGCACCAACAGCTGCACATCAACATTTAATGGCTTATTTAATGATCACTCTACCTCCTAAGAATGTTTTGAGGGACTTTTCTAAGTCAGATTTATCCATAGACACTTTATTGCAGCAAAGTTTGAAAACCTGTAGAATATACTCATTATATCAGAGTTTCTAGCTGGTCAACATTCCCCAAATCCTTGGTCATTTTATAGAAAAATAAACAGAGAATAGTTCCTCACTGTAAATGAAGAACATAATGAATACTATTCCCATTGCAACTATGTTGAAATTTAGAGTGGATTTGATATGCTGGTACATTAAACATGGCAACTAATGAAATAAATATGAACAAATGTCAGGTTAGAACAGCCACAAATAGCTAGAATTAAAATCTTGAAAATCATTAGTAGAAAAATAAGTAATACAAATGCATGCTGTTATTAACCATTTTTTTGTAATGAATCTATCAATATTATTAAGGGATTTTGTTCCAGTAATAACATTTCATAAAAATTGGAAAGCAAAAGTTGATGAGGACATTAGTTTTCTAATTTATGATTTTTTACTTGAATAAACACTGGTTTTAATTTTATCCTTTTAGTAAGAACAAAAACATTGAAGAAAATGGATGATTTTTACAGCAAAGCAAAACTTTTGTGAATTTGCTGAAAGCTGACTGTGTTTAATTTGGTACACAAACTTGGAGGGAAACAGCTAGAAAAATATGAATGCTTTTTCAAGTACAGAGAGCAAAGCAGAGGCATGTACCATTAAAATACTGAAATGGTGAAAGCTTTCTGATATGTCTGATTCAGGCATTCACCACAGAAGGAGGTGAAGTCTCCAAGCACTTGAACATAATCAAGTAAAGAAGCAAACCAGTAGAATTTGATATTTAGAACTTCTCACACACCCTCACTTTCTACTAGAAGAATATTGAAGAGTTCTGTTTTATAAATGCACACTTCAGAAAACTCTTGCAACCATAGAAATTGAGCCCTTCTATGCAAGCTATTTTATTTTCAACATTACAGATTATAGAGAAAAGACAAATATCAGCACAGAAAACTTATTTCATTTGCAAAAACTATTCTTTGAATCAACAGATTTGGTAATGATTCTATATTTAGGGTAAAAGCTTTTCTCATGGGAGTTATTTTAATGTTTTCAACATTTTAGGGAGATGGAGGTTATTATTCTAACAAAACTTCAAGCATCTTTCTTTCTTACTCTCTACTGTCCTCATCATGATGAACACTGATTTAGAAGGTTTGCTTTGCCACTAATGAAATCAAGAAGATGGTGTTTATAATCTTCCTTTGAACTCTTGATTAAAATACATACATAAATAGATAGATATTTATATTTGTGAGCATTTGATGGTTTTGATCTACACTCCTGACACTTTGATCCCACTTTACTTTGAAGATGATTTTAAAAAGAAACTTCTAACATATGCTCCAGTACCATTATTTGCATAGGGGACACCCGGAACTACCACCAAAATAGAAGTCATTCTACCACAAAGGCAAACAATTGTTTTAACTCAATTCACACTTTAACACAAAATTATAGCAATTGGTGTTTGTAGAGTTCCTTAGACTGCACTAATTTATTTTTTTTTTAATATGGAATCCATCACATCTGACAATTCATTGTTTTCCAAAATGATCTTAAGAGGTAAGCCAAGCAGCAATGGTGATACAGGAGAAAACAGCTTAAGTCTTCCCAAATATTTGCTCAACATTGAGACATTTTCACGTACCAAACATACACATCCATGTGTCTGTTCAGATCTTCTCCATTGCCCAAATCCGAATGGAAGATTATTTACATATTCTTGTTTGCTCTTTCAAAAGGGGCAGTGCTCAATGAGCTGCATCCCTAAGCATGGCAAGAACTGTTTCTGAAAAGCCAACAAGCAAGCACAGCCTCCAACCACTGCAGCAAGCTTTCAAAAATGTGATGCACACATTAAATAGATGCTTTCTGATTAAATGGGCCTTGCTGCCACTGCTGTGTGCTGAGTGCTAAAAGTAGATTTGCTATGTGAGCACCATAAAGTTATTATGATTTTGTATTCATGAAAACAATTCTGCTTCAAAAAAAATGTTGAGTCCTTTCCATCTAAATATTTATTCCCTACAATAAGTACACAACAAGAAGGAAAAAGAATTTAAATACCTGGTAATTGTATGAAAAGATAAACCTGAAATCAGATCACTGAGATTTGGTCTCAGACTCCCCCAGGGGACAGGAACCTCTTGGTAGGGTGGGGGTAAACTTGATTGCAAAGACAAGGAAGAACACAGCTTTACATGAAAGTAAACTTTACCTCAAGGCTTCAAAGACTGTGTTGCAGGGAAACAAAAATACCCTCCCTACCATGTGCTGAGCCTTTACTGTGTGTTCCTGAAACTTAGCCTCAAACAAGGACAAACACTGACTAATTAATTGCTTTTTTGACAGTTTCACTTCCGTAAGACTGCTTCCCTCATATTTTGCACAAAGACTTTGCCAGGAAAATTATACTCTATGATATTATCTATGATCTATAATATCATTTCATGTTATATACTAATATATTTACTTAGACTATTTCTGTCTTCTTTTTTTACATCTCTATTTCCCTTCCATTTTCTTCAACAACACAAAGTTCCTAATTTACACATATACACACACAGAGAAACCGTTTATCTCAGACATAGAATCAGTATTTTGTTCTTAAAAGTTAAATGTGGAAAATTCTCCTCTGTATTACCTGCTGCACTAACAGCAAAAAAGTAAAGGCAAATGTGTAGCAAGCCTGTGTTCTCAGAGTGTGTGCCTGAGCAGTCCTGAAGAGAGCAGCATCAGATCCTTTGCAGCAACTGAGAACCACAAGGCAGTCAGGACTCAGTGCATCCCTGCGCACTGATCAGCTCAATCTTTTTTCATTTCAGGCTGTCCTGTGCTAGGAAACATGTAATTGGTTATGCCTCTTGCATTATTTCTGATCAGGCTCACATTTGCATTGTAAACAAATCCATTTGCCACTCCAGTTGTTCAGCTCTGAGTCAATGTACAGGGCTGAGAGGGCAGAAAAAACATTATAAATGGTGTCATGTCCAGATTTTATCACAAGGAGCTGAACTAAATAACTTATGAGTCCAGTCAGTTCTATTGAGTTATGAACTAGCTCTTCCTCCTAGAGTAAATTAAAATTCTTACTGCATACAAAAAGCCCAGTGAACACATTTTATTACTGTTGCAGGCAAGTGCAGAAGTAATGAAGGTAGAGCTAAGGTAAATATATAACCCAATGCCTCTCTGGTGGATTGTTTGCTAAACCTTGTAATTTTATTCACTGGTATTTGAATGTTGCATTTTCAGCCTGTGTATTCAGAAGGCTCAGTAGAAGAACAGAAGTTGCTGTGACATAGCAAAATAAGAGCTCTGTGATGACAGAAAAATCTACTGTCAACAAGGCAAGTGTCCTAAGAGCAATGACAATTTTCTGCTACATTTTCCAATGAGCAATCTCATCCCAATTCAGGTATTTTAGCTAGCATTTGGGAAAAGGGCAGCATAAGGTAAGAAAAGCTATGTAAATGGGAAAATTATAAAGTTTAGATAAAATGGAAGCTGGTATTTATTGTGTAGTTGATATTCACAGTTTCATAAATATACACTCAACTATAATAATATAGATTTATAAGAAAGAGGAATACACAGTTGAAATCATTATCAAACAGCAGGGCTAAAATCCCTAAAGGGGATAAACATGATTGTGTGAGATAGGACTGTGAACTGAGATAGGTGGCTGCACTATTTTGAAGTTGTAAGAAGGTAACAAGCTAAATTTGATCCTTCTGTTAATTCTGGAATTACAGAATTCTTAGTAATTTCAGCAAGTCTAGGATTCTGTATGAGGAAAAAGACAACTTTTGCCATAATTGAAATACATGGACTCAGTGACAGAGACAGAATAAGCATGAACCTCATTACTTGTCAACCGCAAAAACTCTGACCTTTGAACAAAAAAAACCCAGTATTCAAACTTTTTTCTTCTGCAATGACTAGATGAATCTGCAGCCATGCCATGCACAAATAAAATACATTCAAGTGACTAGTTAATAAATGTAAAAGTTTAAAACTGAATTGCTGGTTTGGATCCACAGAAGGGCAAGGTTAGAAATAATCCCATAAGTTAATTATTTAAGACAGGAAGATGCTGAAACACACTGGACAGGATTTCTAGCCTACTTTTTGAGGACAACTCTTGAGAAAAACATGATAGCGCAACTAATGGGACTCAAATACAGAAAGATCACAATGCCAATTCAAACAGCAACAGAAAACAAGTCAATCTGCAGATGACTTCAAAAATAACTGATCAAGAATGCTTATTAACTAAAAATACAAAGCAGCATGAAAAATCAACCTCTATTACATACCTGCAGAGCTTGGTTAAAAGGATTTTTGCAATTGGAATAAATAAATAAATCCTGCATACAGAATACAACCCAAGCAAGCCTCAGTAGGAAATGTTATAGGTGCCATCTTACAGAAAGTATTGGAATTTAAGGAATTGAGTCTTCTGGATTAAGGTAAATATTTTGCCTGTACAAGATGGGAGGACCAATCTAATATGAAAATTAAGACAACTGAAAAATTTGAAGGAATGCCTCATGAAAAGCTTTCAGAGTAAAGTGTTTGAAAATACACCAGAGGAACCCAAGAAGGGATGTGGAGGATAAACAAAGGTGTTCAAGGTAAACTTTCGGATGCAAACACAAGAAAGCAGGCAAAAAGTTGGAAAGCAGTTCATTCATCACAGAGGAATGTGTTCTGGGAAAATCACCTAAGCTATACTTAGACATGTTCACCTCAGAAATGGGAGTCAAAGCTCAGGAGGGAGATCTAGAAGTCACCCTTGCCAAATTATTGTCTCCAGACAAACCAGCCCAACATGCAGAAGAGGCCAAAACCAAGAGATACTTTGAGCATTTTTAGAAATTCTGTAAAGAACAAGGCAGAGAAGTCCACATCCCCACAAATTTTATAGAGATTTCTACACTGGTCAAATGCAGCTCAGAAGGATGTAGCAGAGCTGGGAAAAGTAAGGAGAAAAGAGGAGATGATAATATTCAAAGAAAGGGTTGGAGCAGCTACCTTAAGAGAGGAGAGTGAAAAGGCTGGAGAGAAGTCCCAAAGGAAAGAGAAAGATTCACCAAATCAAGAAGAAATTTACAGAACTACATTTCCTGATCTCCTAGCAACACCACAACTGGGAGGTACTTGGTGAAACTAAAAGGGGATTCATTTTAAAAAGATAAAATATTTCTTCCCACAGCGAATCCTGAAGTTCTGGGATTTGTTGTTATATGAAGTTGTAGAGGAAGAAACTATCAGACAGCTTGGAAAGGAATTAGACACCAAAGTTTAGATCATGGCTCAAAGGACTAGGAGGATATAAATGAATAATAAAAAGCAGCTTCAAGCACTGAGGAATAAATTGCAGACAGTCTGTAGTCTTTCATGCTTCGTCCAAAGTAGCTTCTCTTTCTGTCATTGGGAAACAGGCAAAAAAAATTCTGCCACAGAAGTAAATGTGTTTAGAGAAGCATACTTCATAAACAAATTTAACTTTAATTCTCCCTGCATTTTAATGAAAAGGAGAGAAGATTCTGCAAACCAATTAAGGAATTGGAGCACATACTCTGACACAGTCTCATTTTACTCTGGGCATTTTTGGTATCATCAACACAGCTGCATCAGCTGTGACACCAGACAGAATGAAGTTTGGGATTTGTGGTGGATGTTTCAGAACAAGGCTCTGCTGGTTTTGACACCTCCCTCTTCAGTGGTGGGCTGAGAAAGTACATTCTTGGAGAGATCCAACACGGCTCTGCTGTGTGCTTGCACAGTCCTCATCAAATGAAAAGCGAGAAGGCATCCCTTCACAGAGAGGGAATAATCCAATTATCAGAATAGCTATATATGAGAGACTTCATTTAAAAAACCCCAAACCCACACACACCAAAAACACATACCAAGCTATGGACAAGGACTTTTTTTGTCAGCTCTTACTCTTGACAGATTGTAAGATTCCATGAGGCTCACAATATTTGTCTCAGCACATGGAGAGTCAGCATGATCTCACAAAGGGATTCAGGTAGAAATTCAGGTGCCCTGACAGTCACACACTTCTCACAACTGGAACAGCAAAGATAAGATCTCAGTTTTGGCAAGAGGCAAGCATTGCCTCAAACTTGCTCTTACAACTGGTCTGAGGAAAGGAATCTATAAATCAAGTCTAAGAATAAGCCTTCACTGCAAACACACTTCACATTTTTCATCAGTTTAAGATTTTGCTTATTTCACACATTCAGAAGGAGAATCCCCTCCCAAAACCAGCTAGCTAGCTTGGGAAGTAGCCTATAACCATGTCATCTGGTCACTGAGGAAAAATACTGCTGTGCATTCAATGGCACACTAATCTAGGAATGCAAAGCCTACTCCTACTAATTATTTAGGTCACTCGTTTTTGGCTTTGGAATTTTTCATGGACCTGCTCATGGAGAGCCTCTTCCTCACCCCTGTGAGCTCATACACATTTATGTTAACTGTACCTATATAAATCACTTCAGGCTTTCCTAAGACCTGGACTAAAGGAAGCTGAGATATTCCTCAAAAAGAACCAGATGTAACATCCACAGGAAAAAGAAATAATTATCACAGTAAGGAAGAATGTCAATTCAATCAGTTTCTATTCAGCCATTGCTCAGAAAAAAAAACCAAAAAACAGTCTTAGCAAGTCAACTCCAGGAAATGCTGAGGAATAAGAGATTAGACACTTTTCTGTTCTCAGGTGACTCATTAGTCATTCCTCCCAAGTAAAGATTTCCTATTTAACCATTTTTAAAAGATCCAAGCAGGAATTTCTTGGTAACTTTGTGTACACTAGCATCACAAATTCAGACCAAGCCTAAAATGGATGTTACTTCATTTCCTCCTACAAACTCCCAGTTGACATCAGATTTTTTTTTATTTTTCCTTATAGCCACAATTAGGACAAAGGATCAAAAATATCCCAAGGAGCTGTTCTTCAACCACTACACAGCTATTACCACCATATATTGCATTATCAATAAAAGAGCCAGCAATAACTGCTATTTCTAAAGGAGAACCAAACAAGCTCTCTTTATAGGACAGCCAGCAGCAAGATGACTTTTCTAATAGGTAACAAATTGCCACTCTGATTGGAGCCAGCTGCCTAGCAAAAAATTGGAAACATGCTTTGACATTTTGGAGCACTTGCTTTTTGTAAAACATTGTCTGGCTGCAGCACTATTTATATGCAGCCCTTCTGCATGCTGTATTCCAGATGAAGTGACAGCCACCATCTTCAAGCAGCTGCAAATTCATCTCTGCCACTGAATCACAGAAATCAGGGTATTTTTTTCCTGAATTCATTTTGGTTTAATTAGGACAGAGAAAAAGTACAGTCTATAATAAGCAGGACTACCTGTTTATTCTAGCCTACCATTCCACCTGGCAGTCTACAGGAAAACTCACTCAGCTCTTATATTTATGCTATACTATTTCAACTGCCTTGTACCAAATTTGCAATGGCAGAAAAATGTATCCCTTCTGAGCTCTCCTACCTCAAGGTTCACACAGCCTGATAAGGGGAGCCAGGTGGGGAGAAGGAAAGCAGAGCAGTAGGGGCACTTAGCCACTGTCCAGCAAGCTGGAAGGTTCCTTTCCCAGGTTTGCTATTCCTTACCCCAGTTACACCTTCCCCAGGGGCCAACCCTCTTTCCTGCAGATGTCTACAGAGTTTTCAAGCTTGAAAGGACAGGAGCAAAATGTTCCCAGTGTGACTCTCCTCACGCTCCTAAACAAATGCAGATTCTCGTCTCCATTATCAGCACTAGACTGGGAGGTGCACAGCTTCCTTCCTGCCTGGAGCTGCTCCATCCATTCCTGCCACCAGGAGATAATGGGTTTGCTATGTGCCTACAGAGTCTGATAGAGACATCCCATCCTGCAGCATCCTCTCATCCAGCAGGCAAGAACAAACATCTCCATCTGGCAGCAACTGCAGCTTCTGCTTCTCACAAGGGAGGCCAAAAACCAAAAGCAATACACAGATACCTTTTTCTCTTGAGCACTTTCTTGTCACAGTCAAGGCACACAGAGTACCATGCTACAATTTCAGAAAATTTCAACCCATACAGAGTAACTTGATGAAGAAGGATGAATATCTTGATCATAACTTGAGAAGGCTTCAAGCATCTGCTCATCTTCTGTCAGCCCAGCTTTTTATCCCCTGATGTTGATGCCCTGCCCCTGTGTGCCCTCTGTCCCTTTGGTGGTTGGTCAGTGCCCCTGGGCACTCCCTGGATCATTGCTGTCAGTGCTGCTCACCTGCTCCTCACAGCTGTACCCATTAGCCACTCCCAATACCACAAACTGTGTGCCTACACATTCTGGTACTAGATTTTTTTTTTTTTCCTGGCCCCCAGTAGTCACATATTCAAGTTTGGTTTGTGATGTAGGTGCTTTTCATCACATTCTGAAAAATAAAATGAAAACAAAATGAAAAAAATATTCAAAGCTTTGGAGGTGCTCATAATGAGAATTTCTAGCTTCAGCAGACTTGCAACTGAGGACAAAACCAAGGATATCATTAAGGTTCCAGTCAAGTGCAAGAGTTAAGGCCACAAGACTACAGACTAACAAAGTGTCCTCTGAAATATGAGCATTGTCTCTTAACCACAGCAAAACATCTTTTCTCCTGAAATTGCTTTCTTTCAAACAGTATGATATGTAGACATATGTCAGTGACATTACAGGCTTAAATCAAATTGAAAGGATAAGATAGCCTGAAGAAGTTACACTGGTTTAGTAACTGGTGAGGGTCAAAGGAGTTACAGATGTGCTGCTGGCTTCCTGTGCTTATGGCTCTTGTTTGCCAGAAGAAGACAACTTCTGGCAAACCACTCACTTTTAATAAACTTCATTTAACAAAACAACTGTTCTCAAAAAACGTAGCCAAAAAGTGGGTTGTCTGCTTACATTACTATTTTAGCATTCACAAGTCAGTTGCATAAACTTACAGCTTTGCAGAAGGAAAATATTTCTTGAGTTAGAAAACAGTTACAATGTTCTGGATTTTTGGACCAGATCCTGAGCCCTTGCATATCTGAATATCCAGAAGTGTCTCACAGACCTAATTTTAACATTTATTTTTTATAAAAAATTAGGGTAAAAGGAACAGATTTTTGGAGTAGTAGTAGCCCACATCCTTACTTCTTCCTATCCTCAATGTTTTCACCTTAACATAACCAGCTTTAGCAAACCAGTTCTTTCCAAACTTAGAGGCCTGGACTTTGAAGATATTTATTTTTCTCTTTTCATAGGAAAAAAAAAAGATAAGGCATAAAAAAGCTAAGTCTGGCCCAAGGTGAGCTAACAGAAAAGGCCCCACAAGAGGCAAAAGTTGAGCATAAGAGCTTTACCTAAATATAGGAGCAAGGAAAGCACCTCCTAGCAGAATCATCTTTTTTGTTGAAGGTATGTAAAGGATGGTGACATTAGTGATATGCAGTCCAACAGGATTCAGGCTGACTCAACTCATTCATCACCAATACTTAAAAATGTCATTAGTCTCTTCTCTCAAACATTTGTCTAAAACTCCCACTAATAACAGAGTCAAATTTGAGCTATTTTAGCAATTTAAGAGACTTCCTCACAGTGGTAAAATTCAGTACCTACAAAAGGAAATGCTACATTGTTAAAATATAATGACCTCTGCATGTTTGTAACTCAGAGAAGAGCTTGAAGGTTTAAAACTAATAAAATCATATACTATACCAAGGAAATAAGTTCCTGAACATTAGCCATTATATCACATAAAAATCTTAAAGAAGAGGTGAAATTTCAACCACAATTTGAAATAAAATAATTTGAATGCGTCACCATTCTCCTGAGCTTTTGGAGAAGCTAAACACATAGAAAAGCAACTGGGAAAGATTACAATTTCCTTGTGCACAAAAATATGAAAATAGGCTTTTGCAACAAATAAGTTAATAAAGGCCTTTAAATGGGAGAAAGTGAGACTAAGAAGCAACAAAATACGATGCTTTAATACTTTCACTCTTGTCAGGTCCTTATTTTGCCCCACACTACACCAAACCACCTACAGATTTCAGCTATCTCTCTACCTGACCCCAATATGGCAAGAGTTTCCAAGTACTAATAGTAACTACAAGTCTACCTGCTCTTCAGTCTTGTTGCTTGAGGCTTAGGAGAGCTTTTACTTAACAAACATTCAACCCCTCATATCAATCCAGGCTGGGGGGTGAGCAGATGGAGAGCAGCCCTGCCCAGAAGGACCCGGCCATGGCACCCACAGCCCAGAGAGCCAAACGTGTCCTGGGCTCATCCAGAGCTCTGTGGGTAGCAGGAGAAGGAGAGAATTCTGCGCCTCTGCTCTGGTGAGAGCCCACCCACATCCAGCTCCGGGCTCCCAGCACAGGAATGGTGTTGGAGTCCAGAGGAGGTCACTGGAAGAATTGGGTTTATTCAGTCTGGAAAAGAGGAGGTGACCTAATCGTGACCATCCAGCACCTGAAGGGAACCTTTAAGAAAGATGGAGAGGGACCTCATGCAAGAGCAAGGATGCAGGAGAGTAGCTTAAAACTGAAAAAAAAAAAAAAAAGACTTTAGACTGAATATTAGGAAAAAATAAAAATTACTGTGAGTGCAGCAAGGCACAGGAACAGGCTGCCCAGAGAAGTTGTGGATGCCCCATCTCAGGAAGTGTTCAAGGCCAGGCTGGTTAGTGCCCCAGTGTCCCTACCCATGGCAGGTGCTTGAAACAGGGTGATCTTTAGGTCCATTCCAATCCAAACCATTCTATGATTCCAGCATCTAGTAAACAATTACATCCTTTCAACCTTTACCCAAGAGCAGCTCTCCCTCCAAATTTATCACTGTCTACCATGTGATAAGTACTCCTTGCAGAGAGTACTCCGCAATCCTGGTCCTACAGACATTCCTAAATCAGTTACTGCAAGCCAGCTCAGGTTCTTCTGGCAGAGTATATCTGAATGAAAAAAACTCAGGCTGTTTGCTTTGTGTACTGGCAAAAAAAAACAAAACAAAACAAAAAAAACCAAAAAAAAACCCACACAAAAAAACCCCACCACCCTGATTTTTCTAAGGCAATTCTAAGGCAAGCTAAGCCCTTCTGAAGGAGCAATAGCCACAGCAGGACTGCAATGCAGATATACTTCAAGAAACTGTACCTGCAAAGCCCCCTCAGAGAAAAAAAGGCAATTAATTCCCTAAACCAAAATGGATCCCTGAGGATCTGAGCAGAGGTCAGGAAGTTTTCTGTAATGCTCTCCTCAGCACACTAACACCAACAAGGAAGGAGCAAGCTCTCAACAGCTTCCACAGTATCAGAGGGATTTGTGTGAAACAGAAACCTCACATCAGTGGCACTCGACCTCCTTTACAAGGGAATTCCTTAGTAAGGGCAAGAGAGGTTCTACTGAACCTTCTTCTCTCTTACCAGAGAGAAAAAGTCTGCACATTGCAACACTTCCTCTGGAAGATATAACCACTGGTCACACCTCAGCAAAAGGAAGATATTTTTGCATACTAAAGCAAATTACTTCACAGCTTTAGGAAAAAAAAAAAACAACAAACAAAACAAACTCAATGTAGTGATTGTTCTCTGTGTTACTGGAGCCAGTTACTTCATTCATTTGCTAACCATATAAAAATAATTCTGCAGCATTTTCTACATTCGAAAAAATGCATATATTAACACTGACAAATATAATCTCAATGCCCAAGTAATGCAAAGAAACAATTGCATGTTTTTCTGCCTCCTAGGTAGTTAACACTGCTTTTAATTTCATCCCTGTCTTTTCACATTATCATGTGCAGAAGCTCATGGCCAGGAGTTTGCCCTGCTAACAGCTGACTGTTCTCTTTGATATCACTCTCTGCTCTTTATGGACAGCCCAATATTCATTGTGATTAGCAGGGGACAGCCCTGTCTACCCAGATAAGTCATGAGCGCTTAGCAGTTCACTCCATGCATCACCACTAATTGCTGTAAAAGAAAGCTCCTGCATTACTCTTTTAAACAAACAAACGAAAAAAACCACAATAATTATCTCTCCAGGAAAGACAACGATGCTTCACCATAGCTGGGAAGAACTTGTTTCCATCCAGGAATTCCAGGATATAACACCTTATTTATCAGCTTTTCTATACTTGGTCTGACATTTCATGTTCTATGAACCTGTACTAAAATATTACTTCCTAAAAATGTCTCTGAAAGGTATTATCAGGTGGCTCATAGTAATTTCAATCCTAGAGCTGCACAGGAGAATGGAGCAACAGGCCCTGGCACAGGATTATGTGTGGGTGAGGGTGTGCCTGAATACTACTACAAAGATAGATAATACTTTTATTCTCAGTTTAGTTAATGTTCTTAAAATAAAAAATAAACACAATATGTTTAAGCAGGTATGGTTTTAACTTCCTCCGTATTTGTGGAAGGCCCCCAAAAACTCACTTAATGACACTTTTAAAGGGTCATCACAGTTGTTCGTGTACTCTGAGTTAGACACAGAGAAATACTAACAAGATCTTCTCAGGAGGTCAAAACAAGAAAAAACTTGTCTGTCAAACCCAGAAAATCAGAGAGCTTTGTCAAAAGGTTTAGAGCAGCATTCAACCAACATGAAATACTTCTAGAAGCATTTAATTTAACCCATTCAACTCCACACACTCTAAGTCAGTTCCATTTTAAGTGACTCAAAAGTTCTAACAGGGAATTAGTAGGAGAAAGAGACACAGGAGAGATAAAAAGAAGTGTTCAGCTAATGGAAATTCCAAGAGGAGGTAGGGTCAGAACATGTGCCTGCCCTACATTCTGATTTAAATATCCCTTGGCTTTCCTGGGCCCCTCCCCCAGGTGGGATTTCTGGTCATTTGCTCACTCAGGAGCTGGGTTAGGGGCTCCAGAGGTGGGTGTGGAGCATTGCCTCTGCTCTGCCAGGGATGGGCAGTCCCTGCCAGGCTGGGATACAGGCTCTGGGGAGGCCATGTATGGAGCAGAGCATCTTCTCACCAGAGCAAGACCCAGCCTGCCCCTTCCCCTCACATACACATGAGATGTTTTGAACCATCAAGTCATTCTAGTCACTCACAAAGTGGACAAACTCTGTGAGAAATTTGATTTCTCCTCAGAAGTTACATTTATGAAATTATACTTTGAAGAGACATTTTTAAAACAAGTGGGAAATGTGGATTTGTTTTGTTGACTTTCCTTTTCTGAGTTTTAAATTATGTTCTTGCATAATAATGCATCCATAGCAATCTTCCTGGTTTTGTTTCTCATGGTGACTGACATGCTTAAGGGAAAGCATGGCCTATATTTACTGAGCAAACTAATACTGAGCTGATACCAAGAGTGTTTTAAAATCTTCTTTCATAAATATGACATTTTGCGTCCCCATTTGTTAAAGTAAAAACAAAATGATGCTATGTGAAATCAATGCATAAATCATGTACATACCATTTTGCCATAGGATAATTATGTTGCCTCAGTGAGTATTTTTTCCATCACATATTTTTCTTGCAATCAAAGAAAATTTGGGTAAGACTGGTTTAGAAAATTTTATCTGTGAGAAAATTGCTGTTGACTGATACCATCTCCTGCACCAAGAGCAATCCTTCTTTTTTAGGACAGCATTTGAAATTACATTTCTCAGTTGAAGGAACTGTAAATGGGACAAAGTATGTCAGGTGAACAAATATTTTTCAAAAGTCATTGTAGAACCATCAAGGATTTTACAGACACTTTCACAGAGCTGAAGGCAAGGAAATAAAGTTTAATGCTAGTTTCACACACATGCCTTCCTTTGCCACAGCTGCCAAATATCATGACCATGCCAGCTCCAGATAGAAACTCCAGTTCAGGCTAAATTTCTCTTTTGGTGGCTTTGGCATGAAAATAAACTGATCACAGAGCTGTCACATGCAGTAAATCCTTTCAGTCATCAACAGCTCTCACTATATCAGCAAACAGTAAAGTCCACAAAAGTAATTTTGGAAGGGAACATCAGGAAGTACTGAGGACACTCCTTTTATTTTGTATTTTTTGGGGGGCAGATTTTTTCATTTGCTTTTTTTTATTGTTTTGCCTCCAGACTTCCTCTAACTTGGTTCCACAGACTGAATGCCACTTAGTGTTTGTGACATGCCAGATGCCCTCCTGGACTGCATCTTCCCATTCAGGTTCATCCCAAAGGAATCCAGTTCTCACAGGCAAAGACCACCACATGACACAAAGCAAAGCAGAGCGAGTGGGGACTACTGCAGGTTTCCTTTCTTTATCTAACCTAAATATGCACTCAGGATGACTTTAAAAAAAAAATTACCACTTTCATTTCGATGAAAGTAGCTTTATACACAAAATAACTCAGGTGAAGAAAGTTTTTTGTTTGAAGAGAATGTCTCTAAGAACCACACTTAGTAAGTTACTGAGGAGTTAATACTCCTTAATACAGAGTTAACACTCTGGCAAGAGTGTTTTTTAGCTTACCTTTTCATTGAATCTCTGGGTGACACAGCAAAGGGGCACTTCTGAAAGTGTCTCAGTCAATCAATATATGAACATCTAAAGAGAACGTGTAAGGAAGGTTTCTGTGCCCCAATTAAAGTTTTGACATGGAGTCACCATTTAACATTCACCATAAACCATTTTGATCACTACTGTCAGACTCCACATGGAAGATCCAAGCCATGCAAGTAGAATATTTAAGATATTTCTGCTGCTCTTGTGCAAACCTGATAATGAATTCAACCTACTAATTAACTAACTTCTAATTAATTCCTGTGCAGCCATTAGTGCACTGTCACTCTAGCACTTACATATTACATTAGTTTTCTTGTATTGTTACTTTGCTCCTCATTTTTCTAGGAGGAGCATATTGTGAAACTTTTTTCTTATTGGAAAGTCTTCATGGTAGTATCTTCATGTACAATGCTGTTATTGAAAATACACATTGCCTAAGATAATAATTTATGAAGTAGCTGGAAAAATTTACCAGAAATTCAAGGTATTGAATTATTTTTTTTGCATCTGCTTCCATATTGATTATTATTGGATTGTCCTGTACTCTTTCAGAAATCCTTATTGTTTACAATTCATCTTTGCATAATTACTGCTAACCATAAGTGGACACTAAAGTCCATGGACTTGTTTCAAGAATTGGGGCCTTAGAATTCTTAAGAACTATTTTTAATTTTAAGAATTTAATAATTAAGATGACATTTTTTCTAATTGATACCAGTGCTTGTAGCCCCTTAAAACCATAATTTTTTCCCCTAAATACCTAAACGTGAATTAGAAAACTAAAATATGGCTTGCCTTTCATTCTAAAACATCTCTTCATCTGGAAATAATTAGGGACATATATGTTCAAGTTTCCCTTTTGTGTTTTTGTTTTTTGTGACTACACTGTAAGATCGATTTTAAGACATTTCAATTGTGAGCATTCTGACCATCAGCATGACAAATTCAGTAAATAAAGGTAATTTCTGCATGGTTAACTGTAAGCTCAGACTGTCACAGGAGGGAGATGGAGTACAGGTGACACTTATGCATGCTCCTACTCCTCTGCCACCAACCATCATAGTCTAGAAAAAAAAAAAAACAAGTTCAATCTTCAGCTGGTTGTTGATAATGACACCTTTTAGTGTGGCTGAGACCCACTAATAAACACAGACATTCAGCAGCCCAAACAAAGGCAACATGTGAACAGCCCAGGTGATTTTTACTCTGTTATTCACCCACTTATAGAAGGAACAAGCTCAGTAAGAACAAATGGATATCCAGGATACATTGATTTCATCTGCAGAAATTAAGCTGTACCCTAATTATTGAATGCACAGGCAACCAAATTCCCTGTGAACAGCTTATTCCTAGATCCAAAGCACAATTCCTAAGGTGTTGTTTGAGATGCAAGCCTACTTAAACATTTGTTTCCTCTCTTACCTTCTGACTAATCCGAGTGCAATTTTGGTGGCTTTGGAGCTATAGGGTCACAGAGATCTCTTGGCTACAAACACCTAAGGAAATGCTCAGTATGATAAACTCTTTCATTCCTCACCACACCTTTTCCTTCTGCATCTAAGGGAAGGAGCTCATCTCCTCTCTCCTGTCTGCACACACAAAACATAGCAATTATGTTCAAGCCTTCCAAGCAGGGAGCACAGCTCTTGTGCTTGTGTCACCTGCTGACACTCATGCTGGGAGGAGCTGTTCTTTCTCACAGCTCTGGAATTTAGAGACGATTCTTTTTTACCAATGTAACAAGATGGACAAAGCACCATCTGGCATCCAGAGGTCTTATCTGAGATTTACACTTGGATTACTGCAAAGTGGGAGAGTTCCATTCATGCTGGTAGGTTAGAAATCCTCACCAGTCAATAAACTGTCTGGTCACAGCCTGAAGCAGGATGAATATATCCTGCATAGCTAGTAATACTTCCCATCTGTTCTCTAATTCCTGATTTTTGGAATGCTAATCAAGGTCCTCCAGTAGATCTGTAGGTAGATGGGGTTTCGGCCTTCACACCCACCAAAAACTTCTTAATAAACCAAGAACCATTAGAGCATCCTTGATGAGATACTGCCAGGTAATTTGGAAAGTATATTACAGTAAAATAAAAAGCTACAAATGAAGTTGCAGCTTCCCTGTGTAGCTCTTACTACCTATATCACATATGGACTGATACAAACAAAGACACTCCATATTTCTACAGTCAAGTGAAGTGAAAACACATTTTTTCCATACATGTTTTGAGACCTTTTCGCATAACTTGAGTAACACCAAAATAAATTTAAACATAGGAAAATAATCTTCCCACCTGACTCCAGTTTCTCTTCGAGACTTTTAATCATTTATCCTCAGTGCCAAAGAAATGTTATCTGCCCCATTATGAAACCCCAAGGGAGGCACAATGCTCCAGTTTTTCACAAGGAAGACTAAACAAGGTCACAGATATGATGGGAATGAGGGCTGGAAGGAGTGAAATATATGGCTATGACAGACTAAGAACTAATGGAAGAAACTACATACTTTTACCTATGCTGTGATTTTTGCAGTGTTGGCATATATCACTTATCTTGCTATAAAAGATGAAAAATAAATCATCTTAATGATGAAGACAGTCTAAATTCACTGGGAGTGAGGCACTGCACAGCAATTTGCACTGCTAGCAATAGTTTTAAATATCTTCCTCCGGGTTAGGCTTTCATAGCACACAGAAAATTCACATCCATTCAGAAGTGAATGTGTGACTTGAACTAAGTCTGATTTTAGGGAATTCATTTCTGAGACAAATGACCCAATTGAATCTAATGGCTCTGTGAAGCTGCCTAGAGTAAAACATATGAGTAAGAGACTGCATGTTTGAGGCCTAAGACATTAAGAAACATACTGCTGCTACCCAGTGATAGCATCATTAATGCAGCCATTTATTGGTTTATTTTTACTTAGAACAAGAGAAAACGCATGGCCCTTCTGAGACCATGAGAAATCAATACAGTTTCAGCTTTTAATAACAGGATCTAAAACACTTGCTATAGTCTGCAGTAAAATCTGCTGTGGGTATATGATGCCTTTCATTCTCACAACAATATTATTTCCATTTTAACAGAAACAAGACTTCAGTATAACCATAATTAAGCCTATGCTACATTGCCTAAAATGAAAATTATGTATATTAAAAAGCCCACAAAGTTTTTAACATATTTTTTGTAATAAAGAAAAAAATAAAGTCACCAAAATCTGTATAAAATATTGTGCAATCATCAACTTGCAGCAGCACCAAAGTCTGTATAATTGGATATCATTGACTACACAGTCTATAAAAATGACAAATACCATATTCCATAGATGTTTATTGGACCCATTGATACTCTATTTTGAGAGGATCCACTGCTACATATTAACATTTTTCCATGTAATTTTCCCCTGAGTATGAAGCTCAGCCTTTCAGAAGCATTATGCCTCCAGGAGAGAGAGCAGCACTCCTTAAAAACAGGGAATGTTCACATCACCATTCCTGAACTAACAATACCAAAACCTTTCATAAGTAATTTATGTTTGGTTTTATTTGAAAATCTCCTATTCATTATTATTCTCACAAGAGCTGGCTGGAACTCCAAGAAACATCACGGGTTAATCTTGCAAAGCTCATGTGTGAAACTGTGGCTTTGGGAGTATTTTGGTTTAAAAGCTGAAAACTCATGAATACATCTGTACTAAATACATCAGTAGTAACAGGTAGTGGCTTATCTGTCTTAAAGAAAAAAATTCATTTGCAAAAGGTGTAATTAAAAATAAATTGTTTGAGGAGCAGTCATTATTTCAGAGTACATCATAACAGCCTTCCTCTGCTCCAAACAAGTTAGCACTCACTGTTGAAAAAGCTTTATAATACTAGCAACATTTTTTTTTGATTGACAGTACAAGAAAATATCCGTTTGCTTCCATAAAGTTCGTTCTTTCTTTCAAGTACACCAAATCAAGTGCACAAGTGTTTTGCTTGTTTGTATCAAATGCTTCATCCCCATTTTTAGGACTTTTGTAGTGTCTCCAGGGTGCAAGAGAACTAAGAAGCTCTCAAAATTCTCATCTGACAAGGTTATCTTAAAACTCCTAATATTCTAACATATTAATTCAATTTCTCTTTGTGCTTATAACTTAATACCTGACACCCAGGTTAACTGGGCTTGTTCATTTTGGCCACTGTATCAAATGATGATACAAGGGCTGCAAGCTTCACCAATGAGAAGGAAGTCTGTGGGACTCCACACGGGCAGACATCATGCTGTAGAAATAGATTTCCAAAACTGAGCCAAAAAGTGTGAGGAAGAACTTGATTTAACCCAAACACAATCGGGCTGCTGCTAAATATCCATGCTATTTATTTTTTCTCCAAGTAAGTGAATGATGGATGGAGATCACAACTGACCGTCACTTCATCCAACAGATTCAGATTCAGAAGGCATGCTCAGCATCTCACCTGCTGCAAGCCCTAAACTTTGGTGCCAGCCAGCTAAAGGGGACTGCAGCTGACATAAACACTGAACCACAGGCACTGAGATATCTGCACATTTAAGACTTGACAGGGATGACAGACTGAAGAAAACCAGGAGAATATAGCCATCTTCTGCCTCTCATTTGCTGGCTAGGCAGGGCTCTGTGAAGATAGCTTGTTCTATTTGCCTTTAGAGCTTGACAGTAACAGTGGTTCTCCAACGTGGTACTGAATTAGGAGGCACTGTGTTTATATTGTTAGAACCTTAATTGAAACAGTCAGAGAGAAATGTTTTATTACAGAGAGAGAAAGGACTTTTTTAATAAGACTCTAAGGAGACTCAGCTTTAATGATCCTTAACACAATGTTTTAAGCCACACATTAAATCTACAGGCTATTTCTTGTTAAATGTTGGTTGTTTAACAGCAGGCTGGCATCAGATTGCCTGCTGTGGATAGTTAGGGCTGGCTTGTACAACTTCTGACAGTCTCAACATTGATGAAAGACAGCACCAATTTTAATTCTTACAGTGTTTCCCTTCCTGACACTTTCTTTCTCAGACTGATTTTTATAACAGCTGTTCTTCCCATGGCACAAGCACAAATCTAATCAATTTTATCACTTGAAACACTAGGTAAGAGACCAGGATTATAAAAAGTAGGCTCATCTGTTCCTCATCAGTGTTTAACACAAACTTTTGATATGGATATGAAAATACAGAAGTAATGAAATAAACACTCATCATTAAAACCTTTTAATCACAAGTCAGCAATTGAAAAGAGAAACCATAATATAGGAAACCAATTTTAGTTGTGTATTAGGAAATGAACTTTTATTTATAAGGATGTTAAGATTAATAGACATCAAATAAGCAGGTTTTTAGAAAAACCTATCAAAGTGTGAATTTTCAGTTAAGTTGGTTAGCCACAGTTCAGTTATATTTCAAATCAGTTGACTACCTTTATTTTTCCAAGGGGTTTTTTTGTCCCTTATCCCACTTGGGGAATCTGTACTCTTTCCATTTAGAGAAGGGAGTGGGGGGGGAGGGGGGGGTTGGTTGTTGTGGGGTGGCATTTTGTTGTTGGATATTTTTTCCTTTCCCTTACAAAAGAAAATTTCAAATGCTGTCACAGATGAAGATAACAATTTTTCCTGTAGAAGATTTAAATATAAACAAAATCAGATGCAACCCATTACAAAATTCCACAGCATTAAAATTTGAATCCTTACCCTTCATACACAGAGCAGCAGCAAGCAAATTTTAAAGCATGATTCTTTTAACATTCAAAGTTGCCTCTATGCCAAAACACACATTTTTTATCTAAATGTGGCAACATGTATGCATCTGAGGAAGCTGTTCTATACAAGCAAAGAAAAGGTGACCACTCACAGGGTAATTTCATTGAACTGAAAATGGTATTCCTACCCAGCTTTGAATAGAAAGAAGTACTCAGAGTTCTGCACTAGTTCTGATTTTTCCCCACAGCCCCTTTCTAAAAGGCAGGAACACCCTAAAGGAAATGATAAAAAGCCAAATCAGAAAGGCTGATAAGGTGATTCAATCAGTCATGGGGCTGATATTAGCAGTGGTAAACAAGGTTATCTTGCCCAAACCTCAACCTTCAGGAAAGAGGCAGAAGTAATAAATTAATCTAAAGCCCCAAAAACACATGAGTTGGTATGCAAATCTACCAGTTACTCTATTATTATATATTGATTATTGTATTATAATACAATAATACATAGTATTTATAGTAACAACACAGCTATAGTAATAATATAATTCATTATATATTGATGCTGACTTTTTGCTGTAGATCCAAGAGGAAAAATCTGCATTTTCTGGTAGAAAGAACTATCTACAGGCAGTACATAAAATGAAGTAAAACATCTCAAATCCTCTCACCAAAGTGAGATAAAGTGATAAAGTGATATTTACATGATAAAGTGAACACTGCATAAAGAGGCAAAAGCAAACAGCTCACATAACCAAGGTCACAGAATACTTTCTGCCATGTTTTTTGCTGAGCAGAGATTAAAAATACAATAATACATTAAAATAAAAAAATTCTTTTCAGATGACTAGAAGACACACACAAAACCAACCAACAACACCAAACTGAACCAGCCAAACAAAAACCTATAAAGGAAAAATAATAGCCAAACTTTAAATATTTCAAGCCTGGAATGTTTGTAACTCTACGTATGGAAAAACAATTTAGCAGTGAAAGGCCACAGTTGCCTGGCTGGAAAATGGAATGGTTTCTTACTGAAAATCCAAATGAAAGTGAGCTGAAATTCATGGAGCACTTGATAATATGAATAAAGCACAGGGCACCAGAAGCAGGATGAGGGCAAAACCTTGCATTTCTACCTTGTAGGCATTAAGTCAAATATCTATAGTAGCAGAAAGCAAACTCACAGGACTTATCTTTTTCAAGTATTGCTGCACTCATTCTTGCATAAATACACATACAGATCAGAGCTAAAAACACCTATGGTGCATTACACAATTATTTCAAAATGCCTGTGCATTCTAGCTTTCACATTCTGAATCCTTGGAAATCATCCAATTTTAAATTCTCCCACTAGCAGGTTCTCTGCAGCATTTCTGGGGTGGCCATTTCACATCCTAAACTGTTTGATTTTCATTTACCTTTTTTGTTCTCTGTATATTGCTATTCACAGTTCCTTTTTTTGAAGTTGTTTTCTGTAGTTAATTTACCCTTTTTTTTTCTTCTGAGCTCCATTTAAAATTTCTTCTCTATTCAAGCATTTGAGATGGTTATAGTATCCCTTCAGCTACTGTCTGATTATGCCTCCTTTTTTGGTTGGGGCTCCTCCCTCCCCTCCAAAACCACATACATAATCTTCCATTGAATTTTGCCTGTATGAAAAGGGTACAATGAGACCATTTAATCTTCTCCCACTAATTGGTCTCTTCAAATCTCCAATCTCTTTTAATAGGTTTTTTTCCCCGAGTTCCTTTCAGCAAATTCACATTTTGTTGTGCCAGCTCCAGCAGCACGAGCATGCATCCGGCTAATGCAGGACCGTTCACATATTAAAAACGTACATGCAAATGTTGAGCACAAAATATAATGACTTCAAAACAGATTTTTAGACAAAATCACATACCAGTGCAAATCCTTTGGAGAACACCCAAGTGTCCTGGAATTAAACTTTTACCCCAGGAAACAGCTAGGAGCATGTGGTAATATAGAACACTAGGATGATTTGGGTTGAGAGAGACCTTGGAGATTATCTGGTTCCACCTCCCTGCCAAGTGCAGGGACAACTTCCACCAGATGAGGTTGCCCAAATCCCCAGTCACCCTGGCCTTGAACAATCTCAGGGATGGGAATATAAACCTAGCCTGAGCAAGAGATGCAGTAGAACGATGCCTGTTTATGACCTACCAAGATCCAAGCTGATTGTTTCCAATATTTTACAGCTATGATATAGATATACACATCATTAATTTAAGACACTCATGTCTCAGACACAGGAAGCATAGAAGCCACAGTATTTCAATTTGGAAATTAAACAATTAACACACACATTGCAAAATGCTCTTGCACCAACATGGGTTGAATTTGAAGACAGTTGAATGACTCCAATTTGAAGGGTTAAAACATCTTACACTGTAGGGTAAGGAAAGAGGGAACAGCCTTCTTCAGAATCAATTCAACCAATCTGTTGAAACTAGTCCAAAATACTTTTGGATGAAAATGAGCTTAAAATGTAACTGCCTGCTACGGGTACATCCATCCAGAGAGGACAGTAATCCTGTGATTTCTGTAACCCTACACTTAGGTATTTTTAGTTTGGACATATCAAAAGCACTAAAACATACCAGCTTGGTGTTTGCCAGATGAAACCTGGAGCCTAAAACCATTTCTGTTCACCACAGACCTGTGGACATCTGTGTTTCTGCCTGTTTGAGCTTCTCACCCAGAAAAAATAATTCTGCTAGGAATATCTAAACTTTCTATGATACAAATATGCTCCACCTTAACCTTGTGCCACCTCCAGGTAATTCTCCATGCTGATTGGTCGTAGTCTGACATCACTGCATGCTAGGATTTCAGTTAACCTTTTACATTTCCCTAACAGATGCTCCATACCCTCCAGTCAGGGATTTTGCTAATTTCTCCCCTAATAGTGAGGATATCTCAACTTCAAGGCAAAGAATGAGGAAATCAACAACAGGTGAATTAGAAGTGGATCAGACACTTCCCCATTGGAAAAAAATGTAAATGATAAAAGCTAAGTTTGATCCTCATGTTCATGCATGCTTTCAAAATAGGATTTGTCATTGCAGATGCAAAGCAATTTCAATTTTATATTAGTCACTTTGTCTAGTTTATATTCTGAAACATTAAAGCTGCATAAATGACCTGCCAAGTATTGATGTAAGCTTATTGACAAAACAGAATGCTTTACAGTAAGGGCATAATCTCACAAGGCTCCACACAGTGACTCTGTAATTACTGTTTCAGCCTCTGAACATCAGATTTCTAATACACTATGCAAGATTCACCAAAACTTAAAAACAAATAGCTGATTTGCATAGGAATAAATTATCTGAAAGAAATACTCATTGAGAACAAAATCAGAATTAGACTAAAATGATCAATTGTACTTCTTTTGGTAATGTTTATAAATACAGAGTAAACTCAGCAATTTCTTTATAAATTCATTAGATCCTTGTGCAGTAGCACATAGATATCCCTCCCACATCCTCCAGAAAGCTACAGCAGTGCAACAAAACCTAAAAAAGAAGCACAAGAGAATAGCTGTTTTCCTAGTATTCCATGTAAAATGAGTAAACAAACCCCTGTATGAAAGGAGATCAGATCCAGCCAGAGCTCCCCTTTTGGACTGGGCAGGAGCAGAACCATTAGTTATTTCACAAGGAAATGGAGAGAAAAAAGTAACAAATCAATACCAGGTTCAACTACACTTGTCTATTTTAAGTCCATAAATTATGCCTGTATTTAGTTTTCTTCTCTTGACTTTCACTGTCATCTTATATGTGCTCTCTGCATTCCCACTTCCACTGTCCTTGCTTAACAGGTTGCATATTTATCAGAAAAAATTTCATTATGCTCTTTCTTGAAAAGAAAATGAAGTGGAAATAAAATGTAAAGTCTTAAAAGTTTTAATCATCTGTGAAATGCAAACTATTTTATGCAAGCTTTTGGGACTGGATATTACACTTCTTTCATCAGAGAAAACATCTAACAACTGGTTTGTCAAACATGTATATTTTTGCCTGGTTCTGGTTGCTTATTGGCCAGCCACTGCATAAACCTGCCCCAAACACAGAGCACAAATTAAAGACCGAAAGGTTTCATTCATGCTGATTGCATAAAAATGACCACTTTGAAAATGAATTTTGATGTCTGGCTTAGCAGTTGAGGAGTCCTATGAGGATTCTCTCCTCTACACAAAGAACAGGCATAAGCTGGATCCATACCTATAGATGCATATCACAATCCATCATTTTAGAATGGCATTATTTTTTTAATTGTGCAATCTTCCTTCAGTTGCTCTACTTCAGAAAGTTTCTATTCAAAATTCCTTCAGGTTTTTGCCCCTATTAATATTCATCTACAAGAATCATACCTTTAAATACCAATAACTGACACTTTTCATCCATAATTTATGAACTTCTTAACACAAAATCCATAGGTTTGACTTTTTGCCCCTTGACTCCAAAAAATAAAGCCAGACAAAGCTATAGGGAACATCATAGCAATGTAACTATCATTACCTGCCCTCTCAAAGACATCTGCCATTTATATAAAGTTCATAATTTTTTTCCCATCTGGGCCAAAATGCTATTAAAGGCACCTTGTGGTTTCAGATCAATTGTATTTATTTTATTTACATTTTAACAATGTTTGACAAGATAAACCTCTTAAGAAATATTGTATCATTTACGAGAAAGGGCACTGAACTTGAAGAAAGCAGATAAACTGAACCCTTATAAAGGCTTCCCTCAAAGGGATGTTTTCATTTAAGTCACTGTTCTCAATCATAAATATGGCTTTGTTCTTTATTATGTGGAGACAAAACTTCAAAATAAAGAGTAACGTGGAAATATGAGAAAAAGCTTTACTCAAATAAGGATGAACAGGAGACTAGATAATCAAACATTTCAGAGAGAAGGCAGAAGTCAAGTCTATAAATCAAGGTGAGAAACTTTTTATAACCATTTCTTAATACGGACACAGCTTGTTTACAGATTAAAATATATCATTCCTTTTGCTGTCTTCCAAATCTAAAGAGCATATAGAGCAATTATATGATATGGAAGACAATGTTAACCAAATGTTAACACTAATTTTGAAGGATAAGTTAGGACATAAAGTATGAGCCAATGAGCCTTCACAACTGTGTCCAGTATATATAAGATTGAGAGATTGCATATGTATACAATCACGTGTGTAAAATACTAACACAAAAAAAAAATTACCCCTGCCTGAAATTCTATTTTTACAAATGCAGATGGTCATGAAGGACTGGACTGTTTTTCTGTAAAGATTCTTATTTCCCAAGTATTGACACATTATCTCATATCTACAGCAGCACAAAGGCATGCAGCACAGAGATCCCTAAACTGACTGAGACCCCAAAAAATCAGCCTATACTTGGAAGCCCAAAAAGCACCCCAGTCATGTTGTCAAAGCACCAAAACCAACCCTATAAAGCCCTGCTTCCTGGCCCAGTGCTGACACACACATACCCCTACCCAAGCTGGCATTACTAACACCAACAAAGATTTCCTACCTACAAACCATCAGTACTTATCAATATCAACACACAACTGCTGCTGTCATAGGAAAGTAGAAAAAACAACAGTTCAATACCAAGCTGTCAATTTCAACATCTTTCATTTTCTTACCATTTTTAGGTGGCAAATCCTCATTTACTATGAGGATTTCAGGTAGTCATGTTTTTCTATAATTCTGTCATACTAACATAAAATCATGACAATTAAGTCCTGCACCCTCAGTTTACAGGCTGGATTTCACTTTCAGCAGGAAAGCTGAACTCAGAAATCAGAATATACTGATTTATATATAAACTTAGAATTTGTGCTGGTTTTAAACAAAATCAAACTATGAAATTAGCTCTCATGCTCAGCAACAAAGACACAGCCAGAGAATAGAGCAAGAGAAAGGCAAAAATCCGGGCAAATCATATATTTTACTAACATGATCAGTCTTCTAAACTTCTGATTTTTCAGTGACATGCTAAGCTGTTCAGTTTCCTGACCATGCTTGACAAATATGGATAAAGATACCACATATAGACCAAGTACCTACTTTCCAATGCAAACTGTGCTTAATATATGGAATCTCAGCACAGCAAAAATTGATAATTCTGAACAGAGCACTGACCAAGACACAATTCAGTAATCCTATGATTTAGGCTTGGGTGGTATAAGGGATGGGTATTATCACCAGGCTTGGATATGGTAAAAAGGCAGACTGAAATACTATAGTCTCTAATTTGCAATAAGTGGCTGAATGGTACAGCCACAGATCCTTTCTTTATCAAACGTTCATTTAAAATGCCATTTCTCGGGTAGATCAAGTAGCTGTAGAGTGTTACTTTCACAACTTCAAGTGGTGGTTTTTTTACTGCTGGTGGATTCAGGCTATCAAATTTAAATAACATTATGTTACTCTGAAGCTTGCCCATTGTTTCCTCAAAGGGACTGCACAAGAGCTTCTTAGAAAAATGTGATATTTAATAATTTCACTATCTCTCTCATGACAATTCTTCTTTGAATTCAGAGATGACCAAGCTGTCAAAAAGGCATACTCTGCAGCTCATGCTGAACATGCACAGATCACAACCTGAAAGGCTATCTGTACAGACACACACACAAAATCAGCCAAATTGTTCCAACAAGGCTCACATGAGGCCAATTTGTGTGATGCACACTGATAACACATCCTATTAAATGATTTGTGTTGATCTGATGGATTTCTTTAAAAAGAAGCAGCTCCCCAGGGAAAAGACAATAAAATTTTATATTTAACTACCCTGGACAATCCTCAGATCCCACCATCTAATGTGGGAATAAGACTTGCAATAAGAATTTCTTACAAGGTTAAAATCCAGATCGAATCAAGTACTGTTCAGAAAAGACATGTGTAGAAATGCACAACCAATAGAAATACAGCTGGATGAGAAGCAGGCATAGTGGCTTTTCATCAAGTTATGGAGTCTCTTCAGCCACTGTACCAGCGCATGCAAAATTAATTATGTTATTCATTTTGGTAGATGTATTTTGAATTACTACTTCAGATGTACATTATACTTTTTTCTTCATATTGTAACAGAAGGGAGCATTTACTTGAGTGTAGTAGAGGGTTTCCTGATTTCATGACTTCACTGAAATTCTGGTGTGAAGGATTACCATGTATCATTATCAGCAGCTGTCATTGACTGTAACTGGTTTACCACATCTTTAGCAGTGGTTAAGGGTCAACTTGCTCTGTTGCATTAATGTCAATACAACATTAATTTGTTTAAGCCAGAATCCAAAAGCAAGCCTACAATTCTTGCTGCCGTATCCAAGCAAGGGCTGATTATCTAGGTTGTGGAGACCAAATTCAGTTTCCATGTGATCTATTTGTACTGGAGGTGTATAATCTACAACTGAGGATCTCACTGCTGCAATTGCCCTCATTTCTGCACTGGACAAGCAGTGGTAACTGCATCTACAAAAGCTGAAACTGCAGCTCTGCCTTGCAGCCAGGCTGAACCCTTTGGTTCCCCGACTCTGGTGGCACTAACCTCCCACCAGCTGCCACCATGGGAGCAAGCAGCAGAGTTCACACTCCTGGTGGTTTCTATCACTCAGGTGCCTGAGGGCACCACTTAGCACAGTGACCCAAAAAGACTACTTGAAGTTAAGGGATGCCTTGCCTGCTGTTTTAGGCTGACATCAGAAAATCCAGACACTGAAGCACTCCTGGCTGTAAAATGGAATTTTGCAGCCTGCAAAATCATCAGATTAATTTAGGAGGAAAAAGCAAAGCAAACCATTGAGTGGCTGTTTTGCTCTACAAGCCCTAAAAGACAAGCACCAACAATGAAAAGAACTGAGGGAGGGGGAAAAAAAAAAAAGCTGCCTTCCTATACAGTTGTAGAGTAAGCCTTAATGCAGTCAGTAGTAAGTGCTATCTCCCTAACTGTTTGTTTCCACTCTGTTTCACAGTTTAGAAGACACTTAAGTTTCCTTCTGCTCTGGTAAATTGATTTTTGTACAGCATGAGGGGATGTGTTCTGCCTCCAACCATAAATTTAAGGAAATAGTACGCATCTCCTTACACTAAGTAAAATCAATTTTCTACCTGTAGGTGATGAAACTATTTCTCACACCTGCTGAGCAGACATATATCTCATAAGGCTTAAAGTCATAAACTGGTGCAATTCAGCAAAAGTAAAAATAAAATGTAATCTTTTTAAAGATATTATTTTACACGTGACTCAGGTGTTCCTTTCCGAAGTTTTATTTACTGTTTTAATATTAAGCTTTCTCCTCTTCACTCTTGTATGCTCTGCTGTCATCAAAAGACTGGAGTCTTGGTAAAAGCCCAAACCACATTATATCTGAAAAATGCAAAGCAGCTGTCTCTCCCCTTCCCCTGATAATAAAGGGGATTCTAGAAGAGCTGCATCAAAAGCTCAGATCTGAATCTGAGCACAACAGAAGGACAGCTGTTAATATTTGGCTGTAGACTGCTACAAAAGTATATTATTTGCAAAGCTTGCTATGTGGTGAGCACAAAAATGATAACACCATGACAGAAGCAGAAAGGTTTATTCTACACATATCTGGGCCTGCCTTCAAATATGATATTTAATATGCAGCTGTAAACATATATTCATAATTATTCACTCCAAGCAGTTCTGCACATGCAGCACTTTAATATGAGGAAAGCAGTACTAAACTATTTCCCTGTATAATGGTACAGAAACAAATATTTTAATATTCAAGTGGAATAAAGTGCCCCAAAAAGAAATGACTGGCAAAAAATTGGCTTATTTCTGGCAAATGCACTTCCAGTCAAATGAGAAAAATATCTGTCAGTCAATCAATCAGCACATATTTATATTAAGGTGGTGATAATATGACTTTCAAGATTAAGAAACTAGTGAACTACAAAGAAGATTATATTCATTTTCCTTAAAAATAAAACCCTTCAGCAAACAAGCACAAAACTTTACCATCTCTATCAGGCTCAAAATGGAAAAACTGTTCAGAAACCGTATCCGATATGAATTTGGTCAGTATAATGAAGCAGAAATAAAAATAGATGAAAAAGAGGAATTAGGTACCACATGTCTGAGTTGGAGTAGTTTATTATCATGGTTTCTTTTCTCAATTCCCTAACTAGCAGAACCATGCAAACACAAAATGAAGAAAGGAAAAATTTACTGCATAGACAGCCACAACTAGAATTTTTTGATTTTAATACTAAGAATTTGATTGTAAAGATGCATATTTAGCACTTCAACCATATCTGTAATTTTAAAGTCAGTGTCCTGCTTTTGGACAGGACAACACCATGCCAGCTACTAGAAAGAAAATTAACTCTGTGCTGGATTTAGAAGATTGATAACACTGATGTTTCAGCTTACCCCAAATCAAGGACTCTTTACTTTGCTTTACCCTGACAGGGAGGAAAAGCACAAGAAACTGGGAGGGCACATGACCAGAAAAGATGATTTGAACAGGCTAGAAGGCTATTCTGTGCATCAATTGTTACCTGCTGGGCTTAAACCATGAAAATCAGGTAAGCACCCACAAAATAGCTGCTACAAGTTCAGGGCCCAGAAAACAAAGCAATTCTGATTTAAATTCCTCAATTTGAGTTTGATGCCAGGCGTCCACATTTGATGAATTTGGTCCACATTCACCTTCCAGCATGAAGAGCACAGGAGATGTGCTACCCCACAGGAGACTGAAACATCCTCTGCCTTGCTCTGAGGAGAAGCTGCACACCATGAGGATGATTTAGGAGCAGAGCTGCTCCCCATGCACACTGCCAGCTTCTTACAGGTAAAGACAAGGCACTCAAACCTGAGGAAGGAAGAGGAGGAAGGAGTTCGAGCTCCCCTTTAAGAACAGGCTCTTATCCCACCATCCCATGGGATGGTGACCAAGGTCAGCCTCAGGTTTCCTGCCTCAGCCTAGCATCAGGCAGCTCCCCAGGGCTCATGCAAGGTGATATTTAAAATACAGTAGGGACAACCTCTGACATTTTCCTGTTTTCCTCACATGCAACACTGTGCTCACCGGTGAAATGTGAAATCACTTGGCTCTAAAAAGAAAATTACTCCAGTAGGATCTTTGCCACATGTGCTGCTCCTTGCTCTATACTATTATTTTACAGAAAAATGTTAAACCAAAACCCACTGAAAGTCTCTTTTAGTTTTGCAGAAAGAAACATTACTGTATTTTTGGTCAGCTATAGCTTCATCAATACAGACAAAAACACATTCCCCTCTTGAGTCCCCAAGAGATGATCACAGCTCAAATGAGACAAAGATTATTCTAAGTGGTGGCACAAACCCCAAAAGAAAACATGCCTTACAAATGAGTGCAGCAGCTTTTAATTTCTGCATTGTGCAGTCAAGCATACTCAATTCTTGTCTGATGAAGAAGAATATAATCACCTAGGGGCATGTCAAAAATAACTGTTGCTTTTCCCTTCCTATCCTTTCTTGGGAGAGCAGAGTTTGGTGAAGCAATCAGGAAATTAAAACTGACATTTCGCAAACTGATTGTCATGTTTTAGGGTTGTTTTTTTTTTTTTTTTTTTGTTTGCCTATTTCTAGTATGTATGGCTATCAGGCAAATACACTGAGAATCTGACACAGCCTGCACAGCAGCATCTGAACTAATCCTGAAGAAAATTAATTCCCTGAAATAATAAACCAAGAAATCTCAGGAAGTCATTGTGACATCTTACATCTTTTAGTGTGAACTGAATGCTTTAAACTGACAAACAATTTCAGCTGCCTCTATTTCATTTTTAAAAATTACATATTCATCAGTCAAAAAGTTTCAAGTTCATCGTATTTCAAAATATAGTCTAATGTCAGGAAAACAGAGTTTTTTGGGTTTTGGTGCAGGTATTTAATTTTCCTTCCTTAACTTTTACTCATTATCAAAAAAACTATTTGGCAACCATTCCTTAATGTAGAACAGGATTTTCATACCCTCCTTAAACAAAATGGTCATAAACTGAAGACTATTTTCTTCTTTATCCAGTATAGTACAGAGAAACAAGACAATTTGGATATTTTAAATATTCATTTCCAAAGCAAATTGTATGGTTTGTTGCCTTAGTTGTACAACAGCTTTGTTTACAGAGACCCAAATTTGGCAGTCAGCTCCAGGATTCTTGACACCTGTTTCAGATTTAAATAAATTACTTCAGGTTACACTACTGAAACAGCTGAAAATCTGGTTATTTCTTGAGTTAGTTTAATTTCCAGAACAGTTCATTTCAAGAACAAATCTGTGTAAGCAAACCAGTCTTGTCCTACAAATCCCTGAAATATGAGGAGCATTTGTAGAACCAAATTTTAATCCTTGACACTAAGCCTTAGCATACATGCATTAATACTTGCATTATAAAGACTAACTATTAGGATGACATGGGTCTGAGATAAATATTACTATTTTTTCCATTACAAATCATATATTCCCCAATGATACTGACAGACTTTCAAAAAATTATAAAGAACATTTCCAATACCTGCTTATTAGCATCCACACTTGAATTTATGCTAGAAGGGACAGTTTCCTAGGTTTTGCACTACTGTATTCATTCCACTGCACAGGAAAAAACAACAGACCAGAAAATTCTCCCAAAGACCAAAAATTCTTCCCAGATTTTCATATTGATAAAAGTTCATGTAATCATAGAACATCTCATGTTGGAGGGGACCCATAGCGTCAAGTCTGACTCCATGTAAAGTTAAAGTAGAAAATAAATTTCTTTTAAAACTACAATGAATGAAAGACCATTAAGGAGAAATTTAAAAATCTGAAAATTAAATTGTATCTTGATAGGTATCAGTAGTTCCTATACCCTTAAATAGTTTGTTAAATTAGTAACTTGATGCAATGCCAGCAAATTTGCTGTGTTACACAGAAGTGGTATTGCTAAAAACCAAATGAAAGCACAGAATGTTTGGAAATTACTACCATGGCTCATCTGGGCCAACCCCCTTGCTCAAGCAGGGTCACCCCAGCATATGTGGCACAGGATTGTGTCCAGACAGCTCTGGAATATCTCAGTGAAGGACACTCCCCACCCTCTCTGGGCAATGTGTTCCAGTGTGAGGTCACTCACAATCAAGTTCTTTCTCAAAGAAGTCAGAATTTATTTAGGTGCATAAGACTTAGAAAATCAGCTATTCATTCCTCTCCTGTTACAGAAATATCACCATGATATTCCAATTCAGTGTGGAAATATTTAAAGGTGCATATCTTACCCTGCAAAAATTAGATGAAGTGCATGTGTTTGTACTTGTAGAAATGCAATAGTTTGCCTCACTATTTTGTAAAGCCTCAAGTCACATAACATTACCATCATCTTCCTTCTGATGCAAACTGTAAATTCTCATGTAACTCAACAGTTAATATTTGCTTTGTGTTTCAAAAATCTGATTCACTGAGATGGTTTCTAAACTCAGTAAATAATTTAAGATACTGCAAAGTCTGCATGTGGAAAGGTTCACATGAACCTTGAAAATTCTTTTGTTGCATTATTTAGTATGGTTATAAATGTCAGACTACTGTTCATAGAGATATGTCTGTTTAAAATGGCATTTTCAGAATAATGTTTGCAAAGGCTCATATTAGTATTCCTCTCAGTGCTGCTAAACCCAGTATTGGTTCCTTTTTTCTTTTTTTAATTTTTCAACATGGCAGGTACCTTTAGAAGACATTCAGAGCTAAAAAGAGAACAAAGATGAAACATGTTCTATGTCAGGTCAAAAATGTTCCAGATCTGTACAATTGTTATTGCCATTGTCTGTCTTAGTTACACATGGAAGATCTGATCAAGTAACAGCGTTCTCCACTGAGCTTTATGCACTACAGTTACAATTAAATAACCTCCCCTCCATTAAAACAAACAAACTTTCTGTTCTAAGGAGTTCTCCCTCAAAATTCAAGAAAAAAAAGAACATGAAGACAGGGGAATTTAAGAAAAGAAAGAAAACCAAACAAACAAGAAAACAATATATTCGCCAGGATATATCCAAGTGCCCAGAGGGAGATTTTATTTTAATTAATGACAATGAAGATATAGAGTAAAAATAAGTAAGAATCACTTGGTATTAGTTTCAAAAGTACTTGTCTTGTGTTTTCAGACTGAAATCCTTTTTCTAGAGCTGGAAGTAATTACCATACAGATCACTTAAAACGTCTGATCCTACAAGAAAACCTGATTCATTGAGAATGCCAGCTAAGCTACCACTGATTACACTGAAGTTTGGGTTAAAAAGCAGCAGATAGAGGAGGTGAACAGTTAAAAAAAAAACAAACAAACAGAACATCTGTTCTGTAGGGGTCCTGCACACATCCAAAACATTTGAACTTTTATGCTGTGTATTTTTATTGTTCAAGGGCAATTAGTCACAACATAGTTCAACATGTTTTTATAAAGCAACAGATTTAAATTAATTAAAACAAAAATTCACTCCCAAGCTGATATCATACCAGAGAAACTCTTTGAGGAACAAGCCATCGAAAATACCCAGCTCAATAATCTTATTGACCACTTCCCCAGCGCCATAACTCGGGTGTCTACCAACATGACATTGCATGAAGCACCGAGAGAGAATACCTACCTGCAGTGTGAAATGTTCTCAAAGACCTTTCCTAAGTTTACACTCAGTTGGCTCAAGGCACAGATTTACATGTTTCCTAAGATACATGCTTTAAATGGTATACAGACCTGAGAACAGGAAATACCACAGAAGCATAAGAAATTATCCAGATATCCAACACTGGCAATGTCACAAGTTTTAGAGAAGTCGGATAATAGAGCTTCCTTTTCTTCCAAGAAAAATGCTTTTTCTTATAGAAAATTATTTTAATAATTTCATACAAATAAGAAAAAATATATCTTTTTTTTTAAACAAAGCAATTTGGAATCATTGCAAACAGTATTACTACAGCTTGGGATTTCAGACTGCATTTAGTTGCTATGCTATTTAAAATGCAGTTGGTTCATGTTCTTCACAGAAGAAGAAAAAACCACTGTCATATATTAGTCACAGAAAACATTTTTTGTTTCCTACATCTTTTTCATTCAAAACCAAACAGAATAGATATTTTGAAGTCTTACCTTTTTTTTCCACTACAAATACTTATGAAAATCTAATGTTAGGCTTCAATTTGAAATTTTACCTGCTTTATTTTTCCTACTAATTATATTTCTTCATGACATCTCATTAGAGCATGGTAATTTAAGACAGTTGTTTTCTTTCATTTAATTTCGGCTATTTCAATAAGTAACAGCTGTTGCCAAATAGAACTGCGGGAATTCCTTTTGTCAAAGCATTTTCTATTTATATTTATTTACTGCAACAAATCAAACTTCTTTAAAAACAAACAAATATTTCCTTCATATGACCTACTAAAATTTTTTTGATCAAAATACCTCTTCTTGATGACAGTTTTTCCAAGGGAAGAGTTCTTAGCTGTATAACTCCAGATTTACAGAGAGAATACAAGGCACAAATGTCCTAGGAAATGTCTTTCAAAAAATGTTCAGGTTATGTTTGCTTTAATAAATGCAACAAAAATTTACCTAAATGACAAAAGGCAAAACTAGAAAGTTTTAAAAAGGTTAACCATCCTTTAGCCTGGCTCAATCTGTGATTGGAGAGGCAATGAAGTTGACATGTGATTTATCCCTGTGATGTAGTTTGTACTATAAACCATGAAGTGCTATCTACTGAAAAACACTGGAGAAGCAGTGAAGCTCCTAAAAGCAAAATTATTGCAAGTAGTAAATATGACACATGCAGTAAGACAACTAAAATGAGGTAAGCCAAGTTCCAAACTACTAACAGTAAATGTATTCTTTATACATTTATAAATTTCAGCAAATGCAGTCTGACATCAATTCTACTCCAGAAGTCTGGGCAAGGCTTCAGCAGTTAATAAAAAAACATGAAATAGTGTGTGCATAATGTGAATGAAAGCCTTTATTCCAACCAGACTTTCAGGGAGCTCACAAATATCACAGTCACATCCTTTGTCAGAATTCATAATAAATATTTTCTGTTTATTCTGATCTCCACTTCACCAACACAGAACTTACATGTTTGCCAAGTGATGCATTCCAAGTGTCCACTGGCCAGAAGTTGATCTAGAACACTTTAAGGACCTTTCAGCCTCAAATACTATTGGTTTATCTCAAAGCCATCTCAAACTTCCCCAGTAGAAGCAGAATTCCCCACAAAGCCCAAAGCATGATGTTCGTTCAAGGTACTGCCATGTGACAGAAAATTCCCTGCCAAGTACTTATGAATGCTTTGCACTCTTGTTTTGGCATTTAAAAGTCTTCACCTCCTCTTTGTCTGCCATTTTTTAACCCAACATTATCAACACATGGAACACCAGAAATGATAAAACAAAAAACTTTTAAAGAAACAACTACCAAAAAAAAAAAACTTCTGTCTGACATAAATTTGCCCTCTATTCTGACTACTTCTCTCTGCAGAAGAATTGAATATCATCTCCTGGTTCAGAAACTGTATTTATCAAAAATAGTATTCATTTTCTCAGAAAAGATGATCCAAGAAAGAAAAATTTAACAGGCAGCCTTTTAAGTGAAGCCTCTGAAGAAGTGTGAAAGAATAAGAGATTACTTATAGAAGTAATTCTCTGAAGTCCAAATGTTAAAGTATTCCTAACACTTAAGGGTATGAAAAATCAGTTCATGGCATAAACATACAGAAAAGCACTACCTGCTTCTCATCTGTGTACTACTTTCTGCCTTGACCAAGAAAACACAAATGTAGCAGTTGGAAAGTCAGTAGTTTATTTGCCTCCACCTGCTAGTCCCAGAAAACACTGAAGACTCAAAATGGTAAAAGAAAAATTAATAAATAGTTTGAATTGCTGATATTAGCTTTTAAGTATGAGAAATCATTTATTCAGTCTTCCAGAAATCAAATTTCAAGGGCAAATGAAGGAAAACAATGAAGTATCTCATCCTGTAGACAAACAGTAAAATATCTCTTCCAAAACAAAAAATTGCTTTTGCTGAATTCTTCCCAGTAACAATCACCATCACTTTCCAAAGAGGGCCCAAAAACCAGCTGGTTTTTGTTTGGTTTTTAATTAGTTCTCCAAAAACAATTTAAACAAGAAAAATTCAGCTTTGTCAAAGATTTATCATAGTCCACAAGAGCATTTTAAAACTATATTGCATTGATTTTTCATTCAAGCCCTGGTTTCCAACAGGACAGTCATTTTCATTTTTATCTGTTTTCTTAAAACATTAAGAAGTCCTCATGTTTTTCTCTTAAGGTGAAAACAGTTTCTTCTACCCCTATCAACTTCAACGAGAAAAACAGCAAGTTCCCACAAAACCCATTAGTAGTCTAAAAATCCTGGCAACATAGGACCAAAGTAACTATAACAAATCTATGTTAACCATATTTTTTTATCTTCACACTTTCTTTGCTAAAACTGGAGATCAGAGAGACCTAGTCTCAGCAGAGCTCCAAAAGGCCTGGGAAAAGGAAATTTCAATTGAATTGAACATTTTAAGGTACTTTTCTGTGAACTAAAAAGGAACTGGTTTGAGTTTTTTCCTCCTTCTCTCTCAATTCCTTTACCCACCAGTGCTTTAGATTCTAGAGAGGAGAGAAGAGAAAAATCTTCAGTGTCCTCATTTCTCCCACTCTCTTTAATTTCATCTGTGACTTTAATTATATTTCTTCTCCTAAGCTTGTCTTGACTTGATTTTATTTTTAAAGAGATAAGAGCTTGAAGCAAGGCTCCCTAAAAAATTCTTTCAGCTCTATTTGTAATGCACACTGTAAAGTCAAAAGCATATATTTAAAAATACAAAGAGGAGCTGATTATTAATTCCAGTTAAACTGAAAGAGAATCACTGATCTGAATTATATTAATTAATTTTATATAATCAGTGTTTTTCTACAAGGACAGCTTTGTGAGAATTTAAGTCTGTGACACTGCTAAATGTTAAATCCTCACCTTTTGTGCTTGCACACTTCACAGAATTGTTGGGAAAATGTAGACAAAAGTAACAATTAAATGTCAGGTATACGCATGAGCTAAAAATGGAATTGCTTCCTTTTGATATTTAATTCCTGCTCCAAGTTTGTTAGGTAGGAAAAATGTTTATTAATGTACATGCAAAGTTCTCTTTAAGGGTAATCATTTTATCACTGTACAGCATGATCCCAAACCATAATTCAGCATTTGACAGCTTTTGTTCAGCTTTGTTTTGATAATTGGATACAGAAGTGGTTTTTGGCCATTTGGATGCAACTCCTCAAGTTTCATGGAGCTTTTGAAAGCAATCAAACTTAAACACATCACTCATTCTGCTGAGCCAGCTTGACAGTTTTGATAGCCCATTACAGTAGTTTATATTTCATTTTTTGAAAGATTTCAGTAGACATCTCAGAATTAGACTAGCTTGGAATCTTGAGTTCCAAGGGGCTCTGACTTTGATCTCAGGTCATCATTTCTTAATGTAAGCAACCCACAGAGAGTGTTTTCATATTAACTGTGAACATCTGCAGTACTATTTTCTCACACCCTTCTCAAAATAATATAAATTACTACACTGGACAGCTCAAGAGGCAGTTCTGTGAATTAACAAGAACACTTTGTTTGAATAAAAGCATGTCACCAATAGCCTCATGGAAAACGAAGTTGTTTGCATTTTATTACAGAGTAAGTGAAACACAAATGCATATTGGAAATGCTCTCTGTTCTTTTCTCATTTGAACTGGTTATAGTGATGCACTACTGCCAAACACAAAGATAGAAAGTATCTAATAAATGTAGTCAGCAACAAGTTCTCCACCAGGGTACACAGAGCCCAAAAACGTTCACTAACTACTTCTACTGTTTCTTGAACCATCAGCAAACAAAATCCCCATATTTTAAAATGTGCTACTAAACAAAATTTCCATCAAATACGGTCAAGGTTATTTTTTAGGCACCCCAGAGAGATGGCCCACTGCTCTTTCTGTTGTTTTTCGTTTCTTCAGGGTTTTGGAAAGGATGAGTATGGTGTTTTGAGTTTGTGGGGTTTTTTTTAAGTCTTGAAGTCTTGATCTTCTCCCAAACTCCCCACCCATATTTTCATTAAATGTAAGCAGGCACTAACCAACCCATGTATCCAGAGGAAAAAGTGGCAATTCAATGATCCTTTCCCTCTCCTCAGCATAAGAACATTATAAACCTTATTCTGGGAGAACCGTGGAAAGATTCTAAAAGGCCACATGCCACACCATCCTGCCCCATCTTTCCCTCTTTTTCAATCAAAATAAGTGAATGCTGCAGAAGTTTTTATCAGAAGAGAATCTATTTTTTCCTACTTCAGACCTTCCTCTACCAGGAGAAACACAGGCTGATAAATTACAACTTCTGCAAGGTCATACCTGAAATCACTCACTTCATACCAGTAAACACATAGCCCAGGGATGATGAGGGCAGTGTATTACCAAATTATGTCCTCCAATTATTAATGGTGTTATTACCAGCAGATGATTACATGATTCCACCAGTAGCAAATCCTACTTCTCTTCACCAGCATGTTACAGAAATAGCACTATGTGGGTTGTTTCCTTCTCTGTTATAAATATACTGTTCCTTGATGCTCAAGAAGCACTAGGGAATAAAGCTTTACCATACTCATAAGACAATACAGGTGTTCTCATTTATACACATCAATAAATAAAGCTCAGAAAAGATGAGTCTGTTTCAGCCTACAGTGAAAAATGTCTTGCAGAACATGTTAATTACAAGGAAGAAGTAATAAAATGACAGTCCCAAACAATTAGACAGTAACCATACCAAGAGCGGAATAGGAGAGGGTCTGTCAGCATCTTTGGCAGATTTCTGGTATGAATTACACCAATGATTCTATTTTCCCCAGAAAAAAAAATAATAGTTCAAAGTAGAGGTGACAAGGCATTTTCAGGTCTAAGGGGCTACAGTTTGGGTGAATTTGATAATGTGAGCAAGTATGTACGTGACTTATATTTCAATTTGATTTTCAATTCAGTAGACAGTCTCTGGGGCATCAGCATTTTGTCCCTGTTGCAATGCATCTACAGCATGACAGACACAAGAAAGCAAAGATGTCACAAATATTTGCAACAAAACCTCAGGGTTTTTGTGTTTATGAAACAGAGAACTCTTTTTTACATAAAATGCATCATTATAATGGTCAGAGACATTCAGGTAAATTCACTTTAGGTGTGCCTAAAATTTCTAACATTGGAATTTGCAGCAGTTTATCACCAGCCATAGAAACTGAAAGAGAACCACAGAAGCTGAAGTTGGCAGGCACCTCTTAGGACCACCTCACCCTACCACCCTGCTCAAGCAGTCACCTAGACCAGGTTATTCAGGAACACATCCAGACTGAGTTTTAAAAAACCTCTAAGGATGAAGACTCCACAAACTCTCTGGCCAAGTTGCTGAAGTCATTGACCAGAAAGAGGAAAAAAAAGGGTGGTTTTTTTGCACGTGCATGGATTTCCCATTTTTCAGTTTGTGCCCATTGTCTCTTGCATGTCACAAGATACACTGAGACATTTAGCTCAGTATTCTTCACTCCTCCTGATCTAATTATAGATATTGACAAGATCCCTGCAAACCTTTTCTTCTCCAGGCTGAGTATTTGCAGCTCCCAGCCACTCTCCAACAGATCTGGTTCTCTCATTCCTTCAACTCTGTACTACACTGGACTCACTCCAGTACCTCCACATTTCTTCTGTAGGGCCTAACCCAGGTGCCAGCACTCCAGATGCATTTCACCAGTTTTTGCTGGAGAAGAGGGATCAGCTTCCTCCACCAGCATAGGCTGATCCAGCCCAGGAGGCTGGATCATGGCATACTGCTGGCTCATGTACACATCAGTGTCCACCAGGGACTCCAGGTCTTTTCTGCTTTTCAGCTGGATGCCAGGGCAGGAGGTTATTCCTCCACCTCAGCAACAGGGTTCTGCATTTTCCTTAGTTTTATTTCACAAGATTTCTGACAGACCACTTCTCCAGTCAGCCAAAATCCCTATATTGAATTCCACACAGCTTTGACAGACCTTCTTCACATGGCCCCCAGTCATTTCAGCAAATTTGATAACGAAGTAAGAGCACACATTACAGTGTGCACAGTGAAGATTTCCTGATAATATTACCTTCTATTTTGTGCCTAAATCACCTGGTACATTAAAAATTTCTTCACCCTAGCTATAGATCAACAAACTGATCACCATCTTTTCAAAATCCTTTAAAAACCCACAAAACTGCAAAAAGAGTATGTCCTAGTTCTCCTTCTTAAGAAATTCGCTCACCCCTGCACAGAGAATTGTTACAGTTCTTCTCTACCAAATCCTTCTTAACTAAAACCAGATACACATCTCAACATGCAGTACATACCTAACAAACCACTCCAGTTTTGAAGTTTTATTAGGTATTTTAAAGCTTTTGATTAATCGCTGGAAAACAACATTAGTTGGGAACAATGATTTTGAAAATAACGAGGTTAAAAGATGCATTTTAAAATAACCTTGTTGTCTTTTTTAGTTCAATCCATTTCTAATTTTATGGCATTTACAACATAGAGGTTAGTTATCTAGTCTTATTAGCATAATAAAGAATTATAACCTGTAACAGTCAGGAAACTAAATTACTGCTTTTACATTTAAGTATTACATTCACAAATACATTGACCTTTACATTATGTTATTCTTAGAGGTTAGATAAATGCATTATTGTTCATTTTTTCTTTTTAGGCAAAGTTTTCTCTGAAAGGTCTACTGAAGGATAAAAGATTGATATAAATGGGGAGGAGGGAATAAATTATTAATATTGTGGGATAATTTGCACAGCAAGTCTTCCACAAGGTCTAAACATAAATTCCCAAGGGAACAAACCAAGAATTTAAGTGGGGAAAAAAGAAATCTCTTTTGACTTTCTGGTGACATTCTTCTGAAAATGACAACTTGTTTGCTGTTATTTTAAGCTTTAATTATGACTGGTCAGTACAACATAATTTATTTTGGGCTTTAGATACACATTTATTCATTTCATTAATAAAAATTATATATAAATATCCCACAGCTTGTTTTCAGAGAGTTTAAAATGGAAACTGGAAGACCAACCAACTTTGCATGGCATTTCAGAGATGTGCAAGACACAGCAATGCACAGGTCTCTAAACCAGGGTTTATTGCCTTGCTCCTTCTGACATTAATATACCAGAATATAACAGCTCTGTTGGAAGAGACCTACAACAATCACCTAGTCTGGGGCAGTTCAGGGAGTAACATTACCAATAAAAATAATTTCAATCTTTAAATTATATTTAAAATAATATTTAAATTCATTCTAATATCTCAGAAGGCATGTTTGACAATGCTAATGATTCACCAAGTCCAACCACAATCTTGGTATCTCACTCTCAGGTATGGAAGTTACCAGGACCAATTTGTCATGAGAGAAAATAAAATACCAACAAAAGTGGTTTAGTCTTTAGGATGGAGGAAAAATCAGTCAGTTTAGCTACTTCTCTCATCTTTTTCTCTATATATATTCTAGAGGCCCATTCAGAAGCACAAAGCAACATGAAGAATCATATGGTTGGGGTTAGTTTTGGGGGGTTTTTTTGTTTTGGGGGAGGGGGGGTTTAACTCTTCTTCAAAAAAGGATGAGCTGCACATTCTACCAAAAAAACCATTCCATTTCTACCTTGTTCCAACATGCTTGTGGAAATGGCACAAACTCAAAAATGCAGGGGCAAATCTGATGGACTTCCTTTCTGGGGGAGGTGCAGGAAAAGGAGTGCTCAAGTGGCAACTAGCTCTTTCCTTTGGCCTCCAAGCAGAATGCTACCCTGGCTGGTAGCATTTGCTGATTGATCTGTTAGGATGATGTTAAACCCACTGTGCATTTTTCACTGACTGTCTACAGTGTGACATATTGATTTTGCCGTTCCCTGGTTCACTTTGAAAACCTACACAGTCAAAACTGTTACTTACTTGAAGCCTTCTGCTTTTCCAGCCCTGCTCTGACAGATATCTCTGTTATGGCACCATCTGCTGTCTTCATATTCCATGACTGGACCACAGGCTAGCACTTCTGCTGTGTTTTTGAGGTGTAAAACACACTTCTCCTGACATCTGCCTCAGCTCATCCATCCTCCAATTAGAAAACCCTGAGTAGACAGTCTTGAGATGCTTTACATTTTAATTTCTCTATAGGATCCTTCTTCACTACAAGGAAGCCAAGTCTCTGAAGTTTATTGTCTTTCAATTTTAAAGAGATAATTGGTTTTGTACACAGAATGGTTTAGTAGGGAGGCAGGGAACATCTGATACACCAAATAAACATTACTTATTCCTGTCCAGTGTCTGTAAAAGCACACAGGAACACACACAAGAGGGCCAGATATTCCAACTCTTGACTGCAATGGCACACTCCAGTTAGAGAAAACACCTGCTCTTCCAGAATGAAAAGGAACACACAAAGCAAGCTGATTAGATGAGTTTTGGTCTACTGAACTAGGAGATGGAAGCTGCTCCCATGTGAGGCTTCATGTCTGCACACAGTGAGTTCAGAATAAATATATTCTTTACAGGTAACATTTTGATGATATTCACCTGATTTTCTCACTTAGGTAGTACAAGTTGGTTAGTGCTGCAAAATGACTTTGATAATTCAAGATCTAATTATCAACCATGATGCAACAAAGCTACTTAAGAGCAAGGCATATTTTAAAATTATTACTTCATCAGAAAGACAGGCATGTCTAATCAAAGGAGGAATGAGGGTTGTGTCTATTTCTTTTCAAACTATATCTGACCACCTAAAATCCAACCTAATCAAATATGTGAAACATGTTAGAATTGAGTGGAGGAAGTTATGGGAAGTAACAGGCAACCTATGGAGGATGAAAAAAATCTCAGTTATGAAAAATGTAGTAAAATACAAAAAATATCAACCAAAGTTACGAACACAAAAGAGAGCATGGAATTGGTGACCTTCCACCTTTACTAAACACTAAGAGAATCCATACTACTGAACAGAGGAGCGATGCTACTTTCCAAATTTGAGTAATGCAGCACAACACAGAGGAGCACTCTTAAAACATTCCAACAAAACTACAAATCAGACGGGTTATTGCCATTCAGTTCAATAGTTATCATTATGATTGATTTCCTACAGGCTTCTTAAAAGCATTCAGACACATTTCATCCATAAATAAGATGTCTGACACTACATGTTCACATCTTGCTAGAGACAGTCATAACCAGCAATGTAGTGTCTACATTTTGTACTAATAAGTAAATAGATTTCCACCCCTCTCTCCATTGTTCCAGCTTCTCTCTTGCCTCTTTGTCTTCCATTGCTCATTTTTCTAAGCCAACACTTTCAGCAATAAACTTGCACATAAGGAAAAAATCCTTTTCCTCCTAAATTCCACATTTATACTTGTATCAGTTTCTGGTTATAAGGAAAGTTTCCAGCCTGACTGTTCAAAGACCCTATACCAGTCATGCTACCACCACCAGAGACTGTCACTGCTGGGATGAAGGCCTCTTCACTGCAGATGGCTTCAGCAGCACAACTGGTGCCCATTTGACTCCCTGCACACCTGACTCACAGTCAGACCTGGTTTCCCTTAGCACAGCCTCAGATATCTCATTCTGTCAAGCAGTTTATTCACAGAACAGTAACAAAATAAAAGCTCAAGCTGGTGTCTCCAAAGGACCTGCAACAGAGGACCCCTGGGTTTTTAAACCTCCTGAGTCTCCCCATGCACAGGTCCCACTTTTCCTTCTCAGACCACAACTCATGCTCCACCTCTGTGTTCATTCACCTTGCTGGAGTGACCCATATTAATCTCCTTTTATTATCCAAAACATCAGGAATTCCCAACTCCTGCCGTGTCTCACAGTCTCCACTCCCTTGGCTGGTGTTACCCACCTTTCCTGCCCTTTGTTATCCCAAAGATTTGCGGTTCACTGCTTCTTGTCAGGGGCTCCCACCCAGAGCTCAATCTGGATGTCAACCTACATGTCATTCTGCAGCTCACAAGCCCAGCCCTTGGACCAGATCTATTCCTCACCACTGTCAAATGTATTCCCAAAGCTTGTGCCTGCCTAATATGCTTTACATATCTCATCCTTCTGTCCAAATAAACATCTGTTCTGCATCAACTAACTCACTAAATGCTTTATGCCTTCTTTACACAAGGTCCAGGGCTTTCATAACACTATTTGCAAACAGTTTGCCTAGAATAATTCCCAGCTGATCTAAGTGTATACATTCAACCACATGCTCTTCTAGTTTATCTGACTCCACAGTACCAGAATCCCTCTGTCAGCATTCATTCATGACACAGACCTAAGCCACACACAGTTAGTCAAGCTCTCTGACTTTTGGCTAGTATAAAAACCCCTGCTCCCTCCCAGGAGAGGAGGGCTCATTCATGAATGATCATAACAAAAATCTATCAAGGCAGCAGTTCAAATTTCTTTCAGTGTCCTGTACAATGAAGATCCAGAGACATTTATTGCTGTTATTGTATTTATTTTATCCCTTCACAAGCATTCACATAGTAGTTTATGATGCAGCTAAGAAATTTTTTCCTTCATAATGCCAAACAAGTGGACAGATACTCAAGATATTTTACTTGCTCTTCTGGTGTTTTTATTTCTGTGTCATATAATTCTTAATAAAAACTACAGTTTTTATTATCTGTTACTTCTCACAAAGAGATTTCAATATACTTCACAGGTGGTACTATGGGAAAGATCTGCGATTTGGCCTCTCAGTGCATAAAACACTGCAAACTTCACCAGACGTATGAAACAACTATTTTCATAATGACAAATTAACATCTCTCTAATTTTCATTTTGACCCTGCATTTAGTTTAGAACAGCATTTTAATTGCTCTGCCAGCAGACCTGGGACTATATGGAATAATACCTTCTTTAATTAAAGGCTAGAAGAAAACCACAAACCATTCACCTTTTATTATGGGCACATATAAAAAGCATACTTTCACTACTGTCTTAAACAGAGAAGTGTTTTCATGAATGTCACCCAGGTACAAAATCATGCAGTTCTTGCAGGTAGCACTCTACTGGTGCATGTGGCAGATCAGCAAATCACAGGCTTATGTCAAACCAGTGCAGTTCCATTCTGGTCCCCTTCAGTATCACCAGGCTTTGCACAGCTCTACTTTTACACATCTCACTGAAAGACTGCATTGTATCTAAGTGAGCAGAGCAAGCAAGAGTGCCACAAAAACACTGTCCCTTACAGAGCCAACTCGCATCCTGTACGAGGACGGAAAAGGAGCTACAAACAGATCCTGATCAGAGGTACTGTGGGATAAAAAGAGCTTGCCTAGGACAATAAAAGTCAAGTGATAATGCCTGAAAAATTGGGGGCAAAAATGTGTTCCCTGGACTTCTCCTTCCATAACAGTCTGTAACAGCTTTTATCCCTTTTCCTTCAGTTCTTTATTTTTCTCCATCAAAGTCCTTCAAATATAAAGATTAAAAAGCGTTCTGTCCCCTTCCAGTTGTGTCCCCTTCCAAATTCTTAAGCACCCCCAACCTTGTCACTGTTAAGGCAGTCTGAGCAGCGAAAAAGGCCTTGACCCTATGTCAAGAGCACTGCTCAGCAACAGCAGAAACATTCCTAAATTATCAACACAGTTTACAGCACAAATACAAAACCCAGTATCCCATACCAGACACTGCAAAGAAAATTAACTCTAGTGCAGCCAAAACCAACACAAACACATTTGCAAGTCCTGCCAACAGAACAGTGCATTTCCACCCTTAAAATAGACACAATTTTAGTGACATTTAGGGTCACCAAAAATCAAAAATAATTGCTTGCCAACTGACTATAAATTAAGTATGTTTATTTTGCCAAGGGCAACATTTACTAGAAATTGTAAATAGCAAGCAAGCCAGAAATCATGTAAATCATAATCCCAGCTAATTAAATTCTGCATTTAATGGACTAATATTTATTGACAGCTCACTAAACATTAAGAAATACAGTAACTGCATGTGTTGAAAACAACAGTGTTATTAGGGGGGCTTTTTGGTGTGTCAGTTGCTTGACTTTTTGTTTGGTTGAGGTTCTTTTGTTTTCCAGTTTTTTGGGAGGTTTTTTGTAAGCAGTTAGAAGGTTATAACAAAATTGCCTCAAGCCTTACTGTTAACATACAAAAGCCTATTACTATCCTTTAATCAAAAAACTCATTCCTATTTATTGGAAATGAAATTACTTGGGCTGTTCCCACCAGTTTTTATTCCTGCTTAAGAGATCAGACACTTACTAAATATTGAAACCTAGGTAGGCAACAGAGAGATATTAGTGAAGCACATGGGCCAGTTTACAGTCTGTTCACTTGTTTTGGTCACTTTAGTGTTTCTGCCCTGTACTTCAGAATGAACTACTGTGAACATATTTGGATTAAACTCATAGCCTTCAAGGCATTTTCACACTTTGCACCGAGATTTGGCATATGGGTGGCAGATGAGAGAAGACTTTATCTTTGCTTGCAATGTTGACTGACTTCTGACCTACCCATCCATTCAATGGTTTAAGTGTTAAGCCCAAAAACAGAAGCCAGAAAATTCTGGCAACCAAAACAAATATGGACCCAAAAGGGAGAGGTGTATTAATTAAATAAAAGGAAGTTTGCTGTTCTGTGTAAAAGGGTGAAAACATGGGCACAGATGAAACAGCAAATGAAAATTAAATAAAAAGAGGTCTGATGGGAGAAAAATGTGCAGCTGACTCAACACAGCAATGTGTTCTTCAAAGCTGTTCTAGGACCAAAAAAAGGTATTTTATGCAGATGCAAAAAGGGTATTATTAAAACAACTAGGATGCTAAATGCAGGATCTGTAAATAACGAGATGTGTAACAATGGAGAGTACATGAAGGGGGAGAAAGCTGTAGAAAAGTCCCAAGAAAACAAGAACACACTTGTGAGGTTAAAAACAAGTAAAGAAAAAGGAGATACACCACTAGCATCTGTGCTAATTATTAAGTTTCAGGATTTCTCTGGGAGTCTGAGGTAGCAACCCAAAGTGCAAAGGAGCAAAAAACAAGCAGCCACTTATCTGAAGAGACTTATATTAGCAGTGATGGTCAGGACAGAAATGTAGTTCAGATTAGAGGAACTGCAAGTTTTTTATCAACTGTCACAGGTAAGGATCCTCAGTCTCCACTTGTGGATACCAGGCAAGGCACTGCTGCCCCATGCTCTTTCCTCCCATGCAGCAGCAGGACCAGGAGGCACCCAGCAAAGCACAAGTGGAGGACCAGCTGGCAAAGGGCTGTGAACCCTGACAGGAATTAGGTCATGCAGGTAAAAACAGCTGCAGCAGACAAAAAAATTCAGCTTAAAATCACTTCTAAATACTTTACTACTCATAGTCTAGAAATATCCATACCCAGCACCAAGCAAAAACTGAGGAACAAATGTATGCATTCATACACACTCACAGTAAATGTGATGATATTTGAACAGAAAAATCTTTACTTCCAAGCCTGAGACCCCAGTAGGATTACACAGAGCTTTGGTCACTTTCAGCTTCCCCAGCATCTCTAGAAGAGAGTCAACTTCAAGAGGGAACAGGTAGAAATTAGGAACATATAGTACTTGCTGGTGCTACAGTTGGCAGACATAAGCTACACATAGCCAAACAGATCAGCTTAAAATTCTGCATCTTTCAAAATCCTCAGCCCAGAGAAGAGTTCTCTTGGAGAGAAATCCAAAGAAAGAAATCAGATTAAGTTATCAAATTCCTAAAACACACACATTTCCTTTGACCCATTTAACTTAACAAAAGCCCTGGCACCCTGTAAAACCCCTTAGGCAAGGTCTTTGCATTTTCTTCTTTCAAATTTGAAAATAAACCATTTTTATCTTATTAGTATAAATGTGTCATGCCTTACTAAGACCACCTTAACCTAAGCAGTTGCTAACCCATGATTCTCAAAAGCATATACAAAGGTTGGAAAGTTCAAAGGATACTAAAGTAGTAAGATGCTCGAATCTCTGAATTAAATGAGAGTTTGGCATACAATTCCTGTGGATTGCTTTCAAAAGTCTATGTTGAAAAACCACCAAAAATAAATAGAAAACCTATTTTAAAAGCAACCAAGTTATCAAGCAGCAGTTTACAAAGAGAAAGGAATTAAATTTAGCCTGGTTCATCTCAAATAATTTCCATCTCAAATAATTCTAAGTCTGCACACCCTATAAATATTTTCCAATTGTTTTAATATCTGGTGTACCTTTCCATGACATATCAGCAAGATCTGTTTCTCTAAGCTATTGTATCTCTGCTGTACAACACAGGCTCCTGTGTTACAGGAACTTAATTTCATTAAGTTCTTTATTATTTACAAATTGTTCTAGATAAAAAATATGCTAGCTTTCACAGCTGCCAAAAATTATTATCATGGAAATTTACGTTTGTAAATCATAAAAAAGCATAAAGACAATACACATAAAAGTTGGATGAATTTCATCTCTGAAAAGCAGTTAGTTAAACTAATTCCAAGAGCTTCACAGTATTTCCAGTCCCTACAGAAAAAAAGGATTTTTAATGTAATGTAGTTTTCAATTCACTCTTCATGCAAAGAGATTTAATTTTATTATCAAAGTATAATATTTCAAGGCATTAACAATATTTGATTTAAATAACAATGTGGCATGATTGTTGTTTTTATTTAAGTTTTTTTTTCATACAGCACCATACAAAACAAATTACAGTTATGGGACCTATCACTTAAAGAGATATTAGCAAACACTTATGATGACAGAAGTATCCTCCATATTGCTGTCATAGAGAAAAGGATCTTGGTTCTTTCATTTGTTAAGCCAATGACTAGAGGAGGTTTCACTCTTGAGCATTTATGCTGCAAAATCATGTAAAAAATCCACCCTGCTATTGCACCCAAACCCCAAAGGCACTCCAGCCACATGTGTTAAGAACTCAAATGGCAATTTCAAGGGAACTGGGCCAGCACAGCCCACTGTGAACAAGGGGCAACAGCAGCAAGTTGTCTAGAAGTATCTACCTAGTTGATAAAACTCCCAAAATGAGATAATCTTGGTCTTTATTTAATAGGCTATCACATATTTGCCATCACAATGTAGCACACCAGCCTCTGCTCTTCCATTTCCCTCTACCTTGCCTTACTTGTTTACACTTGGAGCAGTCTGGGGGCAGAGACCAAATCTTCATCAAAACACCTAAGTAGCATCACAGAGCCTGATCAGCCCTTTCAAACTCCAATTACACATTTAAATTTTGTGGCAGCCACATTGTCAGTGTTAGAAATTTCAGTGAAGTGCTGGAAAACACAACACACTCAAGTGAAAAGATAGCACTCCATGTTCCATATTTTACTGGAAAGTCCCCAAATAACTCTTGCCATCATTCATTATTCTGTCAGATATACAATTTTTTCCATTTGTAATTGATATCAAAGAGTCACCTTTTTGTACACTCATCTAACTAGTAAGAGAGAGAAACAGTTACAGTCAGCTGGGAGTCAAATATTCCAAGTTCTATCAAATTAATATCAGATCCATCCATACCAGCAGAATAACTTGCTTTCAATGACACCAAGTAAAATTTTGGACAGCAGAGTCAAGTCCTTTTTTGAATTTTGAGCTTCACAGTGTACAGTGGCTCAAGAAAAACAGCTAAAGGAAAAGAACTACATTGTCACAACATATGACACAGCTGAGACCACCACTGCTGCATCATTGTGGGTACGGAGGAAT